>NW_004567117.1:43938795-44003015 GCF_000260355.1 Condylura cristata | reverse complement strand
CCCGCTGCTCCCCTCAGCTGTGTACTTCTCAGTCGGCCTGTTCTGCTCCCCGCTCTGTCTCTGGTGAATTCTATCACCCTCCACATCTCTGGCCTGTACCCCAGTTCTGTATGAATAAATACATTTTTAAAAAAGAGTCCTTTTGTTTTGTGATATGGACAGAAATACCTTAGGTGGAATAATAAAGTGAAATAAAGATGGGGATATTATAGGTGAAAATGATTAACCAAGAGTCGATAATTTTTAAGTCTGGCTGGCAGCAGCAAGGGGTCTGTTTAGGTTAGATCTGTCTTTAGAGGCCTACGTGTATCATAACAAGAAGTTTAAAAAGTGGTGTGAAAGTAGTAAAAGCCTCCTACTTACAAACTCTACCTCCTTTCTTTGTCCATGACTGTATTAGTTCAGTATAAAATGTCTGACTTCATCCTAAAGTACCATAATTTACTGACTTACAGTCTCCTGATGAGTAATTCAGTAACTGAACTGTAACTATGTACACATCCTTTGTCCTTTCTACAGAAATGATAATGTACATGGAATGGAGGCTGACTTTTCTTCCCTGTATGGTGATAGTACTTCATCCAAGAGCTGTATCGAGTCACAAAATTATAAATATGGGCCCTCCCTGTTGGTGCAAGGGGTTAAAATGCAGCACTAGGAAGCTGTCTGCAGCCGCTGCAGCACCAGTTCGATCCCCGGCCAGGAGCTGACCCACAGGGCACAGCAGACCTCTGCTGTCCCCCTGCTTCTCCCCTCAGCAGTGTATTTCAGTCCATCTGCCTGTTCTGCTCCCCACTCTGTCTCTGGTGAATCCTCTCACCCCTACACCTCTAGCTGTACCAAGGTTCTTGTGTGCATAGATAAATCTTTAACAAATATGTAAATGAAAGTGTGCACCTCCCCCACTGTATCCACTGAAAGTATTCAAAACCTCACTGCGAATACCAGCATTTTGCAATGCTACCCACCTCTCTCGGGCGGGTCAAGTGCGAGCTCAGTACTCACTTCTGTAACCCAAGGTTTTACAATTAGCTGATAGCTGAATTCTGCCCAGAGTCATTCAAAGACGAGGGAAAAGCCAATTAGAGTCCCAAAGAATGATTATTCTTAACAGATTTATCCACAGGGTTATAAAGGATCTCACAATGGTCGAGAGAGGGATAATCACGACTTGCAGAGAATGTTGGCCCGAGAGACTTAATTTGTATTTCCATAAAAACGAACAGCTCATGGCCCTCCCTGGTGGTGCAGCGGGTTAAAGCACTGCACTGAGAATCTAAAGCCGCTTCCGCATGAGTTCGATCCCTGCCTGCCTGCCCCGGAGGTGACCACATGGCGCGGCAGACCTCTTCTGACCCGCCCGCTGCTCCCCTCAGCAGTGTACTTCGTCGATCTGCCTGTTCTGCTCCCCACTCTGTCTCTGGTGAAGCCTCTCACCGCCCCTGAGCCTCTGGCCTGTACCCCAGTTCTGTATGCACAAATAAATAAATCTTAAAAAAATAAATAAAAAGAACAGTTCATAAGGGTGTCATTCTTTTCTGTCAGTGCTTATCAACATGTGTAATCTATATTTAGAAAGACATGTTGATTGGTTTGATCAGAAAAATAAAAAACTTATTTGTATAATTACTGGCAAGTATGGAACTCCATCTCTTTATTCCACTTCTAAACTGGAAAAGTTTTTTGTGTCGCCCCCTGGACTTCTGAGTTAGCCTCTTCGAACAACTTCAGATACTAAATCACAGTAAAACAATTTATTTCTTGGTCACAGCCTCGAAATAAAATTCCCGGTATTTTTGTAAAAGAATAACAGCAGAATGGTCATAAGGACCCTGGGAAAAGGTACAGAATCTGCAATGTCTGGCTCTGAGCTGCGGCTCTTCCCGCCCTGGACAATCAGAACTCTCAGGGCTCAAGGTCATTCACTGTTCAGACAGGTGGAAGACACATATGAGTAGGATGTGAACACAAGAGCCAGAAACTACGTACGTAGCTCCTAATATTAGCAAGAAGACTAATTAACAACTTAAAAAGGTAAAAAGAAAATGTCACACAGAAAGAGGAGGTGACCTTCGCTCTTTTACGTCAGAGAAGAAGAAACTCCTTAATAAAACGGAATTTTTTTTAAAGTTGGCATTACAAAACACCTATTCCATCTGAAAACTTTCTTAAATCACATTTAAAAGGAAACAAGATGGAAACTACACTTCTAACTGATGATCAAAATGCTACTGACCACTGGTCAAGACGGAGTCACTGTTGGGACTGACCAAGTGCGGAGATTTACTGAGGGACTGGATAAGGGCAGTAATAAATTAGGCCTTGCATCCAATTAACTGGGCCTTGCATCCGGGATGGGACTAGCTGAAGGTGACAGCGACCTGGGCCTCACATCAAGGGACACAGCGATGAGTCACCCCTTCAGAATCTGAGTTTAGAATCTAATACAAGACCCTTCCCCCCTATAGGGCAGTAGCTACGGACCCCACCTAGGGGCTCTGTCTCAGCTGCTGTCCGGGACCAATAAACTCTGCTTGCTCAGCCTCTCTGCCTCCCGCCTTTCTTTCTTGCGGCGGGTCACAGAAGTTGGGACAAAACAGTCACAGACCAGGACTACCAACCTGGAGCCATTCGAGGATGAAAGAGGAAGCCAGTGTCATAAATGCACTGACTATTAGGTAATCCCTGAGAATGAAAAATAAAAACAGTTCTGGAGGGAGGTTTCAGTTCACCCAGAAGGGGAAGCAAGAAAATAGGGGGATGGGGTGACCGCCAGAGTTAACACCTCACAGCAGGAAGGGTGGGGAGGAACTAAGTGGGAGGAGGGTCCAGTGACAGGGAGGGGGTGAGGTGGGAGGGAGGGGCAAGGGTTGGGAGGGAGGGGAGGAGAAGGTCTGGGAGGGAGGGGAGGGCTAACTAGCTGACAGGGACATCCAGGAAGTGTGAGTGTATTCAGCAGGATGGAGATCAAGCATGCTTGTGTGGAAACAACCTCCAAAAAGATGAAAAGAATAATCCCTAGGATTCAGGTTAGGAGAGGAGTAAAATCGTGTTCCCACCAGCCAGAGAGGAAAGCTCACAGCCCACAATTCCCGAGGAAAGGACCAGAGTGGCTTTGCATCAGCACTCAGTGGCAAAGTCAGTGCAGACTAAAGGCTGCTCTGGTCTCACCTAATGCGGTTTAAAAGCTTCAGAGACAAAGGCTCACAATGTCCCCACTAATGAAAAGCAGCCGGAGGATAATCATAAAATTATGAGAATATTCAGCACTCACCAAGATGCAATCCCTAGTGATGAGAGTCCGATAAAAAGCACTTGTCATGGAAACAGGCAGGAGCAGACAACCCAAAGTGAGGAGAAAAACCAAACCAAGCGGGCCCAGAAATGACACGGTGATAGAACAGCACGCCGCACAGAGAACTTCAGCATAACCAAACATTAGCCAGACTTGCTCATGGCTACGGGCTCTTGACTTACTATTAGTATTTTTTGTACTGTTTACTTTCAAACAACAATAACTTAAAATTGTAAATTCTTTTGTTGCCCTTAAAAGTATCGATCTTCTCCCAGCCTCTTGCCAGTCTGACAACCCAGCCTGGCTTTATCTAGACCCTGGGAACCAACAACTGCAAATGGAAACATGACAGGGGACCATACCCCACTGTCCAGTCTCTGAGGGGACAGGACCGTCACTGCGGTGAAGCCAGCCTTGAGCACAGATAACCTGATCCCAGAGAACATCATCCAAAAGTTCTAGGGTGGACCCACCCTGGTGGTGCAAGGGGTTACACCGCAGCACTATGAAGGTCTCCCCAGCCACTGAAACACGAGTTCGATCCCCGGGCAGGGAGCTGACCCACAGGGTGCAGCAGGCCCCTCCTGACTCCACCCACTGCTCCCCTCAGCAGCATAGTTCAGTCAATCTGCCTGGTTTGCTCCCTACTCTGTGAATCCTCTCACCCTCGCACCTCTGGCATGTACCCCAGTTCTTATATGAATAAACAAATCCCCCCCCAAAAAAAGCTCTGGAGTAACCAAGATGCTTGAACATCTCATTAATCAAATGTCTCCTCCAAAGTCACTGTTCCCCGTTGTGTCCTCAGAGGGACCCCAAAGGCCACAAGGAACAAGTTGGGACAGTGTTACCCTACTTGTGATTGAAGTCCCCAGAGCAGGGGAGGGGAGAGATATTTGAAAATATCCTGACGGATATTTTTCAAAATTTAATAAAAAGAATACAGAGAGGCTCAAGCCATCCAACCAAGTCCAAGCACAACACAGAAAAGGGCAGTTAGCTGGGATGCAGGCTGAAGGGGGTCGCGGGAGCACGAGAGGACCGTGTGCACCTGAGGACGAGTAACCCCAAGAGTGAAAATCTGAAAAAGCAGAAAGGAAAGGTCCTACAAGCACACACGAATCAAACTGCTCAGAGTCAGTGATGCGGGAGAGGCTTCCTCATCACAGCTACCTGTGAAGTGTGCCCAAAGGGTTTTCTGCTTTCCTTTGGCTTGGCAGAAATACTGCGTGGGTTGGTGGGTGGGTGGGGGTGGCTGTGTGGGGGTGTGTCTGCACACACGTGTGTGTGTGCATGCGGGTGTGGGTGTGTGTGCGTGGGTGTGAGTGTGTGCATGTGGGGTATGTGTGGGGGTGCAAGTGTGCATGTGTGGGGGTGTATATGTCAGTGTGTGTGCATGTGGGTGTGAGTGTGCGTGGGTGCGGGTGTCTGTGGGAGTGGGTATGTGCACATGTGTGCATGACCTTGTGGATGAGTAGTCTAACCCGAAGCGAGCACAAAAAGCAAAAATGCATATGCAAAAACAACTCCAACATTTAAAGTAAAATAATACAGAAGTATATTTGCATGCATACCTTTATGCAAATTTTATGCACACAGTTGGGTGCATATGCAAATATTTTTAAAGAAAATGTGAGGAACTAAGAATAAATAAATCCCTTCACACAGGAGAAAAACTTGTACACACACGAGGACAGTTAGTTTTGTTCTAATTCTTGGTTTTCATTCCTCATTAAATGTGAAGCAGTGGTACTCTTTGGAGATAGAAGCTGTTCTATTTTACATCCTTAGGGAAAAACAATGTCCTTGCACTGGCAAAATTTTCACTCTTCTACTTGCAAAGGGGAAGCACAGGCACCAGTAACCAACGACACCCACAGACTACAAGATCTGCTCCCTCAAATATTCACATCAAATAAAATTAGCCGACGATGAGCTCAAACACACCCACACGCAGACGACAGCGACATATACAACGCACACACAGAAACACCTCTACTCTATACCAGGTGTTCTTTTCATCCATGTCAAATCTTTCATCAGTCTCAACTCAAAAATATATCGCATTATTGTGAATTTAGGAAAATAACATCCATGCCTTAAAGGTTTTCTGGGCTCCTTCTGGTCCTTCCTCCTCCCACTCAAACCTGTAAACCACCGACGCTTTACTGTCTCTATAGTTTTACCAGACCCAGCCCGCATCCAAGTTTCCTCCATGGCTCAGTAACACACTTCTTTTAGGGATGAGCAGTATTCTATTATTTGGATGTCCACAGTTACTTCTCCATTTTTGTGTCTGTTTCTAAGTTTTGATATTTAGGAATAAAGTAACCACAAACATGTAAGTTTTCAACCCCTTAGGGTAAATCTGAGGGCACCCAATGGCTGGATCCTCTGGCCAGAGCAGTTCAGTTTTGTAAGAAACCATCCTCCCAGAGTGCTGGGCCATTTTTTCCTCCTACTAGCAATGGCTGAGGAGCCCGGAGAAGCCTGCTGCTCCACGACCCCGAATGGGTTTGCAGCGTCTGGGACGTGCACGAGAAGTGCGGTGACCTTTCACTATGGTTTCTATGTCCGCTTGCTCTTGACATGGGATGGGACACGGGCTGTCTTTCCAAATATAATTTGCAATCTATAGTCTTTGCTGAGGTGTTTGTTAAGATATATTCGGCCATTTTCTTAATCCCTGTGTTTGAGTTTTAAGAAGTATATATCTTGAATAACAGCCTTTCATCAGATAAGACTTGCAAATATTTTCTTTGATAGTATGGCTTGCATCCTCATCCTCCTGAAATGGTCCTGTGCACAGCATAATTTGATAATTTTAATGAAATCCATCTTACTTGCTTGTCTTGATTTTGTGTTTTAAAAGGTAGCCTCAAGATCATCTATGTTTTCTCCTATGTGACTACTAGGAGTTTTATAGTTTTGGGGTTCACATTTAGGTCCATGATGAACTTTGAGTTATTCTGTGAAGGATGCAAGATGCATGTGTATTTTCATTTGTATCCGCATCTGAATGTTCAGTAGTTCTACTATCATTCGTTTGGTCTATCATGTCTCTACTATATTGTCTTTGCATCTGTGTTCAAACAAAGATCAGTTGCCCTATAGTTACGTGGGTCTATCTCTGGAATTTCTACTCTGTTCCACTGATCATTCTGTCTGTATTTTCCCCAGTAATACACTACCATGACTACTCTAGCTTTATACTAAGCCTTGAAGTCAAGTTATGTCTCTCTCCAACCTGTTCTTACCCTTTGACATGGCATTAGCTGTTCTGGGTCTTTGAGCCTCTCCATATAAAATCTCCACTTAGTGTGTTGATTTCAGTGAAAGAACTTGATATTATTTACATTGGGATTAAATTAAATCTATAGATCACATTGGCAAAAACTGTATCTTGATAATATGGAGTCTTTCTACCCATGAATACACATCTTCAAGATACATTTGTGAATATGATACCATTTAAATTTATTATTTATCAGCCTTTTCAATTTCACAGAATGTTATTTCTTAAGTTCCCCTCTCAATTTCTTTACTCTCAAAAAAGTTGAAATTACAGAACATCAAAGTTCTGAGAGATAAAATGTGTTCTGGGGGAGAAAATGTGTTTTAGATTTTTGCTTTTAGATAAACAGGGATTTAAAAAGATTAGTATGGTTTAATTCTTAATTAAATATTTCCTGAAGATACACAAAATTACTTTAGCATGAAACTAGGAAAAATCAAATAATTAAATTTCAGTATGTTTTATTGGAGCTAAGTATGTAATTCAATTCCATCAAATAACTTAGTACCAACTTTGATCTAAAGAAAGATCTTACATGTCTGTAAAACCTTAGAAATAAATAGTTTTATGACTTAGTCCTTTTCTATTTAACGCGAGATGGCACATACTTCTGTCAAACCAAAGTTTTCTTTGAAGGAAAATAATACTGAGAAATCACTCGCTCACTGCAGACACGCCTAAACCAGCTTTTAATGTTTTTGTTGTTGTTGTTTTCTATAGAAAACAGAAAGTTATACCTCCTGATATTTTTGTTCTAAGTGGGGCAATCACTGAAATACGATCTGTCCATGAAGTATGACGGGAGGTGGAACTTGCTGTGGCTATGGTGTGGTATCATGTATTTGAAAAGGTGTGAACAGAACCTCTGAATCATATACAGTGTTGTAAACCATTGTCAATGCAATGGAAAGAAGTAAACAGACTAATGTTTGTGTCCTACATTGACGTGTGACCGTAACGGCTGTTAAGGTAGCAGATTACAGAAATTCCAATTCACAAACCCACATTAAACAAGTCAGTCCCAAAATTACATTCATGTGAAATGTCCAGAACAGACAAATCTATGCTACTTACTGGTATTTTCCTAAAACTACAGGAAATGGGGAGAGAGAAGTGGCTGCTAACACATGCAGGCATTTTTTTGGACCCACGAGGATTTTCTAGAGTTGATTGTGGAGATGGATGCACAGCCCTGAATATGTGAAAAATATGAAACTGTACCCTACAAATGGATGCATTGTATGGACTGCAAATTAGAGTGCTGTAAAGCTTAAAAATAGGGGCCTCCCTCATGGTGCAAGGGGTTAAATCTCAGCACTATCAAGGTATATAGGCAGCCACTGCAGCGCGACTTGGATCTCTGGCCAGGGAGCTGACCGAAGGGCACAGCAGACCTCTCCTGTCTCCCCACTGCTGCCCTCAGCAATGGATTTCAGTAGATCTGCCTGTTCCGCTCCCCACTCTGTCTCTGGTAAATCCTCTCACCCAGCCCCTGCACCTCGGGTCTGTATCCCAGTTCTTGGGTGCATAAATAAATCTTTAAAAACATGAAAAATAGGTAAAGAGCAAAGATTGTTTTCATCCAAGTCACTGCAGCATTATGGCTTCTAATTTTACGTCTCAAAGAGCTTCGGTCAGGAGCATTCTTAATCAAATGATCTACAACACAGTAAGCTCTTTCACCTCTTAATTTGTGTTGCCAGCATCCCTATCTCAGGGAGACTCAAAAAGCCTACTCATGTATTTCTCCATGTATTTCATAATTCAATGCTGAGAACGTGGCTCAGTGTGTGGGGGGGGGCGGATTTTGCACTTCTCAAGCTCTGGCCTCTTTGTTTCTGTTCTACTGTAATGGCATTTAAATTTGTTCCTATGTGGCTGTTTGCTATTATGTAAATAAGTTACTACTGGATACTCTCTTATGATTTTTCACTAACTCGCTGACTTGGAATTTGTTAAGACATCCCTACTCTCCCCCGCCATCAGAATTCTTGCAACCTTTGAAGATCCATCCTGACCTGTGCAAATAAATGTTTCCCTTGACCAAACAGCTGACAAAACCACTTTTCTTTTGAGGACTTGGTGCCTTTTTGTGTAAACAATGCAATATCTAGAATCAGCAAACGTTGCCTATATCGTGGGGAAAAGTCAGAGCAATGGAAAATAGGCCAAAAGGAAGGACTTCAAATCATTTTTTTTTTTTTTAAGATTTCATTTATTTGTGCATACCGAACTGGAGTACAGGCCAGAGGTGCAGGGGTGGTGAGAGGCTTCACCAGAGACAGAGCGGGGAGCAGGACAGGCAGACTGAACAAGCACACTGCTGAGGGGAGCAGAGGGCGGGTCAGGCCATGTGGCACAGCCGATCACCTCCGGGGAGGGGATCGAACTCACACTAGTTGTAGTGCTGTGTCCTAAGCCATTGTGCCACCAGGGAGGGCCAGTACTAGAAATCTCCCAGCAACTTTCTTCCCCTGCTCTTCACTGAGTCCACCTGTGGCCCCCTCACTAAGAAGCAGACCCCAGGTGTCTCTTGCTCAAGGGGATCCCTGTCTAGAGGACAAGGTAAAAGCAAACAGGCATCTGTAGTAGGTAGTAAAGTTACTAATAAGTGATAAAGTAACTGGGCTGAAAGCCAGACGCAGAATACTTGAATCTACAGGAAATCTGCTGTCTAGAGAGTCCATTATTATATGTCCCAATATCCTGGAGCTGATGATGGATAGCCGTGTGCTTTTTATGGATTTCTCATTGCTTGGGTTTGACTTTTTTTGTTGATTTTGTCTTGTTTTATTCCAGTTTCTTGGGTGTATTTACAATGGGCCCCTCACATGAAGGAATCTGAGTATTCCCTGTTTCTTGTCACATGGTTATTCCCATCACTGTTCCCACAGGCTTAGAGCCTACAAAACTCACCTGCTCAGAACACGTTAGTCAAAGAGCCACACAGACGTTGCTTTACATCTTAGGTGTTTCTGTCGTATGCAAAATGTTGTGATTTTTATTGGTCACAATACATTTTGTTATTTGTTAATGTATCTCTTAATGGTGATTAGTGGTGCTCAAAGAAGGGCATGATTAGGAAATACTGCAGTTAGCATCCATGAGCTAAAGGAAACTATGCTCGGAGCCAGTCTAGGCTTGTAGAAGGAGATGAGCATAGTATAATTTCCACTGTAAATGGTTCAATATCCTCACAAGCTTAAAAAAAAGGAGGAACACTATTCATGTTCAAATGAACCATTGTGATAATTTCATCCAAAAGGACATGAATTGTGCCCAGCACACACTCTTCATCAGGGACCTCAAATCAAAACCATGAGACATGTCGCGTGACACCTGCTTGTATAGTAAATGAAAATGGTAAGAGGAAAAGCTGGAACCCTTGTGTCTCGTGGGTGGGCAGTAGAACAGTGGAGCCATGAGGGACACTGTGCATGTCCCTCAACACACTGAAAACAGAATGGCCTCTGACCAGCAAGTCCACTTCTGGGATGTATTGAAACTTACTGAAATCAGGGTCTTTCTGAGATTTCTGCTTCATCATATTCGAGCAGCACCACTCAGCATAGCCAAGTCAGGGACCGCTAAACGGACAAGGAAATACGGAATATACAGAACGGCCATAGGCCTGTCTAAGCAGGAAGGAATTACTCCATCTGCAGTATTGGGGGAAGCCAGAGGACATTATGCTAAGTGAAACAGCATTTAGTCGGTCATAAAAAAACAAATCTGTGTCATCCTCCTCACACAAGGTCTCTCAGCCAGCCAAAATCACGAAGCAGAAAATAGAATGGAGGTTACCAGGGGCTGGAAGAGGGAAAACGAGGACTAGCTTGCATGGACACGGAGATCCTAGTAAGAAGACGGGTGTATTCTACAGAGCTGCTGTATAACGTAGCATCACAGTTAACAACACACGCCATATATTTTGAGGTATTTAAGAAAAAGAAAATAGATCTCTGGCTGAATGTTCTTACTGCAAACTAAAAATTTTCTACACAGAGAAACTTTTCCAAGTGATGGATATGTTTGATATTGTGGCCGTGGCAATGGTATATGAATATGTACAAACGCATCAAAAGTAGACACTAAACATCTATATATTTCTGTATCTGCTATACCTCCATAAAGCCAAAAGGACTCCCTAGAAACATTTGGATTGCCACACCCAAGTCACCCCAAATTAAGGGCTTTTAAGTATAGACATTTTTTGGCTTTTAGAGTATATATTTGGAAAAAGTATAGAGTAAAAAAAAATGGACATGTAATGTACATGAAAAGAAGGGACAACTTTGAATTTATCACTCCAGATTTGTTATATCATAGAGAATGTTTTATGGGTGCTCTCTATTCCTGTCTTAGGGAGTGTTTTATGGGGTGTGCTCCATTCCTGTCTTGGGGAATGTTTTATGGGGTGCTCTCCACTCCTGTCTTACATCCAAGAGTTTCACTGGTTTATATACACAAGCATGGCTAGGCTCAGCTCCTAGCAGGCAAGAGAAGCAGAGACAGTGGGGCAGAGAAAGCCAACGGGGCTGTGGGCCAGTCCCCTTCAACAGGAAAACTGATCCAATAGGTAAAATAAAAACTACCGCTATTTGTTTAAAGGAGCATGTGTCTCCAGAAAGGTCTCATCTGAGTATCCTTGTATAGGGGGTTTCTGAAGCAGAAAACCAAACAAAAGTCCCAACACAGCATCTTTGGATTTAAGAGTCTTCTCTGGTCAGTATCTTCCAGCCGGGAATAAAGATGTTTTGTGAACCCAAAGCTACCCACCGGTGGAAACTTTGCCACCTTGTAACTTAGCTCGAGGCCTTAACTTTTATTTCCTTTCAGCCTATTTGATCACAAATACCAAGTTATTAATTGTTCAGTCACTAAATAGCAGCTGACTCCTTTGCATTGTTTTAAATTTTAAAACAGGATTGCTTCAATGAAATGTTAAAATGTCCTGATTTGCCTCATTTTCTTTATCATTTTATGTCTCTTATAAGAACCGTGGATTCTGAACAGCCTGATGTTCTTTCATAGTTCTTGCAATGGCCTTAAAGTTAAGGAGATCATCTCAGTGTTCTGAGGGTAACCTTGGCATATCTAAATTGCCCACTAGTAGTTCAGTTAATTCTTACTTACGCAATTTACTGCTTATATTATTCTTAAGTGCGTTTGTTTAAAAAGGTCTTGCTGCCATTTGTATCTGCAAAATGGCATCCCACGGGCTTCATTCTTCACTCACATTACAGAATTCTAACCTGGCATTTTATCAGCCTCCCTCTCCCATCCCACAAGCTCATTTACATCTTGCAAAGAACAAGCCAAACAGATTTTCATGATGGAGGGGACAACAGAGGAGAAGCTTCCAGCAACCTGGAAAATCCAAAGCCCTTAGGGGTGGAAAGCAGTGGCCTCCCTGGGAAAAAAAAAGGACAAGTATTGGAGTCAAATGACTGGCGTTGAAGTCCCTGTTCAGAAAGAGAAGCAAGTAGAGGTGGAGAGAAAAGGGAGGCTCACCACTGACGGCCATGTTCGTGGCGCTCTGGGTGGGGAGCGGAGAAGGGAGCAGACGGACATACACCGTGTGTGATGTACATTATGAGCTGCCCGTTCAATGGGGAAGCATCCAGGCAGCAAGCAAAAATACACAATGATTAAGTCTTCTAAAACCTTACATATTTTTTGAGAGAAATAGTAAAGGAAGTAATTTCTAGACTGAAACAATTCTCCTCAAGGAGCTATTTGTAAACTGAGGTGAATGGCCGGGTGATGGATTGCTTGGAGGTGAAAGACCCAAGTAGGACTCTTCTAGATGGGGAAAACAGCATGGCCCTCTGTGTGAGTTGGGGTTCCCCAGAAAAACAGAACCAACAGGATGCATATCTCACACACCACAGGATTCTACTCATCTGACTAGGGAGGCTGACAGTCACGCCATCTGTGGTCTGCAAGCTGGTGAACCAGGGAAGCTGGTGTTGTCATTCAGTGTAAGTCTGAAGGCCTGAGAGGTGGAGGCTGATGGTGTGAGTCCCAGCTCAGTCTGAAGCCCAAGAGCAAGGGGTGGTGATGAATGAGGTGGGAGGAAATGGCTGCCCAGCTCCAGAGAAGGGGAAGCTCGCCCTCTCTCGCCTTTTTTGTTCTCATTGAAACAGATGATACAAACTTCTCTGCTTACCTGACTCGCTGAAGTGCGAATATCTTCTGAAACACTCACAGACACCCAGAAATAATGTTTTACCCACGCCGGGCACCCCTTCCACCAGCCCAGCTGACACATAAACCAGCCATCACAGTCTGCGGATTGTCTTAGCTCGCCAGCATCTCCTGCAACCATATCTAATCTTCAAATAAAATCGAGTTTATTCTTCACCTTGGAAACAGCAGAGCAGTCACCCCAGCCTGCCAGTGAAAGACAAGTCTGACTGGAATACAATTCTCAACGCTCCTTAGAAGTAGGGGTCACGACGCAGAGTTGCTTAGCCAAGGATGACAAACGGAAATACGGCATGCCTCCCCCGACATGGCAAGCAGTTCCCACAGGACCCCTGTTCATCCTCTCTCTCCACTGTACACAAGGACCCGTCCATGACCTCTGTGAGTGGAGGCCAGCAGGCGCTGGGCACGAGGACAAGCTGCTCTTCCTCTGCAGAGAGCAGAGGGGAGTTGGCAGCTCTACAGCATCTGGGAGCATTGCTCGTAGGAGCAGTCAGGGAAGAGAGGTGATTCCGCTCACCTGTGGAGACCACAGGCCGACTCGGACAGGTGAGCTGGGATTTGCTGGAACCTGAAAATTACTTGGGAGGCAGTGCTAGGCCCAGAAAGGGGAAGTTACTGGAGTGTGTAAACAGCACTTTGCAGCCTATCACCAGTTGCTGGGTGGAAAAAGTGAGAGTCAGCCAATGACAGTGGGGAAGAGACCCACAGGAGGACCAAGGATGGTGGTGGAGCGGCAGGCATGGCAGGGAGCGTGAGTGCAGACCCGGGCATCACGCTGAGAAGAGGCAACCAGTTCTTTGGCTGCTTCTCAGGAGACATTTATTTACGTAAGCCACTGAGTAGCATGAAGAGACAGGATTCTCCACTACACCTTCAAGGTGCCCCCCATGATGTATGCAAAAGACCAACTACAAGGGGCCTCCAGGGTGGTGCAAGGGGTTCAGTCTCAGCACTGTGGAGCTCTGGGCAGCTGCTGCAGCACGAGTTCTATCCCTGCCAGGGAGGGGCCCACACGGCTGGCAGACCTCTGCTGTCTCCCCGCTGCTCCCCTCAGCAGTGTCCTCCATCAATCTGCCTGTTCTGCTGCCCACTCTGTCTCTGATGGGTCCTCTCAGTCCCTCATACCTCTGGCCTGTAGCCCAGTTCTTGTTTGCATAAATAAATACATCTTCTAAAAAATAGCTACACAACATAATCTTTCTCAAAGTGAAGGTATCAGCATAGAATATTCATTTCCTATAAATCACAATTCCAACTTTCTGCCCCCCACCACCTCCCCAAGTCAAAAAGGTATTTTGATGCGTTTGAGAAAAAGGCGTGTGAGCTACTGGAGACATATGGAGGCCTCGCTGCCTGTGTCTCTATAAATATTTTATGTCTCTATAAATACTGGCAAAAAGAACATTGGGAATTATAAAGTACAAGAAATATTGCCTTATCACAAAAGGTAGAAAATATCTTAATAAAATCCTTTAGAAGATACTGAGTAAACGCATAAAAAATTATAAAGATGGAAAAGTTGCATTTCACTGTTTAGCTTCAGGTCAGTTTTCAAGTGTTAACAGTATTCTCTACATTTAAAAAGATAGCTTCCGTTATGGAAGAATGTCATAGACGGTGAAAGAATGGAACAAAGTATTTGTAATCAATATAACTTAGATGAATGTTTGATTCTCTAGATCATGAGATTTCATTAAAATGATCTTTTCAGCACACTTGGAATTTAAAATCTAATTTGAATCAATATTTACAAAGTCACGAAGGAAAAGCTGAGTAAGTATTAAAATCTGCAGAGGAACAACATTTTGAATGCAATCATTTCTACTACTCTTTGTCATGATTTCATTTAAAATACTTCTTAGATTTTACAATTAATTTCTTGGATTTACTTTTCTAAATACCAGTGATTGAAGAATGGTTTCCCTTCCACCAGACTTTCAATACGTTTTTAAAAATCTTGGTCTATTAAGCACATCTGTTCCCAACTCAAAAAAATCGCTCATCTTTCCATCAGTACTTCTTTGCCAGGCTATATTTGCTTAAATCTAAACAGTTTCAGGCATCTAAAAAGAATTGCACTTGTATTCAAAAATGTTTCTAGAGAGCAACAGTGAAAGCAAATGTCATCCAAATTTTGAGGAGTAAAACACGAGAATTCACCATGATACAATTTTTCTAGATTACCAATCAACTATATGGGACTATTTTGAATATTGACTATTTTACACTTCTCATTGCTCTAAATGTACTATGTTTATTCTGTAATGATAATTTATAAATTGTTATTTTACAAATACTAAGTAGTTTTATTTGTTCAGCTTTGAATACTTCAAAGCATTCCAAGATATTTTATAAAATAATATAAGTGCATGCTTACCTCAGAAAAGCTCTACCAATATACAAATTCCTTTCTAGGTAATGAAAAATACAGTTTCAAAATAATTCAGCATAAATAATCCTAGGTCAATAAATGTTGTCCTTCTTTATCTATTTATAATAACACCCCATCATTTACTTTAAGGCTAATTTTCCATTTATTCTGTCAGGGTCATTTTTATTCATTGCCCAAATTTTTAATTCCACTAAGCGAAACATGCACTCAAAAGTTCAGATGTTTGAATATGTTCTGACAACAACTTTAAGGTTTCTTTGGTCATGAAAATCCTAACATCTTTTTATTTAGAAAAACCATCACACATCTATTAGTACAATTTCTGTATGGGAATCAAATTATTGGTCCAATTTACAGTGCATAATCCTGCTTTGATTTTATCCTTTCATGAACAAAACTTGGCTGAGCAATGCAAAGAAGGTATTTTCCCATTTGAAATCCAAAATATCATCTTTGAATATAAAATATTCAATACATTCAACATATTACTTTGCAAACTAACTATAAGCGGTGAGTTTTTCAAAATTGTTAAGTGACTTGGGAAAAAAGCAGCAAATTAACGTCTGGTGTGCACTGCCCACTAGTGGTCATATGTGTTAAATAGCTGCTTTTTAATTAAATTGAAACCAATTCTTATACATTAATTTTCGCCATAAAATCTGACGCTCGTGAGACCATATTACACACATATTCTATGCATAACATGGCTTTTGTATTCTGACCTATTTTTCTCGTCTAACATCAATTTACTTTCAATGTTCACACCCTGAGACGTGTTTAGTTAGGTGCTAGGTAACTGTGAATATTGATGCTGGGAAATATACATATCATGCAAATCCATAGGACAGAAGTCCATATATAAATAATTCACCATTTAAGACAGAAACAACCTCCTTTGACACACTCATGATAATTCAGCAAGGAAATGATGCCTGGCCAGGGAGTGACCCACAGGGCACAGCAGACCTCTCCTGTCTCCCCACTGTTCCCCCCGGCAGTGGATTTCAGTGGCCCCACCTGTTCTGCTCCCCACTCTCTCTCTGGTGAATCCTCTCATCTCTACACCCCTGCATCTCTGGCCTATACCCAGCTCTTGCATGCATAAATAAATAATTCTTTAAAAAAGTCCCAATTACACAGCCGAGTTAAATCCTCAGCTAGTTTGGACAGCTGTCAGGACACATTCAGTCCGTGTGTGCATGTATGTGCAGGTAGATACATGTGTGTGCATCTGTACTGCACACCTACCAGATGTTAATCACATGTGGACCTCTAGCTCATCATTCCTGTTGCTGGGTTTTGTGTTACTCATGATTCTCTCCCACACACTGCCTAGCACAGTGCTTCAATGCCTACAAGGCATCTAACTGGTAAGGTTTAATAATGAATATAAATCAATCATTGAAGTCAAAGGTTTATGACAGCATGTAATCAATGCAAAGAAATGCAAAGGGAAGGTGTCAAGGCTACTGGATCAGAAGCTACTCATTAAAGACACCCGTTACTAAACGGGGAGGGGGGAGTGGGGGAGGAGGAGGAGGGAAATGCACGGGATTATGGTGATGGCACACGGGTGACTTGGTGATGGGAAACCCGAGGGGATTACCATTGAGATGGGGAAAAAATGTACAAAATGATGTAAAAATAAACTTTTGTAATTAAAAAAAAAAAGAAAAAAATAAAGATACCCGTTACTGAGGACAAGGTTTCTCAGGGCCTGGGTCTGACAAGTGTACTAGGGACCTCTGAGCTCAAACGTTCCTCTTCAGACGGAAACTCCATCTCTTGCCTTCTTTCCTCTCCTCTGCTGCGCCTGCCGCCCAGTCGGTCACACACGGGGACACTGCATTGCCTCGGTTCCATTTCCTCACGTGCGCCACGCCTCCTTACCTCATTCACGGTCTCGGCCTTCGATTCTTTCAGTTCTTCATACCTGAGTTTCCACACAGACAAAGCTGTTTCTAGCCGCACTATTTCTTTCTCCAAAGACGAGCGTGTTCTAAACAAGGAATTAAAAGAAACTAGGCTTACACCTTAAAAATAATTTGAGAACTGCATTCCAGTAGGATAGGAATAGATTTTCTATTTCCCTAATGTTTGATATTTTATTGTGTCTATTGTACTGACAGAAAACTTATTCCCACTTATCAAAAACTATAAATACTGCATAAAAGTTGAGTTCATTTGTTATTCTGTCAATTAACTTTACAGTAGGTTAAACACATTTAGTTTGTCAGTATCAAAAGAATTGACTTTCTGTCTACTTTCTCCCATTTTAGTCATGCAATTCTCTCAAAGCATCTTACTCATTTTATTTCCTTACATAGAAGAATATGTTTCTAACTTTAACATTTTTTTAAATCTAGCTTTATATTGTGACTGGATATGAATGAAGACAGAATATGACATGGTGTGACAGAGTATCAAGGAGCCTACCTAACAATTTCAGAAATCAATCACTAAAAGGGGATATAAAAATACTTCTAAAACATTTCCAATTTTATTTTAATGAAGCAATTTTCCAGGGCTCTTTGTCATCTAGTGTAACTGAAATTAATTTTTCACTTGCAGAAAAAGTGACGAAATAGGATTAAACTTGGCTCCTTGGATATCTTAATCATTGATTTTTTCCCCCCTATGCCCACATGCCTATTAGAGTCACTGAAAGTAATTGTTTATTTCTGGTTGTAATTAGCATCTGTTGACCTTTGCAGATGGCAGGGCCTCATCTGTGTGATTAGATTACTGTTCAAACGTGCTTGCTCTTTCTTGTACTTCCATGACATGCAATCCTTGGCTTTGCAAGGGGACCTCCATCATGTGGCAGATCCGAAGCTGACAGAACTCATGTGCCATCGCTAGAAAGGATTCCCCCAGTAAACGCTGTCCTGGGATCAAGCCATGAAGCAGCCCCCAGCCCCAGCTGACCAGGGAGCCAAGCACAGCAGATCCGGGGGCCTGACCCCTGTCGCCTTGTACCCAGATTGTGGACAAAAGAAAGTATTGTCTTAAGCCATGGAATTGCATGGGGTTTAATGCAGATAATACTATTTAAAAGTGGAATTCTGTTATGAACAATTCAGCAGAATGAAGTGAGGGACTAGCGACTGGATGGCTGGCAAAATAATGACAGAACATAAGTTGGGAAAATAATGTTGTGTCTTATTTCATGAGGAAACATGGTAAAATTGTCACTTTTTGTGTCTTGCAAGAGGAAAATATGTCTGGCGTGACGTATGGAAAGCTGGGGGGAAGTACCTGGTCAGACACTGGAAAGATTATAAAATTGGGCTCTCTCTCTTGTATTTTGGTCATTGTTATTCAACGTACATACAGGGCTGGCCCCTGCTCCCAGTGAGAGGTTCAAAACGTGGATCCTACAAGAGGCTCCCCTCGGAGCTCAGCCTACATCCACCAGTCCCCACACACTGCGGCAGCTTAAAGCTGCTTGCCAAGAGCCATTAGGAATCGGAGGTTGTCACAACAACCTTACTGGACTTTGATCTGTGTCAAAGAGGATGTTACTAGAATGATCTCAGCAGCATTCACAGAGCTAGAAGGTGTCTGCAGAACAAAACATTGAAAGCCATTTACATAATCACAAGGCTGACTGGTCTAGGTAGCAATACTATGCAGATAATACCAAAAGAATTAAGCTGTAAATATATTCACTTAATCCAATCACATGGCCAAGCAGTCGATTAAAGAATTACATAATTACTTTTGCATGAAATCAACCATAATATTGAAAGAATAAGAACAAATTAGGGCTTAATTTAACCTAGAAAGACGCACTACTTATAGCACTACAATTTGGAGGATTAACATAGAAAATATATTAAAATCAGCAGAAAAACAGGCCAGGTATAAAGGTCTCCCTCTTCCAGTATCGCCCTGGACTGCTCCTGCTTCAGATGAACAACCTCAGACAAGCTTCTGAGGAGAAGCCACCCAGCAGAGGGCAACAGCCAAGTTCATCCCCCTTCTTAGATGCTGAGTTTGGAATTTCAGAAAGAACAGAGTTAAGTACAGAGCTTACAAGCAGATAAGTAGCAATATTTTGTGTGAAATATAAAGAAATATGCACAGAATGTAAAAATCATTATATATTAAGACATTTATTTGCCATTTGGGGATTTTTGAAAGTCTGCAGAAAGGCATATTCGGTAATGAGTAATGCTGACCTAGACCTGTGAATTTACATTGAAAAATAATGAAATTAACTTCACTGAAATGTTTAAGAATCACAATATTTGTGATTTTTAAAATTTATTAGCATTACATGGGTAGAATACAGGAATGTTTTCTGTTTGTAATAAAAGTTTTAAAAGAAAGGATCATTTGAAAGTGTGGGAAAATCCAGAGTTCTTACATTCACGAATTAACATGTTGAAAAAGCAATGTCAGGTTTTTTGCATTACATTTTAATAAATCAAGGGATAATGTTAACAAAACTATTCACATTAACATAAAAATACTGTTCAAATTAAAAGTATTTATTATTACTGTAAATAAATGTTAATTCTTAAAATTATTATTAGAACTATTAAGGTAACTCATCTCTCAGAACTTTTATAATAAGTTCAAGAGAAACATTTCAAATTATGTATTAGTTTTAATTATACATAAATATTGGTATGCTATAAAGATGTAATTACTTCTAAAATGTATCTAGAATGTATCTAGACTTAGAATTACATTTAAAGCCTACCATGAGATAAAAGTAACAAGATTTTGCCCAAGTTATTTAAAAAAAAGATACATATTTGCATTCCTTTTTTAGGAAGACCAGTAACATTAAAACTATACTATTATTTATCTCATTAAGTATACATTCTAAGCTAAATAACTGGCATTTATTAGTTTATCCAAGGAAAACTGTGCTTTTATACTGTAAAAGGGTACAATTTAGTCCTAGAAGTGAGGAGAAAGGTGATTTGTAAAAAATATATATATATATTAATGTAATTTGTATATATTTTATACATGTATGTATGTATATATTTATATTTGTATATGTTTTTTATTTGTGTCTCATCAAGAATCATTTCTGTCACTGCATATTTAACTTCATGCAGCAGAGGGCACCCTTAAATCCTTGATTTTCTGGCTAATCAATTTATTCAATATTTTGATGTTATCAAATCCTCAAAATTGATTATTTATACAGTGATGTTTATCACTGAAGTTTAAACAATGTCAAACTACAAGATGTAGGAAAAAGACCTAACTTTACTCTAAAATATATTCCATAGCTTATGCACAAATTCTTTAGGCAAACAAAATTAATTATATAAAAGAGCAGAAAGAGTATTTTAAATGATACCAATTTTTAAGAGTCAGATTGCTAAATATATAAAATTTGCAAGCTCTAAAATATAAAATGTGGACCAAAGAGATGGTTATGTTTCTACACAGTGTTTCGATTACTTCTATGCAACATTTCGCTCCTTTGTTAACTGTCATCATCATATAGATGTTCCACATAACATGTGGAGAGCTAGACAGGAAGATTGATCCCAGCATTTTCAGGGATGAAAATTAGTATCTGAGAATAACAATTAATCATTTAAAAACTGTGTGAAATTTCATAGTAACACTCCTAATTGATATTTTCCTAAAGATCTATTAACATAAATTGTTTTGCCAGAAGAAAATCATTTACTTAGAATCCTCTACCTACCTAAGGAGGCAAAGTCTCTGCCTAGACCACAAAAATACAAGTGAGTCTCCACCAAGTGAAGTTTCTTCAAAGAAATAAAAAGAAGAAGCACGTTTTGCTCCAGAGTTCCACTTCAAAGGACAGGGTCAAAGGAAAGGCTATGATATCTACAGCCCCTGTTTTTTGCAAATTGTTGACAATGCCTAAGATGAAGAAAACCTTTGTTCATCCACACATCATTATATTTGAAAATGAGGCCAAAAAAATCCAGCCATTAAAAGAAGATACTTTTTCAATTACATGGATGAACTGGGAGGCCAATATGCAGATAAAATAAGACAGGGAGAGCGACACCATGTGGTTTCCCCACATGTGGAAGCTTAAAAACTAAACTCCAAGAACTAAAGAGTAAAGCAGAGGGAGCAGAGATGCTGCTCAGAGCGTGTGGACAAGCAGTTGTAAGCCGAAGGTCTTGGGACCTTCTGCAGGTCTCGGCAGCAGAATCGCCAATACTCTATTGCACTCTAAATCCGCTGAGAGAGTGGACCTTACGCACGCACTCACTACATGCACAGAAATGATAACTGGCGGGTGGTGGAGGTGCCAGGTAGCTTACTGGGGTCACCCTTTGACTACATATATAAACCTCATGTCATAAACCTTAAATATACGCCAAAATTAGGTATGCCAGTTAAACTTCAACAAACCTGGAAAAATACATACCACAAAGTATGTTTTAAAATGGCAAAATTTTACTTGCACGCGCCATTTGTAACAGTGAATAAATAAGCATGCTTCATTTTCTACTTTTTAATGATATCACATTAAATTGTACTTATCAGACCCGGGTGCCATTGGCTCACTATACTGAATGAGTTATATTGTATATTGCACAGTACATACGTCGTGGTGTGTACAGGAGACAGTACAGACGTCGTGGAATGTGCAGTGTGTGGGTTATAAACATACACTTCAAGCTCCCACTGATCTTTGAAGCATCATTTTCTGCATCTTCTTACTAAGAATTTAATATCATTTTATTACAAAATATCTTCACTTAATGAAGCACACGAAGTAATGGCAGTAATTTAATTTTCATACACAGGAAATAAATTAAGAAGATGAAACTGAAAGGCGAGGCCTCAACAACACAAAGCAGGCACTTTCCGAGGAATACTGATGCCCTCTGTAGTCCAACTTGAGAGCTAGTTCTAAATGTTAAAGACAGTAAACTAAACACGCTGGACCTCGTTGTCTCTCTTCCTGCAGGCTTGGTAGTGAGGGTTCTCACTTTCCCTTCACAGTCACATTCCCTTCACATTCAAATTCACTCCTCAGGAAGTCTTCTGCTGAGACATCAGACACCTACAAGTTCTCAGTAAATAGGATTTTTCAGAACCGGGGTAATTTTCCATAACAGTGAGCAGCACTCAGGCCTGTTACTGAAATGCCCCTGGGTGGAGGGGTGCCCCCGGGTTGACTCGCGTGCTCTGCTCACCAGAAAATTCTCCTGGTTGGAAACACAGGCCAACTTGGCGTTCACATTTTCTCATCTCAGGCCATGCACTGGCTGAGATTCCAAGGGACGAATTTAAATCTCCAACAGATGTGCAGTCACGGTGCATCCTATATCCTTGGGAAACTCTCTTGTGGTTGAATGAGGCTTGGCAGCTGCCTCATGGACCGCAGACTAATCTGCTATTTAAGGACAGAATCTTCAAGGTTGAGGTGGATTAGCCACCCCACCACCCCCACACACTCTAGCCTGACCCTTCTGCTCCACTGAAACTGCTGAGGTGGGAGCCTTTACATGCCCAGGGGACGCTGAAGGGGTCACCAGAGCCCTGCCCTTGAGTTGAGCGGCAAGCTGACCCGAGCGATCTGAGCCATCTCTCCTCCCCAACCTTGGTGTATTGCTCCACCTGCCACCACCCCAGAAAAAAGGGGTTGAACGTGAAAGGTTCACACAGTAGGGAGGACGCAAAGGGACAGGGAGGCCAGTAAAACCAAAAGCCAGTGCTCCCGAGCTTGATCCACTGGCCCCAGAGAGAATTGAAGGCAGAGAAGTCGCAAGAGGGAGGGGTAAGAGGGGTTTTTATAGGCCTAGGGAGGGGGAGAAATGGCCAGGTGGGAAATTTTGATGAGGAACTGGAACTTATTTTTCTGCCCGGGCTAGTGTTACCCAGTGGTGACAGACAAATCATGAGGTCATTGCGCACGAAGATCTGCTCCTGCTCGGGCGACTGTCCCTGCCGTGTGCCTAGGTCTGGCTGGAGCCGGACCCTGACTGAAGGATGAGACTCTGGAAGAGTTGTATGTTATTGAGCCACCTGCCCCTCTAAGTGGCTGAAACCTATGCAGGCCGCAGTATAAACACAGAGTACTGTGACACCCCACTACATCACCTTCCTCTCCTTGCTTTAAGTTCAATTTTCATGGGGTGCTCCCAAGTTTATAAAGTGATGGTGGCCTTTTCTTCCAAGGAAGTCAAAATTTGTATGTCTGTGCATGTGAGCCCAGGAGGAGGGCCTGTGTTCACGCAGGGCAGTGGTGTATGGGAGAGCAGGGGGTTCACCTCTGGAAGCCCAGGCTCATGTACTTCCTATCAAACCCACTGACGGAGTAGCATTATGAAAGGGGGTTGAGAGAATTTTGTAAGCACTAAAAAGCAAAATCCTTCTAAAAATAAGAGGCTGAATTTAGAATTGGATTAAGATCTACTGTTCAAGAATGGGTAAAAAAAATAAATTATAACATGGGTCCTGGTTCATGATTCCTGAGTAAATACTGTAGGTCACTGTTTCAATAACCACTGTGTGGGAAGCTTCACTACAAAACCAGAGGGGACTGGAATATAAGCTATTTGTATTTTTCCAAAGGAGACAACTGCAGCCTTAGTTAATGCAGTATCACAGATGGACAGTCAGAACCAAGAGGGAGATCCAGGTGGTCAAATCTAGGTCATTTAATGGCAGATTCAGGGCCTCTGCCTCTATCACAAATGGCCAGTGAGTAAAGCAACATTGTCTGTGCTCAACCTCACAAAATCTGAGTTGTCCACTATTAATATTAACATATATTTCACTTTAGTTGACTCATTGAAGTCTACTAATTCTGCAAAACTTGGGAAACTGACTAAGGTTTTCTAAATCATATACATTAAAAATTTAAATGTAAGAAATACTTGAATAATGAGATAGATAAGAACAAGGCTATTATCAAAGAATAATAAAAACTAACAAATCACATATGACTTTTTAAATGTATAAAGTGAATTATATATCAAACTTCTATTTTTTAATCTTAGAATTTAATGATCAGTCACGGTCATTATCAAGTACAAAGTAACGACTTAATTTTAGGAGGTCTGAAAATCAGAGTTAGAGACAATAGTTAGCACTTACTCTCTTTCCTTCCTTAAGACTTTTTGGAATTCATCCAACTGCCCCTGCAAAGCTGAAACTTCAGGCACTTCATTCTCCAAAGGCAGATTTTCCTCTTGAAGTCTTAATCCAGATTTCACTGTAGAGTTTTCAGAACCACCATCTTTGAACGCATCGGGATGATCTAGGTTGAGCTTAAGCTCTTCATCTATTCTTAGAGTATCAATAACCAAATCTTCTTCCTGGGAAGAAAAAAGCACAAAACTTTTAATACTGTGGCAACTTTATATTTCTTAGTAGAAAAATCATGAAGAAACAGATTGGGGCGGAGAGTTATTATTCAGCAATAAATGTCCATTTCTTTATCATTCTCTAATAGTGTTATATGCCCAAACGTGCTTTTGCATTCTCAGCTATTCCTTTTCTTTGAATTTTCTGCATTATGATAATAGAATTTATTTCTCAAAAGGTCTGCTTTAACTTTTAGTTTAAGTTTGGTTTTTCCAACCAGAGCTAAAAATAATACTGAATACATCTGAACAGCTATTTAATGACTTTATTCATTCCTCTTTTAAGTTTCTTTTGTCACCGGGCCCTTGAAAGCTTCAAAGTAAAACCAACTGGTTATTTTTTTAGCGACACGGGAAGAGAAGGTATGATACATTTTCAATAAACTCTGGAATTTTGAGTGCTGCTTGGACTACTTTAGTTTACTACCAGCCTCAAAAAGAAGCCAAGACTTAGGCTCCCTTGATCTTGGACTTCCAGCCTGAAGAGCTGAGAAAAGGAATTTCTGTTCCCGACCAGTCCTCTCCTGTAGCGTCCCAACCGCAGAAACTAACCGAGCTCCACTCGACCCAACAAAAGGAGAATCACTGCTTTCCAGATCCAACATCACCCTAGGCTCGTCATTTCCCATTCTTGCCATCACTCAATATGGCACCCGTCAGACCAGTAATCCCGATCACATAGTAACAACCCCCACTCTCAAGTCTTCTCTGCGTGTCCCCCCACCTCCCGCCCGCACTCTGTCCCCCCCGCTCACACACCTGCCCGCGCACCTGACTTTGGCCTCTGCGCACGCGGGATGCGCCCAAGAGCGTGGACGTCTTCAGGTCCCGGCTGAGCTCAGCTTCTCGTGTCCCCGGTGCCTGTGGTGCGCTCTGTTTCTTTTTGAGCGAACTCAACTCTTTCATGGTCATCTCCAGTTTTACTCGGAGCTGCCTCCCTTCCTCCCTGGCGCTGTTCCTCTCAGCTCGAACTTTGCTCCACTTTTCTCTCCAGTTGGCGGTGCAGTCCGACCACCAGCGCATGGTCTTCTCCATCTGAGCTGCTCGGGCTTTGACTTCCTGCAGTTCGCGCTGGCGCAGCTCTTCACAGAGGTCCCACTCGCTGGGGCTGCGCCAGTGCGCGCAGGTGCTGCGAGCCTGGAGGCCATGCAGGGGCCAGCAGGGGTGACGGGTCTCCCCAGGGGACGAGGCAGGCGCCGCCATGGCACCGGGTGGTTTCGGGGATGGCTGCTGCCTCTGGAAGATTTGCGTTTCCTCAATTAGCCGGTGAATGGAATCCAAATTCATATTCGTCTTCTCAGGCCTAAGACAGGGAATACAATTGACACTTGAATTTCCTTCATAACTGGATAAACGACATTTTAAAAAAGTTGATGCAAGCAGCGCATTCTTCAGTGTGCCTACTGTCCTCTCCCGTGGACTAAACATATACAGGAACATAGGCATTGGTCGGGAAAGAAGGAAGAAGGGGCGGGAGGGAGGAAACCGCTCACATTAAATTTTTTCATAGAAATAATAACACGAAGATAGCATTGGAAATGGTGTGTGATATGAATAATTCATTTTAACAGAGCCATTTCCACTCAGGACATACTTCTGATGACACAAGTGAGCCCCTCCCCTGCAGACAGAGCACCCCTGTTCAGGGCGATAGCAAAACCCCCCTTCCCCATCCCAGGGCTAAGTCTCCCCTGGTCTAGCTCTTCCATGCTGGCCTCCCCCTCGCGGGCCTCTCTCCAGTCTCAGGCTGCAGGGACCAGCGTCCACTGATGAGCTGCGAGGGAGTGTTCAACAGGAAGGTTTCCGGTCCACAAAAATAAAAGAATGTCAGGAGATAACCCTATCCTCTGGTTTTGTGCTGTCTGAGCAAGAACAGGATCTGGAAGAGAATGTCATCACCATTCTGTAACTTTTAAAGTGGTGGAACAGGGCCTCCGTGCTGACACAGGGTGTTAAAGTCTCAGTGCCAGCAACTGCAGCATGAGTTCCATCCCCAGCCAGGGAGGGACCCACAGGGCGCAGCAGACCTCTCCTGTCTCCCCACTGCTCCCCTAAGCCGTGGATTTCAGTGGATCTGCCCTGCTCTGTCTCTAGTGAATCATCTTACACCCCATTCCAAACCTCCCCACCCCCCACACCTATAGCCTACATCACAGCTCTTGTATGTATAATAAAAATAAATTTAAAAAAAATAGTAAAATGGTGGAACAGAAAGAAATTTATTGATTGAACTGCTGCACGGTAGCTAGAAAGTGAACCTTGTTTCCCTCACTCTGCTAGGGTGACGGCTTATATTTATGTAACTCTGATGGTTGGCTCTTCTGTTACTTACAGTCAGAAAGAAATCCAGGGGCCTTCCTAGTGGCACAGGTGTTAAAAACAGTGCTATCAAGCTATCCCTAGCCACTGAATTCCCGGCCAGGGAGCTGACCCACATGGTGCAGCAGACCTCTCCTGTCTCGCCCGCTGCTCCCCTCAGCAGTGTATTTCAGTGGATCTGCCTGATCTGCTCCCTACTCTGTCTCTGGGGAATCCTTGCACCTCCACCCCGCACATCTGACCTATACCCCAGTTCTTGTATGCATAAATAAATAATTCTTCAAAAAATCCAACTGATACCTGATTAATTTTCCTCTATGATTAATATCAAATAAGTACTAAAAATAAAATAGCATGAGTCAGACATGGTCTTTATCCTTAAATATCCTATGGTCCGGGGCCTTCCCTGGTGGTGCAACATGTTGAAGCTCAGTGCTACAATGCTGGCCACAGCCACTTCAGCACAAGTTCTATCCCCGGCCCCGGAGGTGACCCACATGGCTCAGCAGACCTCTCCTGACCCCCTTGCTTCTCCCCTGAGCAGACATATATAGATAAAAAAATAATTCATATAAGTGCACTTATTCAGTCAACTTCTTAATACATATTGTGTTGTCAATATCGGTATTGAGGATTATCACCCAAGAAGTGATTCCTAAAAATGAGGAGACGTCACAACACAGGCCACATGGAACAAGATCTTAGCAATTCCAAAATCTTCGAAAGGAATTAAAAACAGCTTTCCTGTTATATAGCAAAATAAATTAATTGGTAAATGCAAAGCCTTCTTACCATGTATTTATCCATTACTTTATTTAAATAGCAATATATTGAAGATCTAGTAAGTGGAATTATTTCCTTTAAACAAATATGTTAAACATGCAAGTTAATCTATACATTAATGAAGTTATGTGGTTCTAGAAGTTTACCCATTTTTATTATCAAATAAGAATTTCTGATATAAATAATCTTAGATAATGTTTTACATTCAACATTAATGCCTCTCATTTTTTTTGTTTTTATATAGTTAGAGATCATAAACTGTCTCCTATGAGCCATCTATTTAATCAGCTGAAAGGGTTTCGCTATGCCAATAAGCTGGAGAAAAGTGATTATATGCATTGGGGAAAAAAGATTATATAATATTAAATGTATATTACTTTCAGTTGTAGAAAAAACACATTATACCAAGTGTTTAATAGAAAAGCCAAACCAATTAACTTCTTATTATACTTATGATAATAATATAGATTTGTGGTTATAATTACTTTTAGTTAGCATTGGTATATATCCAATCAAATTTGAATTAGTGCTTATTTGGAGTAATTGTTCACTTCAGTTACTGTAATTCAGAGGGCAGTGTTAATACAACTGACCAAATTTCTTGGATCATTAATAAACTAAGAAAAATATTAAAAAAGGAAAGAACAAAAGGAATCCTTAATTAGAAGCATACTAAGTATATATGTGTATCTATATTTATATATACTCGTACATGAGTTATTCACTATTTCATGATATTTATTTTGCTTGGAATTCCAAAAGGAAGAGAGAAAATTCGTTTCAGCATATTAAATTTGCATTTATCCTTGCTATTTTTCAAAATAAATCAGTACAATAAAACTGTAATGTCTTTAAAAATGTCTCATTAAATCTTACTTCGCTAGTGTTTTGAAGACTCTATAATTGGATTCTGGTACTTTGAGATCTCGCCTACCAATTAACTATGTACTTTTCACATCTGACTAAACAAAACTGAGTGGGGTTTAATCACTCAGTCCTTGAACTTGAATCGTATTTCCAGTTCTAAAGAGTTTCTCAAGCCAGTGGAAATATAGATATTTAATTCTTATGTGTATTTGTTAAAGCATTCATCTTCCCGCCATACGTGTGTGCCCTTCATTTTTTATTTTGTGTGACTGCAAAAACATTTGTCAATGATTGTAGCACAAAGACTTTGAAGTGTGAGAAAATATTTGAAGGCTACTGACTCTTTGGCTTCTTATGCTGATTTTTGGGTTATTCTTACTACCAAACAAAATAGAGTTGAGCCCAAGGGACTTCATGGAGCTAACAGATATGGTTTCCAGGGTGTTTGTAGATGTCCACACTCATCAAGGTAGAGATCAGGTACATTAACTATGCTCCGTATTTTGTATCAGTTGCACCTCAGTGGCACTGTTAAATATGTCCACCCTATCAAACTACCATTATTTACACTATTACATTATATTACAAAAAGTATTTTTGAATACAGTACAT
Source organism: Condylura cristata (assembly GCF_000260355.1). Lineage (NCBI taxonomy): Eukaryota > Metazoa > Chordata > Mammalia > Eulipotyphla > Talpidae > Condylura > Condylura cristata. Next base: position 43,973,904 of record NW_004567117.1, on the reverse strand, counting down.
AACTAACTAAACATGATGAGTCTATAATCTATGTTTATATTACTCAGCAAATTTCTTGCTGGTGCTTAATGTGTGCGACACTAGTCTCTAGGCCCTTGGTTCAAGTTCTGACTCTGCCACTTCATGGAAAGATGATCTTGGGCAAATTGTATAATCTGCCTATAACTCCTATCTTTATTTGTAAAAAAGACAGAAATAGCATATGCGTAAAGTTCTTATGAGTATTAAATCAAAACAGCTGTACTTTAACTGACTCACGCTGACCATCTTCCCAAGGTATGCAAATCACTGATATGTCACCTTGGACAATGCTAACACTGAACTTTGCTCAGCTTCTTTTCTCTCCCTTGCACTTTTAGGAAGCAGATAAGGTAAGTGAAATTTACAAAAATGTTGTAAATTGGATGCACATCTCAAAAAAGGATGTAAAAAGGATGCCGTCTCAATTCCTGTGTCATGTTAACATTCAGTGAATTGTCCAGGGCTCTATCATGTCCACCCCAGAGATGAATGAAGGAGGGCCAGGGTTCTGAAGTAACCACTCAGGTCACACAGTCAGAAGGAGTGGAGCCCACTTCACAATTAAGGAAATGTGCACCCGGTTACTACCTCCCTCCATAAAAACTGCCTGGCTTCAAATGATCATCTGTGTTAACCACATGAGTCCACCTTACTATGACAAGTATTTGGTAGTCTTCCATTTGGGGCATATCTGTGATCAAGTGTCTCCTGTTAGCTCACACCTGACGTGTTGCTTAGAGTGAATTTAATCACCTTCCAGTAGCTGAAAGGACCTGCAGCATCTGGGGCCTGTCAGTGTTCCCGCCTCCTCCACCGTCCTCACCTGTGCCGGGACCCCGGCCTTCTTGAGGTCCTGGCAGCCCAGCTGGCTTGCTCAAACCTCATCTCAAGAGTTGTGGGTGTTGGCAGAGCTTCAGGGTCATGAGCCTCGTCTGGAGTGGCCCCCTCTCCAGGCTTGTCATCCTCACGTAGCCTCTACCAGGCCAAAGCCTGACGGTCCTCCATCTTGTGAAGACCCTTCCTCTGTGTGGAAAATCTACTTTCTGCCTCTGCCTTGAAAGTGACAAAATAAACATGATTTCTGCCACCCTGGGGCCTTGCTGATCACCATAAGCAATAAATTAAACTAACAATCACACATCCTAACACTCTTTGAAGAAATAAACAGTGCATTGTGATTCAACACACAGCTATGTAATTAGAGAGTCTCCCTGAAGTGATGTGCTGTGGATTGTCTGCAGGAGGAAGAGCAGAGATAAAAACATTTTTGGCAGAAGTTACGCTATTGGGGTGGATAAGAGAGGGTCCAAAGGGGTTTTTGTTTTATTGTTTATACTTATTGCTTTCCATTAACTTATTGGAAATTCATTCTAAATGAAATCTCGGATTTGTCTTTAGTGAGAAGCATAGGACCTCAAGAGCACACAAAATCGTGATAACAAATCCCTCAGTAAGGAGAAAAGAGGTTATTGCAGATTCAGACACAACAAGGGATGGAACTGATGTCCACGTGCTGAGAAAATGAGCAAAGAACAGATCTCTTTTTAATATTCAGGAAAGAAAACCCTCACATGGCATTTTAAAACGTAGCCCATCAGAGCATGGATGAATGAAGAGTGGAATGGTTAGCATTGTATGAGGGTCGAAAGCATTTTTAGGACTCTTCTGCAAGAGCACCGAATATAAAATGGGAAAACGGCAAGCCTGCACTTTGACAGTGGAGTGCGCAGAAGGACAGGGTGGCCCTGGCACCAGGCAGTGTGGTCCCAGATCTGCCCATTACGCAGCTGCGTTTGCTAAAGCCGCGCGCTGTGACGCCACTAGGGACGACTGCAGTCTGTAAGATCGCAGTCACACAGAGGCAGGAAAACCTTGCACTGAGAATGCAGCTAAGAAAGTAAATTTGAATACGTTGCTAATTTTTTACAGCTTAGGTACTTTATTTTCTTTCTTTCTTTTTTTAAAGATTTATTTATTCATACAGAACTGGAGTACAGGCCAGAGATGCAGAGGGTGAGAGGATTCACCACAGACAGAGCGGGGAGCAGAACAGGCAGATCGACGAAGTACACTGCTGAGGGGAGCAGCGGGCGGGTCAGGAGAGGTCTGCCGTGCCCTGTCACCTCCGGGGCAGGCGGGGATCGAACTCATGTGGAAGCGGCTTTAGCTGCTGTGCTTTAACCCGCTGCGCCACCAGGGAGGGCCTTGTACTTTATTTTCTAAAGGCATTCTAGTAGAACTTGAGTCCATTCATGTTTGCCAAGATTCTCTATTGTATTTAAGGTCTAGTATTTGACCAGAACACAATGGTCTCTATTTCAAAGACATTGGCCTGGCATTCACATGACAAAACCTGACTTTTTAAAGCTAATTTTCCATGGCTCCTCTCTCTTTAACCTCTTACCTTAACTAACACTGTTAAGTCATACTGTTCAAGTCAATGTGATGTCTTTTTTTAGCCAAGGTTTGTGGTGATGAAAATAATGTTCCTTAGGTAATCTCAATAATAAAAACAATTAACTTTTCTTTTAAATTCAACTGTATCAGAATCAGCTCTCTAAATAGCACCTTGCTGTTATTACCATTCCTAGACAATAGCAGTACTTTCTATGTTTTAATAAGTTATAAAGAGAAATTATTATATTGAAATAATAATTCTGTAGGTACAAAGGATCAGCTTTGCTTCTCTGGAATATGATTAAAGGAATAAAGCAAGATCCAAAGTCCACAACGCATTTCAAAAAGTGTCAAGGCATCAATTGTAATAATGAGCCTTGGAAAAATAAAATTTCCATTTTTGCGTAGGCTGACCCCCTTCAAGTTTAATGGTGTGCTCCTGCCAAACACAAATTCAGTTTAACAATTTTGAATTTCTTGTAGGATATAACAAAATTAACTCATCTGATACAATACTGGGACTATCAGACCTCTTCAGGAAAAGTTCTGTCTTACAAAATCAGGGCAATTTCTCAGCAGTGAACAAATTGTAATACACATGAAGACATTTTGTCTGAGATTTGCATTTAACAACTTAAGTATATTTCTCCTAACACTACAAAATCTACACTACTTATTACCTACTTATATGGAAGCTTGACACATTGAATTCATCAGCTTTTACAAATATGTATGTTCATTTCAAGGTTTTGGAGAACAAAATCGCAAACTCTTCCAATTTTCTTATGCAGTCTAATCCAACTTCATAGTGCCAAATAAATAAACCAAAATATTTGTTGAGAGCTTACGCCAAGATGAAATCAGTATTAGCTGTGGTGGAATTATACGGCCCCATCCACTCTTATTTTCATGGAACAGTAACATTGCTACTATTTCCAGGGGGCCAACAGAGAACATATTTCCTTGGAAAGGCCCCGCAAAAGCCTGGTTGTGTCAAAATCCCTATCGCGGCCCACGGTAAGACAGGCGACCCTGAATCTGGGGCTGACACCACTATCTAAACATCATTCTGCATCCTCTCATGGAGATTAAGTAAGACAGAGGACAACCTGACTGTGGCCATAAATAGTTGTTTCAAGAAAATAAAATCCAAAAACCACATAGACAACAACTTGAAATTGTAATCAATTCTGTGAGCAGGGTCTGCCCTATGCAACAGTCCTGCCAGGGGCTAAGAGAAAGGATGCATTTTCCATTGTTTCCTTGCTTTATGTTATTTACTTGTTAAAATGGAAGATTTTGTTTAAGGTCAAATTCATGAACATTTTCAATAGTTCAGTTCACTTCTGGGTTTCAATGAACAAAACAACAAACCACCCAATCTTTTATTTCTTAAGTAAAACTTTAAGCCATTTATCTCATTCACACCTGCTCTTAGAGATGTCTGAGGCTAGAGCAGAGAGTCACAGGCCCTGCTATGCTGTGTCCTGGCGAGACAAAGCCCTTTCATATCAGTTAGATTCAAGAAGCCACATCCATCCGGTAGAAAGCACAGTTGCCAAACTTTGCTAACCCTCTGGAAAATTTTCTCAGGCTTAACAATAAAGTTGCAGAGAATAGCAACTTTAATAATAACTTTAATAATGATCATATTTATTTTTGCAACAGTGATTTATTTTTAATAAAAAATTTATACATAGTTGGTTTCATTTTCCTAACAGCACACTTTTTATAGTAATCATCCAAATTGCATAAAATGAATCCTATATTGAAAGCTAAGAGAAAAAAAATGAAGTAAAAAATGATAACTCTGCATACTATTTCCAAAAACTTTTGTTTCATTCGCCTTACTTCTTTATTTTTCTATTGGCTGAAATACTGCATCTAATTCAAAGATACAGGATTTGCCCCTCAGATGGGTCTTCACACCACACCCACCAGCAAGGCAACCATAATCTTCCATCCATGGTGACACCTTCCCTCCCCTCAGGTAACCTCAGTTTTACGGTCAGATTTCTAGGGTTTGTTTTGGTTAGTTGTGTCTATTTGTTTTGTTTCTCTATATTCCACATATGAACAAAACCACACAGTATTTGTCTTCTCTTTCTGCCTTATTTTGCTTAAGAGTTGTCTCCTTCGGTTCTATTTATGTTGTTACAAATGACAAGTGTTCCACATTTTTATGACTAGGTCCTATTCCACCATGTATCTAGACCGTATCTCCATAAGCCACCGCTCCGTCACTGGGAACTTGGACTACTTCCATACTTGACTTTTATAAACGACACTTCAATGATCACAGGAGGGCAACTATGCCTTCAAATTAGTGTTTTTGTATTCTTTGAGCAGATACTTAGGTATGGAATTGCTGCATCATTTGATATATCTATTTTTAACATTCTGAGGAATCTGTAGGTGCTAACCATTAGGTACTAGACCAGTCTACACGCTCACCAACAGTGTTTGAGTTTCCTTTTCCTCCACATCCTTCCTAACCCCTCTTGTTTCTGGTCTTCTTAATATGGACTGTTCTATAGGTGTGAGATGGTATCTCATTGTTGTTTTGATGTGCATTTCTTTGATGAAACGTAATGTTGAACTTTTTTTTCTTTCAGATACCTCTGTCCACCTGCATGTCTCCTTTGGAGAAATGTCTGCTTAGCTCTTCTGCCCACTTTTTGAGTGGGTTCATTGTTTTCTTTTTGTTGAATTGTGTGAGTTATATGTAGACCCTGGGAATCAGCCTCTTGTCAAAGATATGAAGTGCAAATATTTTCCTACTTCTTACTAAAGCAAATCAATATTCTATAAAGGCACATTTGTCATGCATTATTTCTTATGTATGATATGGAGTTTAATTTTCATTATAAAGAATGATGACATTATCTGTGGTAGAGATGAAAATGTACCCTCTTGAATTATAAATGAGATCAAAAGTCTTTAAAAAGATGAACTCCACAAAATCACACAAACTGCTGGTTCATCGGATGCTATAGAGAATACCTTGTAATGATGGTACAAGGTCAATATTTTCTCGAACAAGAGAAAGACCATAGATTGAAGGAAACAACACCTGCTAGAGTCTCAAAGACAATCTGTTGTCCTTGGCTTTGCAACTATTCTTTTTGGGTAAGCTTAGTACCCAAAATACAATATTTGTCCTAGTAATCTTTGGAACTTTCAAAAATACCCCTCAAGAAAGCAGATAGTCCAAGTTAAGCAATATTTTGAGTATAGAAGTTAGTGGTTTCATTTTATTGATTCAATACATCATTACACTGTACCGTGATAGAACACACTGAGTTTGATGTAAAAGGCAATAAACATCTCTGCAAATAATTTGCTAACACAGTACAGCAGTGGTTTGTTTTTCCCTATTGCTGCTCCAGCAAGTTACAAACTTGATGGCTTAAAACAACATGACCCTGGCCCTCCCTGGTGGCGCAGCGGGTTAAAGCACTGCACTGAGAATCTAAAGCCGCTTCTGCATGAGTTCGATTCCCGCCTGCCCCGAAGGTGACCACATGGCGTGGCAGACCTCTCCTGACCTGCCCGCTGCTCCCCTCAGCAGTGTATTTCTTTGATCTGCCTGTTCTGCTCCCCACTCTGTCTCTGGTGAAGCCTCTCGCCGCCCCTGTGCCTCTGGCCTGTACCCCAGTTCTGTATGCACAAATAAATAAATCTTAAAAAAAAAAAAAAAATGACCCTATTACCTTACACGTCAAACGTTCAGAAACTGAAATAAATTTCCACGGGCTAACATCAGGCTGTAGACAGGCCTCTGAGAGGCTCTGAAGGAAAACCCACCTTCTGAGCCTTTTCTGCTTCTAACGGCCACAGGTACCCCGGCTCAGGACCCGCCATTACATCACGCCGACCCCACCGCTCGCTGCCTTCATCTCAATCCTACTACTATATCTGAGTAGCCTCTCTTCTCTCCAAAGGACTCTGGAGGTCCATTTGGGCCACCCAGATAATCCAGGATAGTCTTGCCATCTCAAAATGTGAAACTTTGTCACACCTGTAAGATTCCTGTTACCACCTGAGGCAGGTTCCTGAGGAAACAGCCAACACTCAGTCAACTGACTGCTACTAAAACGACTAACATTTCTCTCCAGGCGCTACTCCGCAGCCACATATCCTTCCTGGCACATTGTAAATAAAGTTGCACATGTCCCTAATGAAGCATAGCCCTGCCTCTCCAGAATGCTTTTGTTGATACCCCGGGAGTGAAGCAGGCACCCCTCTGCCGCCATCCACCCTCTCCAGCCATGAAGACGGGCTCCAGACTCCATCCCTCCCCGACTTCGCCTCCTTCCTTCTCATCCATTTGCTCCTTCCCGCCTGGCTCCCTGCACGCTCATCCTGATCTTCGAACAGCCCGTTCTCTTCCCTACCTTTGCCCAGGTTGAGTGGAAGGCTTCCCCTCACCTCCCCGGGTGTCAGTGAGCCCCTCTGCTCTGAGGATTTCCATTTCCAGAGACACTGAAGGTATCAGCGAACATGATAAGATGCTGACAGCAGAATTTCAGGCAGTAACTGCAAGACGAAACAACTTTTCACATTGTATACCTGTTCTAAAGACATGTGTAATGTAGGTTCTTCTGATGCTCACGGAAATTGTGTTATTTCTGAGGCTCACAGAAATCGTGTTATATGGGTGTGAGTGCCTGACCTGGGTCAGCAGCCTGGTGAGCGGCAGAGGAAGGGCTTAACTCTTCCTTTTCAAAGCTTAGAGACTTTGGCCTCATACCTGGGCTAATGCTGGGTATTATCACACCCTGCACTAAAGGCCGGGGGCAAAGTGTGTGGTCTCATTGGCCTTCACTTGGGGAGAGGGACGCCAAGGGACAGAATTGAATTTCAACCCTGCCAACCATCCAAGAGGCTAGAGAATTTCGCAGCCAACACTACTTTCTTGTGTTTCTCATAAAAGTAAAACCTGACACCCCGAGGGCTGGATGAAGCACAGAGCAGTGGAAACCAAGCTCCTCGCCCTGTTCTTACATACACGGGCTCAGAACAAGATCCTCTTTTCAAGCTGAGATTTCCTCCAAGAGCACAGCATGAAATTGCTTGTTTAAAAGGGCATTAAAAAAATGAAGATCGCAATAACCTCAAAGCACTTTCCCAAATCACCACAGAAAATACATACAGCACATGTGTTTCTGTGCTCTCTGCATGTGTATTGTGGCGCGTGTGGAGACCGACCATGAAGGGCGCACGCGTGTGTTCAACTGTGTTGTGCATGATTTTGATACGATTATTTGGCAGAGTGAGCCAAATATTGTTTACATTAGGGAGGTCAGCAGTATTGGGAAAAGTAATTCCTCCATGTCAAATCACTTTTCTGTTTAATCCATCTTCACTACAATTACACAGAAACAAAGATGTAAAGGGAAATCATTGTTACTTTCAATGTACTTATCAATTTGTTTCATTATTGTTTTCAAAGGACATGTAAATTCTTTTTCAGACTCAAATATTATAGAGCTTCCCAATAATGTTAAGTTCAGTTAACATTATTGTGGTGTCATGTTATGGTATATAGATATATCAAATTCTTTGTGTTATGTAAAACTAACACAATGTTATATATTAATTATATCTCAATTAAAGTAAATAAAACACACCCAAAAATAAAAAATCATCAAACACTGCACAGATTACCATAGTCTCACTAAGAGTTTATTTCACCGCAGACAATAAATAAGAATCACTAGCACACATGTAGATACTTACATCCAAATCATATTTGTTTACTGTCATGCAAACAAAAGAGGGAACAGGGCCTATTTCAATACCAGGCCTGTAGAAACTGACAAATCTGGTCAAGGAGATGAAAAATGTGTGGATGAAATAGATCATTAACTATTTACTCTTATTCAGGATTAAATAATAAGGTAAAGATACTACAAAGCACTGCTATAAATGGAAGTATTTAATGTAGTAAGCTACAGTGAAAGACAAGGAAATCTATGACTCTGCAGTAACCTTGACCGAATTACCCTCAGTGACCTTCAGCACCATTGCCAGTCTTCAGCTGTGACCTTCATTTGGAGTCAGAGGGAAAAAACTTCCTGGCATTGTTCAGAATCTACACATTATTGATCTATGTTAAATCCCAAACTCAAACGTTTGGTTGGTGACTTAGTGAAATCTTGCCTGGGAGTAACAGCTGGAGGAGAGCTGTACATCAGATATTAAAAAGAAAGAAAAAGCTAGCGCAGCTCACTGAATTACAAGCATATGGATGGAATTTCCTTTAAGTCACTACAGAGTCCAACCCTTAAGGGTATAGAATTTAACAAAACACATTTGAAGTTTCTTTAACACAAAACACTTGAAAAATTACACAGGGAATTCAACTACACCAAAGATTGATGAGATTTCTACTCAAAAATACTGAGTAAGCTGAACCTTTTCTCCTACTATTTCAAAATATCTATTTTCTGAAATTACAGTGTCAATTTTTTCTACTATGTATCTTTCTACTAAATAGAAACAAAGCTATATATTAGAGAGTTGGCAGTTTTCTTTCCATTTTTCCTTGTTTTCTCATTCTAGAGTGAAAAAAATAAAAACTGAGAAATCAAAAGAAAATGCAAACTAAGAAAGATATATATGGCAATGCTCCTTTCTTATACTTAACTTTTCTTATAATTCTTTTCCAAATTATGCCCTTAACTAGCAAATGATTCAAATAATATGGGTACCTAGAAACAGAGGAGACGGAAACAGTATGCCATCAATTAGGGCATTTGTCTGCTCGATTCCAAGGCCTTCTCCATGTTGAATATTATTTTTGTATCATCCCCAAAACTTATTTTTAAAACTAGTGCCAACCAATTTATATCAAATAGTAATTTAATTTCAAATGCTATGCTGAAGCTATAGATAAAATATTAAGGTAACAGAAGTGGTCTACAAGGTATATTTTCATCATCTTAATTTTTAAAGCAATATTGATGATGGTATTTTTTTTTAACTTAAAGTGTTTACATCTAGATAATATGCAATTGCAATTTCTTTCTTGTCCAGTTTTCCAATACATATGCTATATTTTTTCATATCTATAAATACACTTACCCATGTGTATATGACCATTCAATGGACAATGCAATAATAGAAAATATATAGAAAGAATTAAATTCTAAATTTAAAGATATTTGCATCCAAAATGCTCAGCAAATGGAATTGGAAGAAGGGCTAAGGATAGTGTGATCAATATAAATTTTAGTTACTATAGAGTTGTGCATCATCATAGGTCTATTTGAGGATAAGAAAATATCTGACAACATAATGAACTGAATATTACAGATTTCAAAGACTGGTCAAAGATTAAGTTGCTCTAACTCTATATTGTCTTTCGCATTAGAACACCCTTCACGACCTCATCAGGAGCCCAACACAGGACAGGAGATGGAGGAGACACCAGGCTTGCGGTTCTGTGTCTATTTCAGACCGTTACAGGCACGTGGGATTTCAGCTCAGTTCAACAATGTGAATCTAACGAATGCCATCTTTTCATTTTTGGTTGATTAGTAACTGCTTTATCACCTGATCATTTAATAGGCTGAATTTCCCCTGAGGTAATTACATTAGGAGACTTTTATTCATCTCACAACAAGAATACTTGTTAGCACTGAAGTACAGACTCTTGTTTGTCTGTTCATAGTTAACTTTATATTGAGATCATTGGAAATCGACATATACTTGTAGAAAATTATACCAATACAGCCTACATACTTTTCAGAGGTTCTTCCAAACCTCTCATCCAAAGTCACAGCCAGGGTATTGAAGATGATACAGTTCACTGATGTAGCTTAAGTTTTTCCAGTTAAACATGTGCTCATTTGATTCTTCCCAAGAAAGTGAAATAGAATTTTGCAACATGTTGTATATATTATCCTGCTGCCTGTAATTGACATGGTTTCATTTTGCATTAAATCAATTTCCATATAGGACTAAATTCAGTATTTTTCATTATTGAAAAGAACTCAAGATTTGTTTTCTCCCTGTAACATGCAAATATTGTATTTAAGCCCAATAAAATAGTTAGGAAAAAGATAACAGTTTGTCCCAACAACTAGTAATAAAGAAAATAAATATTATACTTAAGAAATTAGTGGAAGAAACAGTTTTTTAAAATACAACACTCTGGAAAATATAAATCTGACTATCTTTGCAAACCATTAACAACAACTAGAAAAGTGGCATTATTGGACTTAAGACAAGTATCTTTTCTTTTTCTCATTGCTCTTGAGAGTCCAGTGAGGCTTATTTGTTGCCATTGTTTTCCTTTTTTGACTTGAAAATGCAGTCTTTGTGCCAGATTTTCATTTAGAGTGAAGGATGTGAATCTGCCAATGGGTTACTAAACTCCTTTACTTTGGACATTCTCTAAAATCAGAGAAAATGAACCACTCTGCACAGCCAGTTATCCTCATTTACATAGCTCTTAGCAAACACATTAGGTGTCAGTTCAAATGAGAGAGCAGAAATTAATTGATTTATTTCTCACTGTTTTTCTCCTCAGGAATCCCTGTAACCATATTGTAGGTTTCTACCCCTGCCATGGCATCTGAGCACTGGTGCTCATTCTTCATGAATGGCTAAGAGTTTGGCCCATGTTTTAATTCTATCACTCTGCCTCCCTCACAGATGAAGCTGTGGGCTTCCCTGGGTAAGGACCATACACAGTCGGGTCTACCTGCAACCTATCTCCAGAGGCTAATACAAACCAATGCAGAGTAGACAGTGATTATTTGCTGTAGAATGGAAGAATAAAGGAATGTGAATTATCCAACACAAGGTTCTCTCTAAATCCAGCAGAGATTATTTATAAATGATTCATAAAGAAAATACACCAGTACCTATATTCCACAAACTTTACCAAATTAAAAAAAATGAGTTAACACACCCTAATTCACTTTATGAGATCAAAATAGTCTTGATAGCAAGACCTCTTGAGAAGTTTATGACACGTACCTTACACTTACATAAATATAAAACACTAACAGAAATATTGGCAAGAAAACCTAGTGATAAAAATGATTAATATAACACACTGAAGCTGAGTATATGCCAGGAATATTAAATTCATCTAGCATTCTGTTATTAATCATTGCAATTGACTTAATAAACCATATAAACAGAATAAAAATTCTCAGTAGATAAGTAAAATATGTATTTTATAAAATTCAGCATTGTCTCTGAGCTCTACTTAAAACTAAATTTGTTCACTGTCCATCAGCCAAACTGACATCATAAATCTTGCTAAATTTACGTGGTAGAGAGATCTATAACAACAGAAATGGATGCACCAGTGCTACAGCGAGTTTGTCTCAGATACAAAATGTAAATAAAAGTACGTGGCATGAAATATTATTCTGCATGATACCATCTAGAGAAGAACAAAGCAAGGCAAAGTTACACCAAAGAACAAAGATCAGAACTTTGCTTGCCTCTGGACAGAATGGTCATGGAAGGGAGAAGGCATGAGAAAAGCTTCTAGAATGCTAGTGAGATCCTGGTATTTGACCTGGCTGGGGGCTACCTGGGTGTGTCCTTTTTGGAACTCTGTGGCAGTGTGTGTTTACAGTTTGTCCATTCACACAAATCCATCAGCAGTGACCCTCATCATGCAGGATCATCACAGAACAACCAGATGCTTCCTTTAGAAAAATATTACCCCAAGGAGACCTGGTCGGGACAGATTAGACCAGGCAGGAGAACAGACAAGACAGAGCATTACCACACTGTGTTACCAAGGACAGAGTGTAAGGGAAATACAGAAGAAGGAAGAGATTTCTCTGGTGGTTGAGGAAATTGTACGCAAGTGTGAGTAAGAAGTCAATCACATGAAGAGAAGAAAGAGAAGACAACGTGGAATAGTCTATAGAGTTCATGGTTCTCAACAAAGTATGGTTCCATCAGCTCTGCTTGAAAGAAGCTTTATTTCCTGAGAAGACAATACTTGGCTTGGACTAAATGATATTCAATTAGTTGTAGTGAAATCATTCATTTAGTATGCTGTTGAATGGGCATAAAATACCCAGAAATTCGTTATGTTTAGTTCATGTAAAAAAGATGAGTGGAATTTTTACTATCATATTTAAAATTTCAGCTCGTTTTGTTTCTGGTGGTTATGCCTCAAAGGATTCATGCCTTAGTTACACAGGTTAAATTTTCCAGATACTTCTTTGTTTTTGATACGAACGCTTAGGAGAACAATTATATCCAGATTATCAGAACTTCATTTTCACAGGATCCATTTCCTCTTCATGGAAATGAAGATATTAGTCTTAGCAAACAAATGGTTTGTAAAACCTTTAACAAGTCTCATACAGAGTAGTTAATTTTCCCATTTCTCCGTACACACATACAGACACAAATATGATCCTTTGCTTGATGTCAGGTGATTTCTCAGTGTTCTTCTTTGCCTTTATGAAAATGTTTAACTTAGAATATAACCACCAAGATTCTCTGGACTGGCTTCAAAACCATGAGCATTTCACAACACAAAGTTAATTGGACTGAGCTGGGGAGGGAGCTTCCTCCAAATTTTGCACAAATTTTGACTTTCAAAGACTTGAGAAACAAAAACAGAATCAGGATAATAATTTTGCTATTCAAATGCTGAAGGGAACATGGAAAACATTCCAAACAGAAAGTAACTGATATATTTTTTAAAAGGCTGAATTCAAATAGTGAGCTCTGTGTGTTCATTTATGTTTATGAAAGCCAGATCTACTTTTAAATTTCTAACAATGCTTGGCAGCTTAAAAGATCTGACCTCAGAAAACTAAGTCTCCCACTGAGTTCTGTTGCATAAAATCTAGAAAATAAACTCCTATTCATATTTCTTTCATGCTTTAAGATGAGCTATACCATTGAATGTCAAAAGAATTTTAAGACAAATGTAATCATAATTAAGCTTTTCATAAAATAACAAACTGGAATAAAAAATAAAATATGCATAACATTTTATAACGGCAATTTCCCTACTTATAAAAAAAATTGAAAGTGGCAGATTTTTCCCCCCTAACTAGCAAAAGAGTCAGTCCTGAATGCCTTGGGACAGCTCTGGCCAGATCACAACTCACAGCTTTTTTTCTCCCACAAAGTAGAACGACATAGCACCAAAGCATGTCTTGTTATTCATAGCACAAATTAACTTGAATGAAAATAATTTCTTTCCTACTTTTTTTTCCTATACAACCAACTGATCCTTTTCCAACACAGTGCTCTGTTTAGTTATTGTTCTGGCTTTCTAAAGAGCTTATTCATTTTATTAGTTCTTCAAAAAAAAAATCCACATTTTTTTTTATTTTTGTTATCCCATAAAGTAAAAAGGCAATAGGGAAGAAGGGTATTGGAAAGGGGGCTCGGTGTAGCTCCTGATCAAGTGTGAGATCTTTGTAAATTCAACTTCTCCTCAATTCTATCATCATGTTAAACCTGGAGGGCTGATATATTTGCCTCACCAGTTTGTTGTAAAACACACACAAAAAAGAGAGAACTACATGCACAGTCGATGGGTGGTAGCTTTTCTTTCATCATCCTACTTTGCCTACCAAAGTCCCTTTTCTGTGCATGAATTTATGGCTGGAATAAAAACACAGATCATGAAGCCAATGTTCACAAGTCTCTAGTCACTACCCCCAACACTTCAGTGATGATAGAACAAGCTGTCCTGAGAATCATCTCTTTGAAAAACAGTCTATTTCTTACCCCAATTTTGGGCAACAACATATTTGTTAAAGTGAAATCAAGGGAAAATAAGATTAATAAAATTCAGAAAGCAAAGCATGTAAAGATACAATAAAGAAAAAGATACAGGAATGTCAACCACCCCACTTCCAAATTATCTAGATCTATGGGAACCGTGCAATGATGAATTGCAGTAAACAACTCAAAGTGATTTTTCCTTGGCTCCTATCCAGAGACCAAGCCTATTTCACGGAGCGCATAAAAAAACCGAGGCAAATCACAGTATTTTTCAGCTCTAGTCCTGTCATCAGCTCCTAGTTTGCACTTAGAGGATAAGAGGTCTACAGGCTAGCTAAATGGACATACATCTTATGCCTGAAAAAGATGTGATGTAGAAACTATTTGACAACCAAAATAGAAGTGTGTGTGAGCACGTGTATGCATGGGTGTGTGTGTGCGTGTGTGTGTGAGAGAGAGACGGGGGAAGAGAGAGAGAGAGAGAGATACTTTAAGCCGAGTGTGGCTGGTAATGAGAGGTATGATGGATCTGCAGTGTATTTCCTGGTTCATTTTTTCCTCCACCTGCGGTCCTGTTCTCTGGTTACTTTAATCTAGATTTATGAAGCAGCCTAATAAATTCAATATATATTGCTAATACAAGTCTAGGAGCTTCGTAAAGGCTAAATTTACACCTTATTTTTTTTCCTCACAGTGACTAGAACAAAGAAGCTCTCAATTAACAAATTGATGAATGACTCTAGTAAGAACTAAAACTAATATGATTTAAACTAGTTTACAATTGCCAACATGCATTTGTTTACATTATATTGATGTATGTCCATCAACCCCAAACAAATTAATCCTATTTCATCAATTTGGACTCCTCTGGCTTGTGAGAAAAGGAAAACTATATTTGTTGAGTGTGTTTATGGATGTGTATATGTATGTACTCATGTAGAAACAGAAAATGTGAGTTCTGCGGCTTCAAAGTATTTGGGGAAAGTTCTACATTTCCCATTCTGTGGAAGACTAACTCCGACTCCCCTCCACTTGTTTTTGTAGATTAATAAAAGCACTACAGAACAGTGCTGTTTATCCGTGATTCATCCACTTCAGCTCCAGAGTGCTAGAACTAACATCTCCTTCCGAGCTTACTGAAATGGATTTCCAGCCATTTCCCCTTTCACTAGTGTTCATCACTTCGCAAATGGAAAGGTGTGATTATGTTTTTAGGTTGATTATTTCATCGTTGTTGAAACCCTTTCAATCCGCAACCTTCCTCCCCCTTATTGTTAGGAGGATCCAAACTCCTTCGCCCGCTCTGCCAGTCTTGCTGCCTAACCTTTCTTTTCCTTTCCACTCCAACCATCTCCAAGAGTCCTTTGCTGGGTGGGTAGCTCACTTCGCTTCTAACTCAGCTTTTAATTTTGGGCTACAAAATAATTCAACTCCCAAAGGTAAATTAGCCCAGTCACAACGGAAAACAATATCGATGCATCTCAAAAAATTAAAAATAGATCTGTCGCTAACCCAGTAGTACTATTTCTGGGAATATACCCCAAGAAAATGAAAACTGCAGTTGGGGGAGAAATGCACCTCATCACAGATTAATTTACAATAGCCGAAATGGAGTTAAAACCAAATCTCATCAACGTATGGATAAAAAGACATGACACCCAGTAGACACATAACAGGGTGTTTGGAAGGAAAAGACCGTGCGATTTACAATATTTACGGACTTTGAGTATATTGTGAACAAGGTGAGTGTGCAAAGGCAGGTAGTAAATCTTTTCAGTCATGTGGCCAACCTAAAAAAAAAATCAAACTTGAAAAATGCAGATAAAATATAACAGCGCAATGGAGATCATGAGGGCTGAGGGCCTGGGGAAATAAGGAAAGGGGTGTTTTAGGGTACAAATTTGTAATGAGGACTAAGGTAGCTAGGGAAAACATAGCCATATTGCATAATTACAAAATGTGATAGATACTACAATGACAACCATTTATAATACATAAATATATCAATTATGTTAAATGTTTACCACGTTGGTAAACATTTCCAGTTCTCACATCCTTGCAACACGTAGACCTCGAGGAATTTGGTGGGTGTGTGGAAAACGCCCTAGAGTCTAGCAGGCACAGTGGACGGATGGAGACGCACCTGTGCTTGGAGGAGGAGACACGAAGGCGGAAGTGGCTTAACAGGAAGTCTTTTCAGATGCCCAGATGCTGGCAGCTCTGTGAGAGTGGGAGCCTTAGAAACTGGGCGTCCAGACAGGAAAACTTAGCCAAGAGGAGAGAAGCCTGACCCCAAAACACAGAAGGTGAATTTTCCATGCTACATGAACACCTTGCCTGATAGTAAGATGGTGGCTAAAGGATGAAGAGAGGAAACAGTGCCTTCATTACACCACAGGTTTGGCCACTAGTGGAAAAGCTTTCTGAGGAAGGAAAGAAACCAATGGAAACAAAGAAAAGAAAATTAAGCACATCAAGAAGAAACAAACAGTTGAGTCATTGTTTGGACTGAATAATGAAGTGGTCCTCTCCTGGGTCCCAGGTCCCAGCCTCATGATGAATGAAGTGGGCTCCACACTGCCCCAGAGCTGTTAAGACTCTGACTTAATTTTCTGGTTGCTGGGAATTCTTGGTGATGTTTTGTTTGCTTTGATTTTATTTTATTTACTGTATTTCTAACACCTATTTTTGCCAAATAGAAGGGGAGACTCCTTTCAGACCAAATTTTCACTGCCGTGCCAACTCTAGTGATGCAGCTTCCTGGAAATTTTGTCAATCACACTTCATCGATTTACCATGCGTTTACAACACCCTTTTCAGTTTGGGAAATAGTTTCTCACCTTGATGTGTCTATAACCTCACTGCATCCACAATGCACACTCCTAAAGCCCTTCACACTGCCACACTGGGGCCCCTACCTCTTCTCATCCTTTAGGTAACCGCCATGTTTTTCACAGAATCCAACTATTTCTGTTGTGTGGGCTAGCTCCGTGGCTTTGGTTTTTATATTCCATATGTCAAAGAAACCATCTAGTTATTGTCTTTGACTGTGAGATTATTTGGTTGCAGAGAATCAGTTGAACCTCCCTCCATGTTGGCACAAAAGACACAATGTCATTTTTTTAAGAGCTAAGAAGTACCCTGTTGAGTATTTACACCACAACTTCTTCATCCAATCATCAGTTTATGGGCACTTAGGCCCTCCCTTGCCTTGGCCGCTGTGAGTGACGCTGCTGTGAATGCAGGCTACACTTCCTTTCCAGTCAGAGTCTTCATGTTCTTTGGATAAATGCCTCAGAGTGGCATTGCTCGGCCATACGGTATTTCTATTTTTAGTTTTAAGGAACTGGAGCCTGTAGCCAGCTTGCAACTCAGACCCGCAGCCCCTGGGAGTTACATCTCCAGCGTCTCTGGAGCTCCCAGGAGTCTTGAGTTCAAGGACATCACGGGACCAGCACACATCCAGGCCTTGCAGGCTGGGGGCCGCCTGCGTAAGGAGGACGTAGGTGGCACCGCTGCGGTTTTTATTCTTCTGTGTCCAGGAGCAGCAGCAGCCACGCTGAGGTGAGACGTGACCTCAGCCCAAGGCACACTCCTTCCCGGCCTTTACCTGCCTCCCAGGGTCCTTTCCACCCCTCAAGACCAGTAACTGAGAAGAAAATGAACTTCCCCACAGATGTCCCACTTTAGCACTGCTTTTTGTTTGTTTGAGCAGAAGAACTGGGGTGTAGGCCAGAGTATGAGGGGGTGAGAAGATTCATCAGAGACAGAGTGGTGAGCAGAACAGGTGGATCTATGGAAACACACTGTTGAGGGGGCAGCGGAGAGACAGGAGAGGTCTGTTGCACCCTGTAGGTCACTCCCCGGCCGGGATCGAACTCAGGTTGCCTCAGACGGCCATCATGGTGGTAGCGCTGAGACATACCCTCTCCCCTACCAGGGAGACTACGTTAAGTGTTTAAAAAAGAAAGAGCATCTTTATATCTGCTGCTTGAATGCCATCATGACAAAGGAAAACTATCATGGACACAATGTATGAAAGAAGATGAAATTCTTCTAATGCTAACCTGAATTTTTTTTAAGCAGGGGACTATGTTATTCAAGGCAAAGTTATTTTCTGTTAATTGAGGTTATGTTAGTTTACAGTGTTGTATAGTTTTCCACGTTTCATCTTCGCGGCTGAACCTCACCCCACCCACCACCAAAGCCCAAGCCCCTTGGGTGCCCCAGCCAGCCCCTCCACACTCTCCAACACCTCCCCTCTGGAAACCACTTCTGCTTCAGGGTCTAAGGGCCTATTTCCGGTTTTGCTGTTCATTGCTTTTTCCTCCCTTATATTCCACCAATGAGTAAAATCAGGCAATATGTGTCTTTCTCTACTCCAAGTAAATTTCTAAAGAAAATGCTTTGGCTTTTTATCTTCTGTACAGCAAATTAATAAATGTAAGACTCCTTTTATTCTTCATCTGCAGTTGTTAATACATCCTGCGGGACTTCCTAAAAATACTTGTAATATAGTAAGCTTTTATGAGCTCATATAGCAATCCAATTCCCTATGGATTGATAGCAAATGAATATGTATTACAACTAATTCTGGAAATTTTACCAATGTTACCTGTCAAACGCAACCAATAGAAATTATCAATATAATAAAAATAATTTTACTTCCTGTCGGTGACAACCCTCTATTCCTATCTATTAATACTTTAGAAGGAATATGTTACCCATAAAATATGCAGAAGTTTCACTTTGAACTAAAACACATATATCTCGTATCTTTACAAGCAGAAAATCCTCAACCGTCATTAGTCCTGCTTGGTTTTCTTCCTTATTGTGTTTCTCTTTCTTTCCCAAAATATCAACCTACTCAATGAATACTAATAGCTGAAAGACATAACTCACGCTACAGATTTTTAATATTGACGCAAGAAACACAACCCATGTGTGCTAGCATGTTCTTTAAAACAGTTTTTTGTCATTTTAGCAGACAGTTAACATGGCAGTGGTTTCTTGTCACTTTATAACTTCATCAGCCAGTGATCACAGAGTCATCATTTCTAAATGATTACAAAACTCAGAGAACCTCAAAGGAAAACGTCTGAGTTAAAAGCTTTGACTAACACTTAGATTTTGGTAATAAAGTCCATTTTCAAAATTTCAACACTTTTCATTTAGAAAATCAAACACTGGGCCTCCCTGGTGGCACAGGGTCAAAGTCTTAGTGCTCTCAAGCTCTCCGAAGCCACTGGGGCCTGAGTTTGATACCTGGCCTGGAAGTTGACCACAGGGACAGCAGACCTCTGCTGACCTGCCGCTGCTCCCCTCAGCAGTGATTCCAGTCGATCCAGCTGTTCTGCTCCCCATTCTGTCTCTGGTGAATGGTGTCACCTCCTGCTCAGCTGACCTATACTGCAGATACTGACTTGTATACATAAATAATTTTAAAAAGATAAAGAATGGACCTGCTATATGGCCCAGAAATCCCACTCTTAAGTGTCTACCTGAAAAATTAAAAACCTCCTTTTTAAAACCTCTCTCCCTGCCCACACTGTTCCCTATCTTAAAGCTTGTGATGTCGACACAGAAAGAAAACGGTTTTCTGGTAAGTTTCCATGGAGACTCAATATTGTTTTCCACTTAGTCTTCCTAATTAAAAAAATGTTTTTCAAAATAGAGTCTCTAAAAATCAGTAAACATACAGTATCCCGAGACTATTCTGCATTCCAGAGGCATCCAAAGTAATTCAGACTATGATACACTAACAACAAGCATTTTGTTCTCTAGATTATTAAGGGAGATTGGAAAAAATTTCCTCATGAATTTGTTTCCAACGACATAACGGAAATGCAAAAGAAATTACGTTGGGCAAGTTTTGTTGCTGCATTTTCAGATGAATCCTACAGAGACCATCATAATTTGCTGCACAGCTACATCACACAGGACTACACTTTATTGAGGTTTACAGATTATTTGCTTTCTTAAATATGTGTGTGTGTAAAGATAATTTTTATAAAGATAAAAATTAAATCCATCTGAAAAACTGCTGCACTAACTACCTCTTTCCAGAATTTTGGTTCTGTTTCAGTATTGTTTTCCTGTATTCTTTTGTGTGTTTTGTAAGCCAGTATTCCTTGAGGGCATAATGGCCATTCAATGATGTACTCTTTCTAAAAAAAATAAATTATTGATGCATACTAGAACTCAGTACAGGCAGGAGAGTGAGAGGATTCACCAGAGACAGAGTGGGGAATAGAACAGTCAGATCCACTGAAATCCACTGCTGAGTGGAGCCGCAAGGAGACAGGAGAAGTCTGCTGTGCCATGTGGTGACCTCTCTGGCCAGAGATTGAACTCGTGCTGCAGTGGCTGGTGATGGCTTCATAGTGCTGAGACATAACTCCTTGCACCACCAGGGAGGACATTAAAGATGAACTCTGCAAATCTCCTGAAATTCTAAACTTGACTAGAAAATGACTACACAGGCTTAAACACACATCATCAAAGTAAGTGAGGGAAAATGTGGAGTGTTAAAAGAAAAATTGAGACATCTTAAACATTTAAAGTTTATTTGAGCAAAAAAAGTGATATGGGGCCCTCCCTGCTGGTGCAACCGGTTAAAGCACAGCACAGCAAAGCTATCTGCAGCCACTTCAGTGCAAGTTCGATCCTCGCCATAGAGGTGACCCACATGGTGCTGCAGACCTCTCCTGTCTCCTGCTGCTCCCCTCAGCAGTGGACTTCCTCAGTCGGCCTGTTCTGCTCCCCACTCTGTCTCTGGTGAAGCCTCTCATTGCCCCTGTACCTCTGGCCTACACCCCAGTTCTGTATGCATACATCAATATATATATTTTTTAAAGATTTATTTCTGCATACAGAACTGGGGTACAGGCCAGAGGTTCAGGGGCAGTGAGAGTCTTCACCAGAGACAGAGTGGGGAGCAGAGCAGGCAGATCGATGAAGTACACTGCTGAGGGGAGCAGCGGGAGGGTCAGGAGAGGTGTGCCACGCCATGTGGTCACCTCCGGGGCAGGCGGGAATCGAACTCATGTGGAAGCGGCTTTAGCTTCTCAGTGCTGCGCCACCAGGGAGGGCCTACATAAATATTTTTTTAAAAATAAAGCGATACGAATAGATTTAAATTGGGCTGCGCCAAGCAGGAAGTGGTTAGGGTGCCTCATTGAAGGAACCAGGAGAGATTTTATAGAGAAAAGGGAAGGCAAAGTAAGGAAGCTGTTAACTGTGGATGCCTCGGTCTGACTGAGACTGGCGGTGCTCAGAATTCGATCCCAGAACCTGAAGGCTAACAGGGTCCCTAGGCGTTTGCTTTCATGGCTGCAGCCAGGCCAGAGCCACTTCAGCATAACCACCTTCTTGTTTAATTAATTCAACAATAGTTATCTTAATACTTTGCAGGTACCTATATTATTTCCATGTGTCATCACTCCCCTTGTCATCCAGCTTGGGGTTCTGAAGTCATCTCAGCTACCCGTGGGAAAACAGGCAAAATAAAAGACACACAGCCTGCTGATGCATGTAAAACAGTGAATTTGTTACCCTTTTGATTAAAAACACACGCATGTATATAAAGTCTGCTCATTTCTGCATGTTGCCAAGAAAAGAGAAATGGGACATTTCTTCTCGTGTAAGTCTTGAATATTAGTACATTCGTTCAGCAGATTTTTCTGAACATCCGCCACGCGCCAGCAAACAGACTTAATGTCCCTCCACATCAGTTGATATTCCAGTTACATGTGAAATCTGATGCACAGAAATTCAAGCATATTAAAAAGTCTTTTTTCTCCAAAGATTCACTTCTAGTAAATTTCCTAGATGCTTTCTCATTCTTCAATATAATGAAAATTATGATCTGAATGAACCAAAGCAAATCACTTTAAACAAGTTGGAGAAACTGGAAGTAATAGGATTGTGTAAACGCTAAGACAAACAAACTAACCCAGTTTTTACTGTTTAATCACATATTCCCGATTAATCTCCTAAATATAAATATTTACACGTTTGCTCCTTCTTCCCTTAAGGAAAATGAAGCAACTGTGGGCTGAGAGTGAACTAAGCTTACTGAAAGTTCTCCAAATATTTTAAACAGGAAGCCAGCTGCTTCCACCCACCCTTGGAACACATTCAAAGTGTCACACCGCACAAGTTCATTTAAGTCCTTGAATACTCTAATTACAGGTCAGAGTTAGTCCTTGAATTTCGTGCTCTGTGCCTGTGACTGCTGAGAAAATTGAAACAATGAAATTATCAGTGAGTAAGGACCTACCCAACTTTCATAGTTAGGTTTTTTTTCTTCAATACGTGATTAATCTATTTTGAACTCACAAGGTTCTTATTTCTGAATAATAGCATAAGGCTCAGACTGCACATTGCACCTTTTGTGACATGAATCAGGAAAACGTGGAAGGAAAAGGTAAAAAATGTATAATTAAAACTATATTCACTTGTATTATATAGTCATTTACAGGATGACAAAAATATGCAACCCATTATTTTATTTTGTTAAGGACTGTTTTAATAATCAGCAAAACTGCAATACCTAATATAGAATAGAACAATGGGATTCTCAAACCTGAATTAGATTTCTAGTCTCATTTTTTTTTCTATGAGCTCTTTTAAGATGAAATAATATCCATCAGTTGTCCATTCCAGCTTATCAACTTTCCTGTAATATAAAAGAACTAATCAATTTAGAGTCATATAATCTGGAGGAAGGCATTTTAGTCCAAAAACACAAGTATGGTGGTTGTGCTATCCTTAAGCTATGGCTTAGAATAAGGAAATCCACAATCTTGATTTCACTGGAAAAATTTTATTTAGAAGGGTTTGTAAGTTTAAGGAAGACATAAAATATTAAAAATGCAAATACTAGATTTGATTTGAAGCAATTACTCTACTAGTGAAACGTCTTCCCCACTCAGACGTTCCCCATTCTAGTTAAAGGGTATAATCATTTGTTGGGACACAGCCTCCCAAGTTCACCAATCCTTAATTTAGGTGTTTGTGTTTCCAAATTTTGGGTTTCAGCATAAGAGAAGGGAACACTAAAAAGAAAAGCAAATGAACTATAAAGCAGGCGTCTTAACACAACTGCTAATTGATCTGGAATCAGTTTTCATTTGTTTTTATGGTAGGCTTTGCTTTTCATTTTCTTGGTAAAGACAAGTAAGGAATTGGATTTAAAATGTCAAACTGACAGGAAGTAAATAATCATTGTTTATATTTCTCAGACTATCTGGCTTCCCAGTCCCTAAATAAAAAAGATTAGATTCACAAAGAAAAGTGCAAAAAGTTAAAGGCTAAATTGAACTCATACATTTCTGAAAACTCTCTATATTTACTCCCTCTATTTTAAAATGTTTTCTTTTCAGCTCTTTTTCCAAGTGAATCCTAGGATGCCGCAATTTCAAATCTTCCTCAAAAATTCTACTTTTACTTTTCTTCACTCTGGTCGGCTGTATTTCTTACCTTTTGTTTAATTTATGATAAAGAAAACTTTTTTTTTAAGTATATACACCTTGAATTGGATTTCAGCGTTTTTATCACTGCCTACTTTTCACAACAATTCGGTTTTCCTAAATTATTTCATACTTATTTCCATCCTTCTCAGTATAACGTAAACATGTCAATATAAACCATCAGAACCGTAGAGCGGAGCCCAGAGAACACTGAGGTCAAAACCAAAAATTCTGATCCTTGGGAAGGTATTCACTTACAAGGAGATAAATCTAACGTCTTAAATGGGTCTGTTCTTTTCTGACACTTTAAGTAGACCACCTGGAGTATTGCATCCAGCCGCGAGAGGGAGCTAGTGAGCTCTTGAAAGGAGGGTCCCGTGACAGATGGGCTGTGTTTATTCATGGAATGCAGAGAAAGGTAACCACAGGCAATCAGAACCAAACGAAAGAAAAACAAAGCCTCAATACCTGAGTGAGGCTCCTGGAGAGAGGCGAGAGGGATGGTGGACGGGAGGGTGGATTTGTTGGAGTGGGGAGGGCTGGTGGCCATGGAACAGGTGGAAGATGGTGGGGAGATTGTGAAAATACACATTTGTAGAGGTTTGAGCCTTCACCCCCAGGCATATATTCAAAGATGGAAACCTACTTTGCCTCAAGAAACATAAAATGGGAAGAAATAATAAGGCAAAATGTGGGAAATAAAAAGACATAAAATATCTCATTAATAATTTCATACGGGTAACATTTTGGAATATTTTAATATATTGAGTTAAATTAAATCTATTACTAAAATTATTTTTGTGTTCATTTTTATAAGTAACTTCAAATTTTAAATGTTTCTTGAATTAGACTTTTTATTGGATGATGCATCTGGACAATTTCAGGAGTTTCCTTTTTTAGAGAATTTTACAAAAATAGAAAACTATATATATGTATTTAAATGTTCAGTGTGTTTTGGCAATACTACTCCCTCTTATCAAGGCTTTCTCTACTCAAATTTAAGGTGATTATTAAAAATATTATTTCCACATACATGTTCGAAAATGCATCCTACCCACAGGGGAACCACCCACTGGAGCCGTGGTGTCTACTGCTCAAATATCAGGGCACTTCATCCACAAGGTTACTTTATCTGTTCAACATTCTCCTCTAAGCTTTCAGAAACCCCACTAAAATACACTTGAAAATCTCTCAACAGTATGGACTTTGCAACAAAATTAATTAAAAACTGTAAAATATATGTAATTGCTTAAAAAGCAGTTGTATTTCAAATACAAATAAATAGTAAAGAATAACATTACTGATGTGTGGCTCCTGAACATTGTCAATAAATATCACTTCATTTTATTTTTATCTGAAATTTGGCAAAAGATAATATCTTAAGAACTTCTGGGCTGCGTCCTCCCTGATGTCACAACCGGTTGAAGCGCCGCACTACTGAGCTAGACTCAGCCCCTTCAGCACAAGTTCGATCCCCAGCCCTGGAGGTGACCCACATGGCACAGCAGACCTCTCCTGATGGGCCGCTGCCCCCTCAGCAGTGTACTTTGTTGATCTGTTCTGTCTCTGTTGAATCCTTTCATCCCCTACACCTCTGGCCTATACCCCAATTCTGCATGCATAAATAAATCTTAAAAAAGGAAAGAAAGCACAGTAGCTAAGCGCACCTTCATCAGAGAAAAACAAAGGCTCATCCACGTGCTCCCAACATGGTTTCTGGCGCCTCAACTATTCCACTTGTGAAGTCATATTCAAGGAAAATCAACGGTAAAATTATCTCAGAAATCAAAAGACATCCTCTTTGCATGCAAGGGTGAACAGAGGCCATATATCTGCGGAACGATGGAAGCTCATCTTTTGTAGAGATCATGGCCTAATCTGTATAAAAACCCAAGTATAACGCTGTATGCCTGAAACTGATATTGCAGAATAAACCAGGGTTGAGCAAGGAAGGCTGAGAGCTGGGCGTGACAACTGCCCATTTAAACCAAGAATGATTGCTTGCAATATCCGTTTCCTGCTCTGTCCTCCGGCAGAGTGGGCGCCCGAGGGAGCTGAGATGACTTGCAGTTATAGATTCTGAACTAATCTTTGGGTTGTAGGTCCATCACCTCCTCCCTGCACTCGGGTACCCCAACAACCATTTCAAGCCATTCTGCAGTCTCTGACAGCTTCCCACACCTAGATACCACCTCAGCATAGCAGAACTAGCTTTGGAGAGAGACAGTTTGCAATGGTCATCCACCATGTAGGATATCTTTGGTTTTCAATAAACCAGACTTCTTCATTTATAAAATGAAAATAATGAGTAAAATAAAGTTCATCTTATTGTGCAGCTTTCAAAGCGACGGATATGTATGCAAGTCATTTGCACACAGGAAACGCTGTTAAGTGTCCCAGTAGCATGAGGGTGAAGATGGAGAAGCTGCTTTGCAGCCGGGTGGGACATGGAAGGCGCCGTGCCGGCGGGTTCACGTGCGGCACCGCTTTGCTCTGCTCCGACACTCAGCAGCTTCTGCCGCTCTCTATGGAGCATTTTTTTCCTGCTCCACTGAGGCCGATTACTCCTTCCTACCCTTCCTCCTTTACATTAATTCACGCTTCTTGCTCCTAGTACTACCACAAAGTCCAATAGTAGTTTCTGCTTTTTAGCAATGATCCAAATTCCATTGATTGTTCAAGACTCAGTTTTGGATCCTGAGCTTGTCTTTCAAGTTCCTCTAAAATCTTTCTAGAAAGTGAAATGTTGAAGGGTTTGGCGTTGTGGCAAAACTGAATTGTAATATCAGCCTAGGAGATCGGTACTTCTTCAACAGAAGTGGGCTGAGATCAGTTTCCAATTTGAAAGACTTGTCATTAGGGTTATGGCTCTAATAACGAGATGAAATGTTCATGAATTCCAAGGTCACACCCGTAGGCGTAGGCAGAGACCAAGAACTCTGTGCCAGTGAATCCAATGAAAACAAATGGAGAATGCAAAAGGGGGACAGACGAATGAACATAAGAAAAACAATTTTTAAAAGATTTTTGTGGGGAACTAATTCACATAAAGCCAGTTTTCTAATAGTTTAAGTTGACATGGCAGTCACCTAACCTTTATCCAAACATTGCATCACGGGCTTTTTAAGACTCCTTTTAATTTAGTGCTTATATAAAAATACAGAAATATTTAAAGTATATAGAAGGCTATTTCATCAGAAAATGATTCACAGTAAAACATTAAGTCAAAACTTGTCATGATACGTTGTCCTACAGGATTATTAACAAAAATGTATCCACATAATTTTTAAAATAGAAAACTAGAGTTTATGTAGATGAGAATATCAGGGAATATTGTCGTGTAGTTTAATGCCATGTGTTACTGACATCTTCCTAATTAATAAGCTTAGTCAACATTCATCTTATAATTAATCTTTGCAGGAAACATAAGCAAATGCTTCTCAACAGTTTCTCAATATTCTTATTTTTCTTTGGTAACTTCTATAAACATTTTCCACATAGATAAATACCCATTTCCTTTTTGTAATAAAGGAATTTGTTATTTTATTCTATTCTATGTCCTTATGTCCTCCACACTATCCAGGTAACATAAAAAAAGTCAGTAGTAGTGCTAAGTAAGGTTGAAATATACTTTTATGTAAACAGTGACAGAAATTCCCCTAGTGCACAAGCAAAATGAAAATAACTGTAAGTGACATGAAGCATGAACAATTTACAGAAAAAAATTACTCTCTTCAATTTTAAGAATACAGATGATTTCAGCCCATGGACACACTCATATTTATTTGGAACTATAAAGTTTTAATCAACCTATTATATGACTGCCTATTTTTAGAGCTGGAATTCTTACCTGAGTTTTGTTTCGTACACAGTTATATTTGTGGACACGCCACGAATGACTGTCAGGTTAAACGACACCAATGGAAATGGAAGAGAGAGAGGAAGTCAAATTCACTTTAAGGAGAGACTCCAAACCCCTCTCTCCCAGGCTTACGCTAATTTTATTCTGCATCACATAAGCAACTCTTTTTTTTTTTTTTTTTTTTTTTGGTCTGAGAACAACACATGCAGGAAAATAGGAAAATATATAAAAATTAAATCGAAAACCACAATATTATTAAGCATCTTACCCTCTGGACTCGCTGGGCTGCTCTGGCGGCTCTGAATTACAGACACATGTGTAAACAACAGAAGGTCCTGCATCCTTTTCTCATCTGTGTAGTTCTGGGGTCCTAGCCAACGCGATTATTTCCAGCATGAAGGCCACTCCGCATGAACTCAAACAAGATTCCTATTGGTTGTGAAGTTTTATCAAAACCAATACCACAATACCCTCTCTGGATCACAAGTGAACTCACCAGAATGAAATCATCTGACTGTTTCCTCATTCACTAGGGTCATGCAAAGCTTCCCATACAAACCTTTGCAACTGCACTCAGTGAGTGGAAAAGGCTTAAACACCAACCAGATCAGCCACAAGCTTAATGTGAATTAAGTGACAATAGTGTGAACTGTAAGCATCACAAAGTAAAATTTCAAGCAAAACGAACAGAAACCCTGAGTGGCATGCCCACAGACAGTCAAAAGGCAGATGCTACTGAGAACCTCCACAATAACAGGAAATGAATGCCGTTGACCCACTTGGATATTTTAGTGTACCCCCCAAAAGAAAATATTTAATGATACAAGGGCTGACCCTGCTGGTGCAAGGGGTTAGAACGCAGCACTATGAAGCTCTCCGCAGCCACTGCAGCACAAGTTCGATCCCCAGCCAGGGACTGACCCACAGCATCGAAGCAGACCTCTCCTGTCTCCAGGCTTCTCCCCTCAGCAGTGTATTTCAGTAAATTTTCCTGTTCTGCTCCCTGCTCTGTCTCTAGTGAATCCTCTCACCCCCCACATCTCTGGCCTGCACCCCAGTTTTTGAATGCATAAATAGAATAAATCTTTAAAAATATCAGCATACAAAATTGTATGTCAAAACTCATGATTTCAGTCACTGGCAGGAACAGGGAGCTGCCGTCGTTGAGCCCCAGAAAGACCCGCTGGCCCTGGAGGTGGGGGCTGGTGGGAATGCAGTGACAAGACCCAGCTGGCGGGAAGTGTTCTGATGCAGGGTGAAGGCAGAAGACATAAAAGAGCTTCTCGATGAACTAACGACAGAAAATGCCCAAGGCAAAAGAGGACAGGAAGAAGCAACTACCAACACGAAGTTCCTTACACATAGCGTGAAAGCAGCATTTGAAAGTCGAGGGAGAGGCTTTCAGATGACAGGCACACCCCACTTACACACTTAGCCTTACTGAGCTGCACTGGTATCTGATTTTTTTGCCAAGTGACGTGTGTAGTAACCGGCATCAAATAAGTCCATGGCCCCGCTTCCCAGCACCATCAGTTCACTTCACCTCTGAGACACATTTCAGTAATTCTTGCAGCGTTGCGGACTCCGCGTTGTGCTCTTGTGTAGTAAGCTCAGCTGTGATCAGTGGACTGTCCAGTTCCGCCCACAAGATGGCGACCTTGGCAGCCAGATGGGTGTGTTCCCACTGCTCACCACCCACGTGTCCTCATTTCTCTCCTTCTCCTGGGACAGCCCGACCCCTTGAGCCTCTTCAATGTTGAAATGTTAAATAATGATGTCACTATCTCCACAGCCCCTCATGTTAGTTGCCTGGGTCTTGTGTGCTAGAGAATTCTTTCTCTGAGCCTCAGGTCTTTCATTTATAAAATGGACGTTCCACGGCTAAGGAGCCATAGACAGAAAGTGCTTGAAGCAGCCCCTGACGCTAAATAAATAAAGCTACCTTTAGTGGCAACTCTTTTTTCAGATTATATTATCTTTTGCTGAGGTGAAGTTGCTTTACAACACTGGGTAGGATTCAGAGGAATAGGCTCACTCCTCTTCAGATGTTTACCACACCACACCCACCACCAACGCACCCCTAATCCTCCCCCAGAGCCCATGGGGCCTCCTACGGCCTTTGCTCACTTGTCCCACCCTCTTCTGGAAGCCTCCATTCCGCTGTTAGATTTCTAGGATTTGTGTAGTTTTATTCTGGCTGTTCTGTTTCTCTATCTTCCACGCATGCATGCAGTCATCTGGTAAATGTGTTTCTCCTCTGGTTTACTTGGCTTAACTTAGTCTCGTCCACTTCCATCCATGTTGTGGAAAACGTAAGTGTTTGTGTTCTGCCAACTGTGATGTCTACACAGAAGTCTTAAAGCGAAGTGTTCGATCTAAGTAGAAACATGAAGCCAGCACAGGCATGTCCCAGCTGATGCTACAGCCTGCTCTGTCCTTCAACATGGAAATTCATGCTTCTGACCTTGTTCTGACACCCATGTTTAGGTTCTGACAAGAACAATTAGGTGTATTACGTATGCTCATGGTAAGCATCGGATTAACTCATCCTTAGGAGACTGTGAAATTATAGTGAATTCACCTCTCTAAGAGAGTGAACATCTTAGGAAATTTCCTTGGGAATATCAACCTATGAGAAAATTGCCCAGAGACAAATACTTTCTTCATTAAATAACCAGATGTGCTTTACATAATTAGGATTTAAATTTGAGTCATTGGATCTTGATGAAATTCATGGCAGCAGTTAACCACTCTGCCATTGGTTAATCACAGTACGGAGTTCTTTGCTCAGTCCTGGAGCTGTTTCTGAAACACACACTGCTCACCTTGAGATCCGGGTACTGGGCCCTGTGAAGATCCTGCCGCATGGTCGGTATGAAGGTGCACTCTTGGTCTCTCCATTATGTCTTACATTATCCGTTAGTCTCCAGCAGTGCACCCAAGTTGCTACAACAAACATGTTTTCACATAATGCAAATGTCCCAAGAGGCAAAGCTGTGACAGTGGAGACTCACTGTTCGATGACAGAGTAACAGAGAGGTGGGAGTAAGTCACGGCTTGGTGGTGCCAGTGGCCAGCTGGCAATAGTGACCCTGGGCAAGGGCCCTCATTTACTTCTTCCTCACACCTATCGATGTCTGTAGCATGTCTCCATGTAGGTCTGAATCCTGTCTATGTTTATATCTACTTGGAAATAGATAATCTGGAGTTTACCTTATGAAAACATTAAGTACCAGGCCCTCCCTGGGGCACATGGTTTAAAGCACAGCACTACAAAGCCAACCACAGCCACTTCAGCAAGAGCTCGATCCCTCGCCAGGGAGTGACCCACAGGGCACAGCCGACCTCTCCTGTCCTGCCCGCTGCTCCCCTCAGCAGATCTCCCCGCTCTGTCTCTCGTGAATCTTCTCACCCCGTGCATCTCTGGTCAATACCCCAGTTCTTGAATGTATAAATAAATCTTTAAAAATAAATAAATAAATAAAGCTTCTGTGAGCAGGAAAGGACACAAAAAAAAGCAAAGCACTCCAAGGTAAAGGATGAAAATGCCCGCAAATCTTGGATGTGATCATGGCTTGGCACATAGACAATGTCTTATGTGCTTACTTCTGAAAACAAACCACCCAGAGAATAAATCAGGAAATCAGGAACTGGGCAAAGAATGTGAATGGTGGGGGTGAGAAGGGAGAGAGGGACAGGCTCACGCAGAAATCAATGCTCCACAGTCATCAGGAAATGCGCAAAGCTTCAGGGCGATGCTATTTCACATTGGCTAGGATGACCATAGTCAAAAAAGACACAACATAGCACAGCTGAGAAAGCTGTGAGGGGAGCAGATCTTCATGTGTGGCTGCTGTGAGTGTAAAATGCTGCCGCTGAAGAACAGCACTTCCTCAGAACGCCACACACACAGCTCCCAGTTCCAGTATGAATGAAACACCCAGCGCCACCCCCCCCAACCCCCTCCACCGACACCCCCCTCACCAACGAGGTTATATGAAAACAATTGAATAAAAACTTTGATCCCCATAAAACTTCCACTCACCATTCACAACAGCCCCAGATGGGAAGACCCAATCCACTTGCCTGGGGAGCGCACAGCAAGGTGAGGAGGCTCGTCCAGTCCACCAGGCATCCTAGGCGAGGAAGGGTGGCGTAGTGTGCACACCGTGACCTTGAGGAAGGTCAAAATCCCGTTAAGTAAAAGAGGCTAAGGGCAATGCACCATATGATTTCATCTACATGAAGAATGTCGATAATGGGAAGTATGTAGACAGAAGGCAGGTTGCTTGTCAACACTGGGGTTTGAGGGAAACATGAGTCACTGTAGGAGGTGCTCCTCTCACGACCTTCTATTATCCCGTGTAGTTTAGAACATTGCAAAGGTCCTACTAAGACTGTGATGATGGGGGTCCCCAGAAAACAGGAGGGGGGCGTCCAGTTTCTCTGGCCCACCCAGGTGAGGGCGGAGCTGAGCAGGAAGGAGCACCTGGAGAGGAGGCTTGGAGGGAAGGAGGCAGGATGGGGCCAGCAGCAGACCTGGGGGATGTGTGTGGAGCAGAGACGCGTGAAGAAGCTGTGTTGCTTCTTGGTTCTGGGCCGGTCAGCAGACGTGGGCGAGAGACCCGTGGGGAGGTTGGCTATGGCAGCATTGATCTTGATTTTGATTTTGCTCTCTTCCTCCCAGACTTGTCTGGCTTTTCCTGACACTTTCCCATGGGTCCCCACCAGGAAGTGCCTTAGACTTGTGGCAGCTTTGGGCCCCAGAGGCCCTCCTCCAGGACAACCCTGTTGGCTGGGCATGTACTCTCGAGGGGATGGGGAATTGGGTACTTGATTTGGAAACTTTATTCTTCCCCTTTCCTTTGTTGCACATGAATTGTACTCCTTTCCATTAAGGTCATATTCACTAGAGTATATTTTGTCTCAATGTGCAGGCAGGAGAATCTACTTAGAACAAGTAGCTTTGGAGGTTCTGGGGTGTCCCTCTTCCCGTCCTGTAACAATGATGGCGGCATGACTCTGTGAATCTACAAAGACATTGAATTATGCAGTGCAGACGGCGAACTATCCAGAGAGTGGGTATCTCCATGAAGCTGTTTGATTTTTAAAATTCAGCTCCTGTGTTAGCAGCAGGGCCAGGCCCTCATCTTGCACAGCAAGAGTCTAGAATGCCCAACAGCCCCTGTTTGTGTCAGTTCTACTTTCCTCACTGCACAGCTTTCTGCTTCTCCACTGCAGCAGTCAGAAAATGATGTTCAGTATGAACCCACGAGAACATGTGTCATTCATAAAATGTCTGTGCTCTATTGGGCCAACATGCAATGTTTATTACTAAGCGACTAAGAAATGCAAAGTCAAGGGGCCCCATACACAATGGTGGACCCGGCAGGCGATCCCACAAGCCTACGTGGGCAGGGGGTGGCCATTTCGTTTGTGTGGGTAATGACACTCTGTGTTGTTCACATGGTGAAATCTCCTCACCACGCACTTCTCAGAACAGGTGCTTCTAGTAAGCAGCATATCACTCTATGATTATTTTTTTAAAGATTTACTTATTTATTCAGTAAGAGCTGGGGTACAGACCAGACGGGCAAGGGGTTGGGGTGAGAGGATTCACCAGAGGCAGATTGGGGAACAAAACAGTTGGGTCTACTAAAATCCACTGCTGAGGGGAGCAGTGGGTAGGTCAGGAGAGGTCTGCTGCACTATGTGGGTCACCTCCCTGTTCAGGGATCGATCTTGCACTGCAGTGATTGCAGATTGCTTCATAGTGCTGCGCTTTAACATGTTGCACCAACAGAGAGAGACCTGTCACTCTATTGTTTAGAACAAATTCTATCAATATTTAGGATAAGTCAGGAACTAAGGTGAGTTTTTCCCCTGTCCAACCTATCTGTCTTTAAAAATGTTAATACTTCAACATTTCTGCCTACGTTTCTCTCAGTTTTTATCTTATTCTCGGGTCTCTGGAGTTTTCTTCTGTCTTCATCTTTGCAGTCAAAAATTTGGAAAAGTTTCATAGAAGGCTCTGAGTAGAAATGATGTTAACCAGCAGTGCTAAGTATTTCTCTCCAGTTACACTCCTTCCACTCTACAAATTCCTCCAGTTCCCATGCCTGGGTCACCTTCCACCCCAGTGCCAGCACCTTGGCATGATAAATACTCGTTTTCCAATAATTTGAACAAGCATGTGATCCGCTATTTATG
Organism: Condylura cristata; assembly: GCF_000260355.1. Taxonomy (NCBI): domain Eukaryota; kingdom Metazoa; phylum Chordata; class Mammalia; order Eulipotyphla; family Talpidae; genus Condylura; species Condylura cristata. The sequence continues at coordinate 43,940,208 of NW_004567117.1, read as the reverse complement.
CATTAGAGCTTAGGCTATTTTTATTTTACATAAACATTTCAGTGAACTGAATGACTTTGTGGGAAAATTCTCAGATCATTGTAACTTGATCTTTATTTCATTTGACATATTCAAAAAATAGGGCTTTGCCTGGTGAGCCCCAGAATTCTGTTCCTATTTGAGTTGACTTCCTTTGGTGAGATGGCAAACTAAAATTGGTACATCTCACATGAAATAGTAGCAGCTATTCAGCTATAAACCCACAGAGGTGACCAAGTCATCCCTGACAATCAGACTCACACAGAAATGAACATCTACAATGTGGAGACAAAGCATAAGTAGGATGAAAAGGAAATGGCAAATTTAGATAAAGCGGCATGATGCTGTATTTGTAATTTTTAATTGAGAAATTCTTTCTCTGGAAAATAGATCTTGGGCCTACCCGACACTAATTACTGTCCTTAATTAAAAGAAATATGCTAGGGGAGTTATACATATGGGGACGGATGCTGGCGACAAACTCTCAGACCCCCAAGTTCATCAGGTATCATCAAACTCCTGTTGTGCTAATAGACTGGAGATGTACTAGCTTGAGCTCCGCATCTCATTCCTTAGCCAGGAAGGACTTCCTCACTTGTTAAGCTTATAGGTCAGTGACTTAATTCATATCCTTGCCCAAGTCCTCTCATTTCTAAACTAGTTTCTAATGTAGGCCTCTAATGAGCCCATGAGAAACTCAGGCATGAGCACTGTCCTTGAGAGCGATCAAAGAAAGTTTCCATTTAGTTCACTGCAATATTCTCAGCTGTGAACTTTTTTTTTTTTCTATTTGATAAACAATTCCAGTAATTTGAGAAACAGGTCCTAGTTTTTGTTTGTCTTTAATATTGGGTAAGGAACTTGCCAAACTCTGCTTCTATCTGCTCCATTTGAGGGACAGGACATCAGTCTTTGCTTGGGATACTTTATCATTCACACCACCTTAAAATTCAACAAGCCAGAAAATAATTTGTCTTGCTGGCAATAGGGTGACCTAATAATCTCTTATACTCTGCTAATGAAGAGGTTTTCAGAGCTGGTCCTAACAGGAAACTGTTTTGTTGAAATGCAAAGACACTAAGATACTAAGCTAAATGTGAAGTGAAACTTAGAAATGCAGGGAGCACCCCAGTGCCTGTTTTCACAGAGTTTTTGTCTACAACTGGAAACCTTGAGCCTGCTTTGAGGGCAGAGAAGAAAGAGAGAAAGCCAAGACCCTGTCAAGGCGGGGATTTTTTTTTTTTTAATTTATGTATTTATTCATGTGGAACTGGGGTACAGGCCAGAGATGTGGAGGGTGAGAAGATTCATCAGAGACAGAGCAGGGAGCAGAATAGGAAGATCTACGAAGTCCACTGCTGAGGGGAGCAGCGGGCGGGTCAGGAGAGGTCTGCC
>NW_004567117.1:43918059-43937256 GCF_000260355.1 Condylura cristata | reverse complement strand
ATTAAGCATACCAGTTACCTTTTCACACAGTACCAATACTCCACTAAGAAATACACAGCAAAGTAAACTGGCAAAAATACAAAAAGACACACGCAAACCTGTAAGTGCAAGAATGAATGAAAATGCAGACTGGAATCGCGCCAAGGGCTGTCATATCAGAAAAATGAGCCCAACGTATTAATGAAGCAAAATACTGTGAAATGGAGTGAGGGAAGTTTCCGTACATGAGCAGAAAGTGATGTCTACGGTATGGTGGTAAGTGGGAGGAAAAGCACGCTGTCCTTTATTTAAGAATGGCATGATATATACATGCTTTTAATCTCCAAAATAACATAATTCCTACATATAATGTAAAACATAAAGGGATCAAATAGGATATGTTAAGTAATGTAAGTGACAAGAATGTTTTCCAAGTAATATATATTACAATAAAAAGACAAAACTATTATCTTGGGGTTATTGGGTGGAAGTCAAACTTTCACTGTGCCTTGTTACGATTGTAGATTTTACTTTCAAACCCTGTGAAACTAACTTAAAAAGCATTCGGTCTCTCAAATTCCAAATTCTCAAATTCTAAAGTCTCAAATTCCAAATTCCAAATGATCTTACAATATATAACCTATTAGTGGTATAACCACATGGAGATTTAACAAATCCAAGTGACTTCAGTTATGATAATTTGGTAAAAGTAACAGTAAAAACTACAAATTCTTCCAGAAGCTGCCTTAATGGGAGTAGTGTTGGCATTCTGTGAGACCGCTGTGTATACATTGTGGATAAAACAGACAAGAACTTACGTTATTTGTCCATGCTAACATGATAACATTTTCAGTGTCCTTAAGAATTTGGACTTGAAACATGGAGGGAAAAATTTACAGAAGGAAGCTGGAAGGGACTAGTAGAAATTTTAGGTCTGATTGTTAATGGAACTATCATGATAATTCATACTTCATATAAATATATGTGACTATTATATGACGCTATATATAAAAGCAGAAAGTGTAAAATGACAGTTGATAAATGTCTATATTTAGCTTTGTTAAATGAAAAGGTCTAAGAGTTTTTGCTCTTTAAGCACAAACATAGTTTCAATCAAGGAAAAAATTCTTGACTGAATTTGCAGAGTATTTGAGTAGATGAATCGTGGTATTTTTATTGTCAAGAAAATGGCTATTCAAAGAGAATATTTAGTCAAAACTATTGTGCTAACTTGAAAATCAGTTATACCATCTTAGTGATTTTTCATTCAAATATTTTACTACCAACAACATCCAACATGCTTGTATTTTAGAAAACTCTAAAAATAAAAGAATGGTTTACATCTCTGAAATTCTTCATCTCTAATGACAACCAATTAATAATATGCTTTAGATTTGTATACACTTGAAATATTTTTACTGGAGAAAAAGTGCATTCAATTTTAAGAAATCTATCTTAAGCAACCTTGCTGAAAAATCCTACTTTAGTTTTAATTTACAAATAAGATAAATGTATATTAGGATTTGATGTAGCAAAAGGTTTATAGTCATTTGACTTTTTACAAATTAGAGGTATAAACTTAAAATGTTATAGAAAAAATAAGATAAAGAAGACTAACGTTAAAAACTTTCATTTTGGATAAATTTTATCTTCTCTTTAGCACATGTGAAATAAACTCAGTTCTTGGCGATGGCAGGACATATCAAATTAGCCTTCTTTTCTCTCTGGATCCTCTCCAGAGTACTGGGATTTCACTCAGCCTCATTCTTATAACTTTTGGAATGCAAATTATTTACAGCTGTAGACAATCTTCTACATGGAAAACAATGACCAGGTTTAAATTTTAAGGCAGAAATTCAATCCTATTCCTTAGTCTTAGTTTCTTTTGTTTTTCTAGCTATGAAGAGATCACTTCCAAGAATGAAAATGCACTATAGTTCTTTGGAAGGAGTTCCTATAGCTATGATGTAACAATTTGGAGGGCATGCTCATCTTGATGAAGTTCTTTTTTTTTTTTTTCATTGTGGAAACTTTCATTTTTAAATCCACTTTCATCCTCCATGTCCTACGATTCAAAGTTCTAACACTAATTAGCCCTTTGCCCATTTACCGGGAAGCTTTAAACACCCCCCCCCCTACCCCCAAATCATGTCACTTTGCTTGCTTGTTCCCTTCCTGCCACATCTTTACAGTCTTTCTCCCAGGATTTTATTGGTTCAACTATCAAGTTCTCTGGGAATGTGTCCTAGCTAACTCTCCCAAAGAAAATAATAAGCTTATTCTTTTAATCAGGCTGTTTAGAATGATCCAGAAAAACCTGGCTCTCCTCCAGTGTTAACATTCCTTCTTTTCTTGAGCTAGACAAAGGATTTCAAAATCTCAATTTCCAAATAAACATAGGATGAATATTTTGATTACTAAAATCGTTTATCAAGAGGTAGTCTATCTAAATGAATAATAAATGACTTGGTAACTAGCTTGGCTTTAGTTTACAAAATTGAGAACAAAGTCGCCCAGTTTCTTAGCCCAAGCCCATAAAGGAAAGCAAAATGGAATATTGGCCATAACGCTTAGGAAGAGAGCCAAGTCAGACAGTTTGGGTCAGAAAGTAAAAATTTTACCCATTGCTTGAATATTAGAAGTTATTCACAGCTGTGGATAATTTGCGTTCTACGATTTCTAAGAACAGGGCGGGATGAGGTGCTTTCTCCTAATTATCTGGTTTCGCGGCTGTGATGAGCAGTGTTTTGGGATAACTTCCAACCTTGCATTTCACTTTGTGCTGGCCATGAAAAAAAAAAAAAAATACTTCAGGAAAATAAACCCATTTGCGTGAACATGTCTTTATTCCGTGGAGTGGTAGGAGCCTCCCCACAGGGCGCTCATGGGCGCGGGGACTTTGATAGCTGGGCCACGTGCTCAAATCTGGGATAGGGAACTCCTGGATCTTCGAGGGAGATCACAGGAAAAGCATCTCATGCGGCTGGTCCCGTCCTCGCTTGTGCCCTCTGTCGAAACATTCAGCGGCCTCGGAAATGTGTAGGACAGACAAGAAACCACAGAAGAACTACACTGTGAAAGACGAACGCTAAACCTTCACGCACCTGGAGGGCCGACGCGCTTAGAGATGCTGACCAGACAGCGAAGAACTGAGCACCTTGAAGATTCTTATTTCCAAGTAGCACACAGGCGCCATTACTTCATACCAACTCATGTACAACAGTGGGAAGTTCCCTCACTCTGATGAGGGGCCCCCAGGGGACCCTCGTTTCTACTGAGGGCAGAGGTTTTGTATTTTTCCTAACTCAATAGTCACTTCCAGTGGAAAACCTATATTGTGTCGGTAGCTACCCAAAGGTACCCACAGTCTACACAGTTCAAGTTCTCCTGCTACAGCTCTTCCTGGTCCTGTAGAGCCAATGACCCCCACCCTATGTCACAAGCTCACCCATGTGACACCAGCAATAGACAAGTGTAGTCAAGATGTCTTCCATTTCCTCCTTTCCTTTTTGATGGGAGTTACCAAAGTCCCATGGTCAAGAGGAAAAGACAGTCAAGGAACACGTGTGTTGCGCCCCGAGGGGTGGACAATGACCAGCAGTGTCGGAGCCAGCGCTGGCCTGTGCTGGACACACCGCAACCCAGTGGGCTCAGGCCTTACAAGAGACATGGCCACAATGTCCCCAGGTCCTCGCTGCTGTCTCGACTTGTCCGTTCTACCTTCTTGCATTCCGACTCTAAGGCATCCCCTTCCGGGGGCTTGGGAATTGGCGTCCCCATTTGGACATCGCTCCTGGGGTACATCAACACCACCAGGCAGCTCCGGACACCAGTCTAGACACCAGTCCGTGCCTGGATACCAGTTTTAGGTGTGGATAATCTGGTCCTCGGGGGTAATCCCTTCCTCCCTCCCTTCGGCCTCGACTGTGAGCGGCAGCACCTACCCTGTGGCCAGTCCCGGGACTGTGCTCAGCTCTTGCTGGGCCCCTTAAGTCCTGCTTGAACCTTTCCAGATAGTCTCTGAAAACCCTTTTTAATCACCCAGCTGTAAGACTACTCGCACTTGTCTGGTAACATGACACTGGGCCTCCCTGGTGGCCTGGGATTAGTCTCAGCGCTATCATCACAGTAGTCTGAGTTCGAGCCCCGCCAGACGGCTGGTCCACATGGGGCGCAACAGACCTCTCCAGTCTCCCCGCTGCTCCCACAGAGTAGTGAGACCCACCTGTTCTGCTGCCCACTCTGTCTCTAGTGTACCCTCTCACCACCCCCCCATACCATGGCCTGTACCCTAGTTCTTGTATGCATAAGTAAATAAATCTTTAAAAAATGTTATATAAACTATTTGAGGTGTACCTTTAACGCATATTAAATCTGCATATCAGTACTTGTTTTTTTTTTTTTTAACGTAACCTTGTGATGACTTAGAATCTCTGTCGCTATAGAGGAAAAATAAGCTGCTCATGTAAAGGCTAATCTTCACAGAACTGGAACATAAAAAACATACGCAGAAGGAGACTTTCAGAAGTAAATTTTTGTCTTACAGGTAAAAGTTTCATGCCTGTATTTCCTAAGATCAAAGATGATACTGCACTAGTTCTGAGGCCATAACTTCTCTGTTCATCAAACATTCTCTGGCTAGGGGTTTGTCATTCCTTTGTGCAATCTCAGTCTGGTTTGGATGAAAAGAATCATATCACTTTGGTGACAAACTGTTTAAGATTCCTTTCTGAGCAGAAGTGAATACATCTTCCAACAACCCCTTGAAATTTCTTTTTCATAGAACAGGCTTCTCAGCTGAAAACACTGCAGACTTTTTTTTTCAGTATTTTCCAAATATTTTATCACCTCTTCAGGTGATGAACTGGATTCAGAGCTAAAGCAATGGCAACAGTAAGGATGAGAAATTAGGCGAGGTCTGCATCTTTGGAAAGAAGCTTTAATACCTGGTAAGGTCCTGAGAGACTCAATTGCACATCTGGGATCCATTTCTGAGGATTAAGACAAGATGTTACACAGCCCATATATCTTTAAAATTGTCTACGCTAGTAATATCATGGGCCCTCCCTGGAGGCGCGACTGGTTAAAGTGCAGCACCGAGGCTGGCCAAAGCCGCTTCAGCACGAGTTCAATCCCCGACCAGGGAGGTGACCCACATGGCGCGGCAGACCTCTCCTGACCCGCTCGCTGCTCCCCTCAGCAGTGGACTTTGTCGCTCTGCCTGTTCTGCTCCCCACTCTGTCTCTGGCGAGTCCCCTCACCACCCCTGCACCTCTGGCCTGTACCCCAGTTCTGTATGCACAAATATATATATATTGTAAATCGTCTACACTAGTAAAAGCATCAGAGGTCTACTCAGCCTGTCAGATGAGGCCAGCGATGGTGTTAGCCATGTGACTGCGTGTCCTTACAGAGGGCCACTGAGCGTCTCCAGAACGCCCAACAACCAGCATCCGCCACCTCCACTTGTTATAAAATTAAGAGAGGGGGGCTCTCCCAGGCACAACGGGTTAAAGCGCAGCACTATGATGCTGTCCACGGCCACTGCAGCACCTGCTCGATCCCGGCCAGGGAGGTGACCACCCATCGGGGCGCATCACACTTCTTCCTTGACTTTCTCTCTTGACCTTTGCAAGCCAAAACACCATCATTGCTTGTTCACGAGTCAGCTAGCTGTAGGAGGCAGCAGAGTCGGGGGGATCAGCTCATTCTCTGGCCCGTGGGCTTAATCCTGGTCCCAGAAGCAGCTGAGCACGATTTTCCCTCCCGAGTTGGCCACGCTCCATGTGCGACCAGGCCAAGAGGAGCCCAGGCTGACAGCCTCCGTGGTCAGGCAGGTCCCCAGGCAAAGCAGGGGGTCGGGTCCGGGTAGCCAAGCACTGCCCACTTCTCCCCGGCCTCCCACCGGGTCAGGCCCTCGGCTGCCCTCCCCTCCACTTCTGGGGGAGTGACTGAGAAGGGGGCGGTCAGGAGGGTGAGAGGCCATGTGTCCTAGAGTCCAGCACTGGGAAGCCAGGTGTCCCCCACATGGCATCAGCCTTCCCTCCTCCTAGCTCACTGAGCAGCCCCGGGGACATTTGCTGGGCAGTGGCCATTCCTGTAGCGGAAGAGAGCAAATGCCAGTTAGGATGTTCAGCTTCAGCACTCACTGCGTGGCACCCGATGCCAAGGGCTGATCCTCTTGGCCAGACTTCTGAGCCCACTGGTGGTCACAGTTGCTGCGTAGCGAATCATTCAAAGCGCAGTGGTATGGACAGTGATTCTGGCTGCCCAGAAGGACAGCCTGGATGTCTTGTTTCTGCTGTTGGACTTTAACCAGGGCAACCTGATCTCTGGGGTAACTGGAGAGGCGGGAAAGCATCTGCAGGCGTCTTCACACACACGTCTGGTAAGTGACACTAAGTGGTTGAAGATGTTGGAGGCTCAGCTGCTGCTGTGGCTCGAGCTCTCCAGGGCACTGTTTCATGTGGTCTGGGCTGCCACGTGATTGGATTTGATACACAGCAAGTCCAGCCTCCGAAACAAGTGCTCCAAGAGAAATGCAGCGGCTTCTCCTGACCTGGATCCAGAATATGGGAAACTGACCTCGACTACATTGGTTTCGTTCCAAGCAAAACGGTCTACCTCCCAGAATCAGGAGGAGGGAGCGTGAACCCCCACCTCTCCTGAGAGCGATATCAAAAGACTTTCAGACATGGAAAAACTGCTCCGGCCAGTAGATTTTAGTGTTATTTTGTCTCACAAGTGTCTGAATTACGAGAGCATATTAACAGGTCTCCCGCCCAGACAGAAACGACCTCTCCCTTCTATTTCTCTTCAGATTATATCAGAAGTTTTCATGCAATTAAGTGACAATAAGAAACGCCAATAATCAGTTGCAGAAAGGTACTCCAGGAATGGGTCCTCCTGAAGGTGCTACGGGTTAAGGCGCAGCACTGTGAAGCTGTCCACAGCCACTGCAGCACAGGTTCAAGACGGGCCAGGGAGTGACCCACAGGGCACCGCAGACCTCTCCTGACCCACCCGCTGCCCCTCAGCAGTGGACTTTGTCAGTCAGCCTGTTCTGCTCCACACGCTGTCTCTGGTGAATCCTCTCACGCCCACACACACACCTCTGGCCTGTGCCCCACTTCTGTATGAACAAAAAAAAGTTTTTTTAAAGTAGGTTCTGTGCAGGACAGACAGAGGCACCAGAGTCTCTTGTTGGAAAGAAATTTGACCCTTGAGTCAGTCATCCCAGCTTATACTCATGGTAGGCGGGAAAGCATGCTGGGCAGCCCTGACCTTGGGGGCTATTTCCTCCATGTCCGATCAGCAGAAGAGCTGGTGGCAGACGTAGGAAAAGGAACCTTACATTTTACAAATGCCATTCCTGGGGTTCAATATTTAAGATTATTATGGATGCTTTTGGTGCAAAACAAAGTTCCCATATTTAAAAAGAAAGGAACTCATGATAAGCTATGATTATACTGATGATTATCATACTCATGATAAGCTATGTCTAGGATTCACCTTTTATATGGACTTAATTAAAGGTCTTCAGGTTGCCACCCACAGGGGAGTTTATTTTCTGGTCACTGTTTGTCCTCAGACTGCCTATAGAATGGTGACGCCAAATAATTATTTCAAAAACATATTTTTCAAAAGTCCTGAAAATCCTCATGCAATGTGACTGCATTACACAGAGTTAACGTATCCTTTGGGGTCAAAAGGGCAGGCAGGCTATTTGGTTTAAAAAGACACTGTTGTACAAAGTGTGCCTGGTGACTGAGGTGATCTGTCAGCGGAGGCTGCCTGCACAACCTCGTGCTACCACACGATGTCCCCCTAACTCAGTCCTAAGGATGGAACAATATCAGAAATGGTTGAAAATTTTGTGTAAAAGTATGTTTTTAAGCATTCAAGGACCATCCTTTCAGAAATAAGTTATAAACCCAACCATCTGACCTTTGAAATAGGTTTCCATAATAAAATGTATATTCCAACAATACAATGTTCCAGAAAATTTTCTACAAAAAGTCCTATGTAAGAAACCAAAGTGGTGCAACAGATTAAAGCACAGGGCTACGAGGCTGGCTGCAGCCACTTCAATGTGAGCTCAATCCCCGGCCACAGAGATGACCCACAGGGCGCAGCAGACCTCTCCTGTCTCCCCACTGCTCCCCTCGGCAGTGGACTTCATCCATCTGCCTGTTCTGCCTCCCTCTCTGTCTCTGGTGAATCCTCTCGCTGCCCCTGAACCTCTGGCCTGTACTCAAATTCTGTATGCATAAATAAATAAAATCTTTCAAAAAAAAGCCAAATATTAAAAAAAAGAAAGAAACTAAAGCAAAAGTCAACCTACTGACTGGAAGTAGGATGTATGCACACATACATCCAACTAGGAACTAGTTTCCATAATATATAAAGAGGTCACATAATTCAACAACAAAACATGCCACTCAAGCAAAAATTGGGCAAAACAACAGAAAAAAACAAAGACACGCCAGTGACTCATGGGCACATGAAAACTCGCTCAATTTCCGTTACAATCAGGGAAATGAAAATCAAGATCACAATGAGATGTCACTCTCACCTGTGAGAACGGCCCATTTCAAAAAGGCTGAAACAAGTGTTGGCGAGAAGTGGGAAAAAGGAAGCTTGTACACACTTGAGGGGAATGTGAATTGGTGCAGACTCCATGGAAACCAGTATAGAGGTTCACCAAAATTCTAAAATGGAAATACAATAGGATCCAGCAAAATCTCTCCTGTGTGTTTACCCCAAAAAATATGGAAACGGAGCTTCCCAGGTGGTGCAAGAGGTTAAAATGCAGCACTATGAAGCTGTGTGCAGCCGCTGCAGCATGAGTTCGATCTCAGCCACCCAGTCTCTAGTGACTCCTCACTCACACAACCACACCTCTGGCCTGTACCACAGTTCTTAAATGCAGGAATACATAAATCTTAAAAAAATATGAAAACACTAATTTGGATAGATAGAGACACTCCTGTTTCATAATAGCATTATTCATGACAGTGAGGACACAGACCAATACCTAGATATCGATAGGCAGATGACCAGATAAAGAATTGTGGCACATATACTCAGTGGAATACTACTCTGCCGTTAAAAGGGATGAAATCTTGCTTTTGTGACAAAAATGGATGGAACCTGAGGTGGTTATGCTAAGCAAAATAAGTCAGCAAGTAAATAACAATACCAGATGTTTACTCACATATGAAATATAAATCACCAAAGCAAACAAGGTGGGAAAATGCAACAAACATCATTATGACTCTGGGGAAAATGTGATGGTTACCAGAGGTGGGAGGAGAGAAGCAAAAGCAATGTGGAGAGAGGTTGGATGGCACTAGAGCTTTGGTGGTGGCTGAGTAAAATGATCTGATTTAAATAGTTGTCCTTTATTCATAAAGAAAATACTAAATGAGGTGAAGCAAGAGTTAAGGAAGAGTTAAGGAAGATAATTACAGGATCATAAAGTGTTGTGTGATTTAAAATACTCAGTACTAAGGAAAATCAAACTAAAAAGATATAAAAACTCAGTTCTAAATTCTGGAGCATATCAGCAGTTGAGGAGGAAGAAGATCAACCCCTCATCCCTTCATACACTCTCTTCATCCCCCCAAGCTGCACAAAGTAACATGGAGAATGTCTAACTAAAATGACCAAGTGTTTCTTTCAGAAAACGCACCTAAGTGGTTGTGATCTTTAGCCTGAAAAAAATCTGGCAAAGGTTGACATTTAAAACTCTAAAAGGAGTCAATGGGAGCTCATTTTCAGAGTAGTGAGTGAAAAGGGATTGCTTTGACTCTGATGTAGCTTTGGAATGATAACTTCGTGTCACTACGCATAAAACCCTTGGCCTTTATGGACTGCTATTTGTGGCTTACATATGTGTAATGCAGAAAATTTTTCTCTAAGCAAGGTGATGACAGTAATCTCGAGCTATTGCTATCCTATAGCATTCCAAGCATCGAGCTGGGGGCTCCCTGGTGGCGCAGAGGTTTAGTTTCAGCATTGAGAAGCTATCAGTAGCCAGTGCAGCACCAGCTCGATCCCCAGCCCCAGGGGTGACCCACAGGACGCAGCAGACCTCTCCTGACCCGCCCGCTGCTCCCCTCAGCAGTGGACTTCTTCTATCTGCCTGTTCTGCTCCCCACTCTGCTCTGGTGAAGCCTCTCAGCAAACACCCCCTGCCCCAACACCATACCCCAGCTCTTGTATGTATAAATAAATAAAATAAATATATTTTTAAAAGCACCAGGATAACTGCATTGCTTGCACTTCAAAACAATCCACATCTTGGTACCTGCTGTTTGACCAGCCTCTAGAACTTTGAAGCAACAGCCCTGTGTCACACACCGGCTAGACAGATGTGTCTGTAGCTGTTTGCACTTTCAAAGCTAGGTATGGACTGTCACCAGGGCCTCTTAATGAGCCCCGAACCCCATTTCCCGGGGGACAGCTAACTATTCTTTGATCTCCCCAGGGCATAGGTTTACTTCTGCTGCCATGGCAACCCCTGCAAGCTGCTCCCTCTGACGTTTAAAGCTTCTTCCCGGTAAAAGGTTTCTTTGCAAAGACATTCTAGAAGCTCTCTGCTCTTTCAAAATTTGGCCTAAAGAACATGTCTTTGTCCATAGCGAAGCTTTATTACGAACAGAGCGTGGACTGTGTTAATCCTCTATTTGCCTGGGTATCTAAAACCTCCCCTGGGAAGCCCTTCCTCTAGGCTTCCAATTAGCGAACAGCCCAGGCCTGGCTCCTTCCATGATGTGCACAGGCCGCCAGTTGATGGCGCCATTCTTATTGCTAACAGAAACTTGAACCTCAGTCGCCTCCCTGGAAGATAGAAGCAATCCTCTCTGTTGTGAGCGAAATATCATAAAATGGAAGGAGCAAATCCACGCCACCTAGCATCTCTTTTCTTTTCAAATAAGTGAATTTACAGCAGCTGTCACCTAATAAGAAATGTCTTGTGAATTCTCAGCAGATCACATGCAAATCTGTTAATCCTCTGGCTCGCTCTGCACAGTGCGTCTTGTAGTAAGTGGGGTGCCTGCCTCCCTTTAGGGCCGAGAGCTCTCTGTGGGAGGTTCTCCGGCAAGGCCAGCCCCTCCCTTGTTCCACTGATGTGATTAGGGGGATACACTAGACGTGATGAAATCCCTTGCCATTGACACAAAAAATGTTTTAATTTAAATGTAACAAAGAGGTGATATAGTGCTATTGTATCTTACTAGCCACTCAGTCCTTTGGGTATCACAGAAGCTTTCATCAATGATGACATTACAGAATCTAGACTTAAATATATCACAGAAAAGACACCTTCTGACGCAAGAGAATGACCTCAAAGCGTGACAGCTAATCAGATGAAAACATGACATCCACGATCAATCTACTATTATTTTAAAAATCAGGGTCCTCCCTGGTGGCGCAATGGGTTAAAGCGCAACACAGCGAAGCTGCAGCAAGCAGCCACTGCAGCACAAGTTCCATTCCCTGCCCCGGGGTTGACCCACAGCAGCAGACCTCTCCTGGCTCACCTGCAGCTCCCCCAGCAGTGGATTTCATCAGTCCACCTGTTCTGCTCCCCACTCTGTCTCTGGTGAATCCTCTCATCCCACCCCCTTTCCCCACCTCTGGCAGGTATCCCAGTTCTGTATGCATAAACAAATCTTTTTAAAAATCAGTAAAACTTCCCTGCTTGCAAAAATATGAATGAGTCTAAGAATTAATGTTTAAAAGTCTTCAAAATTAAGAGGACGTTAAATAACCTAATCTGCTGATTATCTTGATGGAGCTCCAGACTCCTCCAAGCAGACAGAACCATGTGACTGAGTCACTCCTCTGTTGAAATTACGGGAAAAAAAATGGCAGAATAAGAGAAGAATTTAGGTCACTCCCCTGGGCTCACTCTCTAGACATGAATAACCTAATTTACCAGAGAATCAACTTTCTAAATTAGGTTAGCACCTTTCAACTCTGGGGAGACTTAGAAGGTAATACAAATTTTTTTTATGATCAAGGAATGTAGAGTATCAGCTTTTTTGTATTTTATATTTGTAATGGTTAAGAGAATCAGATGCATTAGATTGATAACCTGGACTTTGATCTAAAATAGGTATTAAGTAATTTATTTAAATAAAATTTTACATATTACCTTTAGTATTTCGTGTTTAGTTTCTAAAACAGGTTTTTGCATTCATAGATATGAATTCTTTCCCTCAAACAATGATTGAAAATTCCGAGGTTTCCATAACCACTAACAAAATGAAAGTCAGATATTATATTAAGGTGATTATTGTGAAGCATATTTGCATGTTGTTTGACATCTGCATTTCTTCTTTGATAAAGTGCTTAATCCTGCATTTAAAATTGTGTTGAATACTTTTCCCTTACTAATTTTTATTAACTAATTCCTTTTTAGTTACAACCTTTCATATAAATGCTCCAACTCTTGCCTTCTCATCTCACATCAGCGAGGGTGGCATTCAACATTTGTCTCTTTTCCTTTTGAACAGCCATTTTGTGTGGAATAAATGCTTCCCTATCATAATAGCATGTTCATAATACGTATGGCATGATGCACTTTTATTATCACAGCTCATTATAAATGTCACAATTCATCATATCATAGATATGCTCACATATTCTGCTATTTTTTTTAAGATTTATTTATTTATGTATATAAGAACTGGGGTATGGGCCAGAGGTGCAGGGGCAGTGAGAGGATTCACCAGAGACAGAGTGGGAAGCAAAACAGGCAGATGGGCTGAAATACACTGCTGAGGGGAGCAGCGGGAGACAGGAGAGGTCTGCCGCACCATGTGGGTCACCTCCCTGGCTGGGGATCAAACTTGTGCTGCAGTGGCTGTGGACAGCTTCACTGTGCAGAGACTTAACCCCTTGCACCACCAGAGAGGCCTCAATTCTGCTAAAGATTTTAATGCTTGCTCATTTTTCTCCCCCCCAGCATTGAATTATTGTTCATGATATAGAATTTGTATCCTCATTGATTGTTCTGTCTTAATGAACACTAAATGGTCTCAGCACGATGTCACCTTTTCTTCAGTTTCCCAGCATGACCACAGAGGGGTCTGTTTCTGAGGTCCATTCTCTCCCCTGGCCACATGGTCTAACCCCTGCATCAACACCCCACTGCCCACCAAGAGAGCTTGGAGGCCTGACCTCTCTCAAATTATCTTACCTTGGGCCTCCCTGGTGGCACAAGGAGTTAAAGCCCAGCACTTTGAAGCTGTCTGCAGCCCCTGCAGCTCGAGTTCCATCCCTGGTCAGGGAGGTGACCGGCAGGGCGCAGCAGACCTCTCCTGTCTCCCTACTGCTCTCCTCAGCGGTGTATTTCAGTGGATTCATCCGCTCTGCTCCCCACTCTGTCTCTGGTGAATCCTCTCATTCCCTGCACCTCTGGCCTATACCCCAGTTCTGTATGAACAAATAAATAAATCTCTAAAAAATAAATTACCACACCTTATTTCTTTATCTTTACAAATGTCTTGGATCTCATTGGACACGGGCTCTACTATATAAAATTTTAAATGGACCCATCAAGATCTTTGACTAACTTAAGAAGTTGATTGACACAAGATTGAGCCTATAAATAATCTAGAGGTTAACAAATACCTGTGTGACATTGAGTTTTCTACCCATTAAAATGTTTTGTCCCATTAGCTTTTGGTGTCTTAGTTAAGCAATATTTGTCATTTCCTGTCACATACTCAGTTTATTACACTGCAACATTTGTTAATAACATTAATCATGTTTTTTGGAGATGTTTTCTCCCTATCCTTATGTTACCCCTTTCTTTTTTGCTAAACAAGTCAGGACACTCACTGCAATAATTTGTAGGTGTGGTAACAATAAACTCCTCATCCTATTCCTCATAATAAAGGAAATTCTACCTTTACCCAGTAAGACTGGACAACTGTTTTCTACAGATTTTTAAGCAATTCTAAGGTAACGCCCTGTCCAGATGAGAACCTGTAATACTGGATGTTTCCATCCTGTGATCATAATCACAGATTTCTCACAGTGAGTCCAAGATCAGCCCAGCAGGCGGGCTTTGGAAAGGACTGTCCATAACTGGGGTTGACTTCTTTTCTGGGTCCTCACACAATGGAGAGAACTCTCTGGGATTCCTAGTCTTACAAAACACTAGTGCTAATATATGCTCCCCTCCCCACTCACACACTGACCCCATTTAGACCTGATTACCTCACCAAAGCCCAACTCCAGCTGTTATAGGTTGGGGATTAGAATTCCATTACGGAGACTTAGCAGCACACAATTCAGTGCATAAAAGCAACATCTGTCTAAACCGAAGCCCTTGGCCTTCAACCTCTGAAGTTCAAAGAAGCCTTATTACTGAAGCTTCCAGCAAATGTGACCTTTCCCAGGTGATTCAAATAAGACCTTCCCCTGGTGGCTAAAACAGCCTGGGTCCGATACTGCCCTTAGGTGGGGAATGATTTCTCTGAGAGCCACCTAGGCCTATGAGACTTCGGCTTAGCCTGAGGTGGGGAGCAAGGACATTGACTCCTGCTCTGTGGCATACCGGCCTCCAGTCCACACCGCATCCTCTCAAACGTTAGCATGGCTGCCTGCCGCTCCTGGGCTTTCCCAGGGCTGACCGACCATCCCTGCCCCATCAGTGACGATGACCAGTCAAGCTGCTGTGGCCTGATTCTCAGTTTCAGAAACAATAGCGGCATGCTGGCGCAAAAGCCGAGCGGCCTGGCTGATGAGTTGCCCTGAGCCCGCCTGCCGGCTCCTGGTCCACACAGAGAGAGGCAACGTCCTTGAGGCAGCTGAGTACTGCCCGAAACCAGCCAGACAGAGGCATGCGATTGCTGGCCGCTGAGGAATAAGCACATCCACTGGGCACACAGGCAGCCTCGGCCTGGTGCTGCTCTGGCTGGCAGGGGTAGCCCAGGCCTCTGCGGAGCTGCGGGAGCGCTGAGGCCGCTCTCTGGCAGGCCCCCTTCAGCCCGGGGCCATTCTCCAGGACCCGGCAGCCTCTGGCCTGGTGAGGCCTGGTGAAGTGAGACAAAGACTCAACACACTCACGTGGCCCTGGGGTGCTGGGGTCTTTGGTGAGAGGTGACTGCGGAAGGAATGCAGAGGAGGCATCACAAGACTGAGTCACACAAAGGGGCAGATAGAAGGGGCCAGTGCAGCAGCTGACACAGCCATAACATCAAGGTCAACCTGTGTTGGGGATGCCCCGGGATGCCTGAATATCTGAAGGTCCCAGCAGATAACAGATGCTGGGGTGTGTGTCTGAAGCTCAGATCCAAAAGGGGAAAGATAAAGACTTGCAGATGAAGGTCATCAGGAATCTCTTCAGATTCTATTCAAATTCAACAAACCTAGGCTCACAGGGAGCGAGACCCTCCCAGGGAGAGGCTGTCTATGTCAGGGCAGTCTCTCCACCAGCTCAGGGCAGCCACTCCTCGGGCCACCTGTGACTACGCAGGTGCTTCTTTCCACCGGCTCTCTCCCTCTGCGGGCAGCAGCCTCCCGCTTTATCTTCTCTTCCTATTTCACTCCAGTTAGTGATAGAGGCTAATATTAGAAAATTTAGGATGGAAGAAATATTAAGACCAGAAACTAGAGGTGGCAGTAGAAATGATGAATATAGTCCTTAAACCAGTACATAAAGAAAATATCATTAAGCTCCAGTTGCTACAACAAATATTCAAGTGCTTAGAAGTCTCCGTACACCAGAGGTAGGGTATGCAGGTGCCGGCCATTGTAGAGAATCCCTGTCCTTAGTCCTTACAAGCCAACCCGATCACCCCCTAGAAGTAATTAATTCCTCCATAGATAACAATTCCACGAGAGAATAAGCCCTGCCCATGAAGAGCCCTGTATCAGTGCAACTCCTGCCTGGCAGCAATCCTGCCCTCCGCCGGGTAGGTTCCTCTCTTTTTCTTCTCCTTTTCCTAATAAACTTGTCATTTTAAACAATGGAATCTTATCAGGGCCTCCCTGGTGGCCAAGGGGTTAGCGTGCAGCACTATGAAGCTCTATGTAGCCACTGTGGCACGAGTTCGGTCCCTGGCCATGGAGTGACCCACGTGGTGCAGCAGACCACTCAGCAGTGTATTTCAGTCTTTCTGCCTGTTCTGCTCCCCACTCTGTCTATGGTGAATCCTCTCACCCCTACACCTCTGGCCTGCACCCTAGTTCCTGTGTGCATAAATATTTTTAAAAAATAAAAAATAATGTACCTGCTCTTGCCTGTCTGTGCAAATACCTTCATGCCTTGGGGAAATTTGCTGTGTCTAAAAGGAGAAATCCCATGAAACTTTTCTTAAAGAGAACCCAAGGACACAACTCACTGAATCCAACACCTCATGAAAATGACTTCATGTAGAAGGCGCACAGAACCCTGTCTGAGCCCTCAGGTGACTAAGTGAGCTGCTATACTAGAATGCTTAGCTCAATGTCAAGTTTTCATCTTCTGGCACGATAAAATAAAATAAATGTGTGTTTGTCTTCTGTGCATGGTTTTTTTTTTTTCTGTTATTCCACTTCTTAAGGTAAAGTTCTCTAATTTTCATTATTTTTGTGTTCTAAAAGAGACATCTATTCTGTAAATTTCTTTGAACAGATTTTGCTGCATGTTGTAACTTAAAGCATATTTTCTTCCTTGTTCTCATTGTCTCTTAGCTTCAACTATTTTTTACAAGCATGTTTATATTCTCAAGTTTCCAGGTTTTGGAGACATTTTCATTTTTTTGTTGCAGATTTTCCTTACTGTGTTGTAGTCAGAGAATATATCAGTAATATCACTTTAGAAAAAATTTAACCAGTTTAACCTTATATGATAACTTTCCCCTCTGCCAAGTACATTGGAGAAGTAATGTACTCCTCCGCTGCTTGTTGAATGCAGAGTCCAGAAATGCCCTCCTAGTTTTCAGGCTTTGATCTCAAAAGTACTCTCAAAAATAAACCCAGATACCTTTTTCCCATGTCTGATGGTATTGCTTTGAGTTGCAGTAACACTGGTCTACAACACCGTGATTCAGTTTGATAGGGGCTGGGAGCGAAGACACAATGCATGGTGTCCACGAAATCTGCCTGCATCTTTTTATGGCCCGTCTACTCTGACTTAATTTTCCAGCCCAAGGACATGTCTGCAGGGTGCAGGGAGCCAGTGCTATCTGAAGACGAAGGCCATATATTGGGACGAACGTGAGGCCGGCTCTCCAGGTGGGTGGAAAGGAGCTCCTGGCAGTGGGGAAGACTGCTTACTGCTGAACCACTTGCTCATCTCACTATAAAAAGCCAGCTGGAAATGAAATAGTAAAGCAGTTCCTTTAGGGTGTTTACCCCCTTCCAGATTGCTGGCTACCTGGTTAAGTCGCAACGTAAAGATTCAATTACTGTGTCTGCTTTGTCATTTGGTGGTGGCAGATGGCCCGAACTCTGGTCTTTGGGTTATAGGTTCACCTCTCCTCATATATGTTACCACACCCCACCCACAGCAAAGTCACCCATAGCCCTCCCACATAGGAACACCTGTATCATTATCTGACATTGGATGGCTAAAAGATGGGGCAATAAAAGGAAGGCGATAACTCTAGGGCAGAAAGAAATCTTGAGTGTGGTATTACAGAAAGAACACCTGCAATTTGAGTCTGTTCCCGAAAACAAGTTTATCAATGTTAGCAATGAAGCAAATTACCTTCTCTGAACCCCTAAATTTACACTGGCTTTCTACTATGAGAATTTAGGAAAATCAAATGTTTACGAAATTTATGCTCTAAGGCTAAACTGCAGCCTCCAGTTTTTAAAAGTACATTTGAATCTGCTTAAGGGCTGGGTGTGTTGCTATATGCATAAAAGAAAGGAAGCCCAGAGCTTTCTGTCAACTGGATTATACTTTGACCTCCTAATGGCTAAGAATGACAATTCTGAGGGCATGAACTGAAACTAAGGTGAATTGGCTGTGACATCATAATTCATTTCTGTTCTCACTATGATACAGTGACAGGACATGTCTCTTGGCCTGCCTCAGATAAGCATTCTTACCTGTTGCATTGAACAAGTTTGTCTTCTTGCAGTCTAAGGAGAGACACAAGGTCCCTAAGAAGGAAGATAAGGAAATAACACTCTAAGGAAGTTAAACATAGGGTGTTAACAAAGCAAGTGAGCACCAGGCTGAAATCTCCCTGAGCCTGCACCAAAAGGACCAGCAGACCCTTTCCCCTCCCCTTTTTAAACCTTTATATAAATAACCCTGCCCTTTGCCAAAGACCAGGGCTGGGTTTCCAGATACAAGTCTGCTGCCTCGGTTTGTCCACAGATTTAAACTACTTTCCTTCTCCTCAAACTGTTTCCTTTTATTGGCTGAGGGAAACTTGAGGCCGGATGTGGTATCAATGACACATGTTCAGTAACTGATTGACTCTAAGTCCCGAATTGCGTCTTAAAGCACTGCACCTAAGTTCAGATGACAGCTGCATGCAAAACTATACGGCTGTCATCTTGGTGGTGCAGGTGTTACAGGGCAGGGAGAGGGACACCCCTGAACCCCCAAACCTGCCTACTCTAAATGGGTTCTGCCATCAGCCGCATCAAAACATGTCAGACTTTAATGAAAAGGGACTTTAATTCAGGGAGTATACAACACAGAAGACAAAGAATATAGTTTCTAAATCAAACACCTTAAATGACCCATCCCCTCGTGGCCAAAAGTCCCCCCAAAAGGGACTGGGCCCGGCCTGGGCAAGGCCTGAAAGCCGCCACGAGACTAAAGCACCTTCTGGCCAGGACCCATGGAAAAGGGTCAGACATGGCCAGATGAGTCTGGGAGGAAAAGAGCAACATCAAAATCAACATAAACACGGCCACAGTCACCTCCCCACGGGTCTCTCGCCCACATCTGCCTTAGCCAGTCCAGGGCCAGGACACAAGCCCGGCTTCTGCCTCACAGGCTCACTACCCCATGTGGCTTCCTCAGGGCTCCTTCTGGCTCTCCACCCTGCTTCTCTTCAGATCTTCTCTTCTCCCCTTTCTCTCTGCTCCGCTGCACCCTCCTGAGTGGAGCAGCGAACCTGGAACTTCCCCTTTTCCTGGGGACCCCTCCCCCCCCTTACACAGGGACCAAAGCAGCAATATCCCTTAGAGACTTATTTCAAAAATATTCCGAAAACGGAGGACCAAATCATCATTTAAAAAAAAAAA
>NW_004567117.1:43876961-43917284 GCF_000260355.1 Condylura cristata | reverse complement strand
TGCGCGGGACGCGGGCCCACGGGGTCTCGGCCCCGCGCCCTCTGCTTCCGACTGGCAGGAGTCCAGCGGTGCCCGGGGTACCCCGTCCGGGGCCTTGGGGGTGCCGCCCGCCGGCTCGTGGCCAGACCTCTTCGGCCGCAGGTCTGAGCCTCCTCTGATGAGTTTCAACCCGCGCAGGGGCTAGGAGCGATGGCCAAGGACACCATGCTCAGTCCCCCGGGGTGGGGCAGTGTGAAGTGACCTCGACACCTAAGGCCCCGCCCCGTAGCAGCTTCGGGTACCCCGGTTTTCATCCCTTTGACTCAGCAGCCATTTCGTTCAGGCGAGGAGCCGGGCCCTGGACTGTCAGGACTGCAGGGGTCCTTCAGAAACTGTTAGGATGGGAATGGCGTGTTTATACTGAGATGACCGGCTACTCGCGAAAAGGGGACCACAGAAGACCCCTATTCTTTATGTACTCTGAGAAGGTGCAACAGTAACTAGGACAAATGGGTTGCCGGTTCAGCATGTTGCAAAAAGACCTCCGCGGACATCTGCCAGCCCGCGTACACCTTGCCTGTGCCAGATTGGTTGCGCCCCAAAAAAATAATCAGTCAACTTGGGGGCTGCCTAGGCTGTTTCATCATTTATGCCCTGGAATGTACCAATGATGCTTTTTTTTTTGTCGGTTGCAAAAATCAAAAACATTTCATAGGTGACTAAGCACGTAATACAAGCCATAAGTAGTAAGTGGGTGTTTATTGCAGCGTCTACAGTTTTTTTTTTTTGTTTGTTTGTTTTTTCAGTTATTTTGCTTGATATGGTGCTCAGTAAAGGATTTGTAGAAGATTTGGATGAATCGTGAGTATCTATATTTTTCAGTGGTATCCTAATTTCTTCCAACTCTTGATGTTCGTTGGTATGAATCAAATCAAAAACAGAGTCTGTATTGAGAGGTGTTTCCATAGCACCGATTTCACCTCAGGAGCTGTCCGACTGCTGTATTCGTGCAGAATGGGCTTGTGCACAAGAGTTTGAGAGTTAAAAGATCAGAAATAGGAGACACACTCTTCCACGTTCTGTATTCGATGGTGCCACTTGGCCGTGTTTTTCCTGCCTTAATCACTGCGAGTGGCCGCTGGATGTAGGTAACTGCAGCATGTGTCTTTTACCTCAGGCGTTAATCCCAAGGCCTGGTTTATCGTAGGTGAGGAGTCCAGTTCCAGATCAAAGCTGGGTGTGACCTTTCAGGCCTGCCTATAAAATTGCGAGGTTTTTCTTAGCAGCCTCTGAGGGAGGCTGGCCTCCCCACAGCCTGCGCGCCTCCCTGCAGGGAGCGGTAGCCGCAGACTCCAGCTCTGGGCCCGGCACCCTCGGTGTCCGTGTCCCCAGCCGCATGTCTCCTTGTGCAGGCCTCCTTGCTGGGCGTCTCCTCACACACTGCTTAGTCCTCGTGGGGCTCGGCCAAGGCCCTTTACTCTGCTTGGACTCAGTACTTTTGCACGCTGCATCCTTTCCCTTCCCCTTCCCTCTGCCCACCGCCAGCCAAGAGGGCTTCGCTTCACTGCGCCTCAGCTGCGCCCCCCTGGCCCTTGCCTGGTGCCGTTCTGTTTGGAAAGACGGAACACTGGGGTATCGGCATTGCCTTTTTTAACCTCTTGACTTGCATCGTCGCCTTAAAGTGCAACTTGCAAAGCTTGCAGTTTGGCTGGTTGTCCTGACTAACCACCTCCACGGGCGCACTTGGTGCTGCTCACTGTGGTGCTCGAGGAAGAGCTGAAAGCACCAGGGTCCCGTGAGCACTTCCCCATCCATGTCAGTAAGGCTGTCTGCAAGCCCACCCCCGCTATTAAGGGGTAGGCTGTGGTACGGGGAACAAATTCCTGGGGGGAGCATTGCGTTTCCTCTACACTGATGGCACCTGCCTGAGGGAATGACACAAGGGCACAGCCCAGCAAGGGCAGGACACCCTAGATTCCAATGTGCCATGCTGCCAGGCCATTAAGAGGCAAGAATCTACTACCCGACTGAATTTCTGGGCATGAGCTGGGCAGCGGACCACCTCTCATTCCAGAAAAGGTCATTACCAAGCTCTTGGGCCTTTCAGCCCCCCAAAATGAAAAAGAGACTTGGGCCTGTTTGGCAACTGCTGCTGTCCTGTAACACAGATGGGGAGCTTGGTGTCACCTACCTGCGAGCTTACCAGACAGCTGCTGCTTTGCCTGGGGTCCCAACGGAGCGGGGAACCCCCCAGCAGAACACCGGACTTCCCCTTTCCTGGGCCTGCTCACCCACATCCGCATTGATGTGCACGTCTGAGCAACCTGGTCCTTCCCTCTCTGGTGTCTGCCCAGAGGGGTAATCTCATGGGTCAGGGAGGGCCTGGAAGCTCCCCAGGGTGAATGAAAGACCCTCACCTATTGAGAGGCAGTCACTGGCCTGTTGGAACGCGGTGGGTAAGTGCAGCATGCGGCTCACAGTCATGCCGAGAGACGCGTCTCGCGCCGGCGAAGGACGTGCGGGCGGGCAGCGAGGGGCACTGTTGACTCGGTGACTGCCCCGTTGGCCTGCCCCGTTCCTCACCCACCCCAGCAAGCAAACCCTCCAGTGTTTTCACTGTTGCCTGGACTGCAGCTCATGGCTTGGCCGTTAGTAGTGGACCTCTGTGGAGAGGAGCCTTGGCTAGAGGTCAGTTCTCCTACTAAATGTTGTCCCCTATGTGGATGCGCCCTTGAAAGATCTGGTATTGACAAAGGCAAACTCAGCCACTGCACATGCCACCCTCGTCGGTGAACTACAGAAACTACAGAAACTGAATTGTTCTTCACCCAGACGAGCGGACGTGCAGCTAGCTGATTGTCTCCTAAGCGCGCCGGAGATTGGCCACGGGAATGCAGGCACTGCCTGGCCCCGGCCTGGGTTGGCGTGCACGCCTGCCGTTGTGGGGACAGCGCGCCCGAAGGCTGCTGGCCACGCCCTGGTCCACACAGTAGGTGTGCCAATGTTGGGGGCCAGAGCGGCCCTAGCTCCCAGTCCCTGGCCTTCCCCTGGGTCCTGACAGTGGGGCCTGACCTAGCCACTCCCTTTTGACCCATTACTCAGGCCCCGCTCTTAGGTCCCGTGCCGCGTCTCTTTCCCGTCGCGTCCCTGCGGGCTGACTTGGCCTCTAGCAGACCTAGATTTGCATCTCAGGCGCACAGTGCTTGTCAGTGGACCCGTTATGTAGCGTGCAGTGGACTCTGTTCTCTGTCAGTCCTGACCGCTGTGGTGGTTGAGCATCCATTTCCATGACCTGTTAAGGTACAGGCTTAGTCGGCTGACGGGATGCCTCAGACGAGTGCTCAGGGCGTCGGGGCTGCCGCTCCCCATTGGGCACTTTGCTGAGCACTGTGTGCTTGACCCGGTAGCCTGCCCCTCCTTCAGGTGCGGCCTTCACAGCTGCTCTTTGGCCTCCCTGCGGGGCCCAGGATCATCCTGTCACCTAACGTCGCCTGAAGACTCAGGTCAGGGGGAGATGAGTGGCCCTGAAACGTCAGGGAGTGGGAAACTGATGCCCATTCTCCCCTGGACACAGTGCCTACAGGCTCCAGTTCTGCAGCTTCAGGTGGCTGAGCTGCTTTGCCTGGGCATCCCCACAGGCGGATGTCCGCCTGCCGGGTCCAGCTCTGCCTAACACTGGGGAGCAAAGACAAAAGATTTGGGCTCACCAGCCTGGGCGTGGGTAAGGGGTTCTGCCTGCCTGTGGAATAGTTCATACTGTCACAGCTGGGTAAAAGTGAGCACCCTTGGACTTCAGAGCTCAGAGAAGTGGATTTGCTGCACATTAACTGTAGGTTTAGGAGTTTTATTTAAATATCCCTCTAGAGGACTTTTGCCATTTATCCAATATTGACTGAATTTAGGTCGCTGTACAGACTATCAGGAGATGAAACAAAGCGACAAAGAATACATGATATTGTTTGTTGACTGAGCAATTTGCAAAGGCGCAAAGTAAGGGATACTAGCTGGAAAGGATTGGGCTGAGCGAATGTAAAGGTCAGATAAGCATTGTGAACCTAACTGTGACGTCAGTAGATGCGTAGTTTGATTGGAAGTCGTGGGGTGTCATAGTTGAGTGGAAGGAAACCTGGAGCCAGGGAAGTGTGGCGATTTGTGCTTTTCTTTTGTAGATGGTGGACGTGGGCCTAGAACCTGTCAACCAAGAGGAAAGTGATCCTCATCTTATCTTAGGGAGATGGCTTGGCCACTGAGGGCTGTGTCTTGGCTCTCAGCACCCCCGTCTGCACTCACTAGGCCACTCACTAAGGTGACACTCAGCCTGCAGCGCAGCCGTAGCTACGAGGAGTCACAGTGAGAGGACAGAAGCAGCCTCCTCAGGGGAACTGCTGGGCGGACTCTGGGAGAATCCAGGAGCATGTTTCCAAGCAGAATCCCAAAGGGTGAGCTTAATTCTTCCGTCGGGGGAGTGTGAAATGTGATCTACCAGAGAGGCTCATTAGAAACTCAGTGCCCAGGGATTTTGTTGGGGTTCATGTAAGCACCCTTCTGCCTGGCGTGCGCCAAAATTTCAGACTCCTCGAAGGAAGGCAGCTGTTCTTTGTAAAACTGTGTTGCTTGCATGAACCACACAGGAATACTGAGCTTGTCAGAAAGTGGCAAAGTGGCGAGGATGCTCTTTGAAGTTCAAGTTCAGTGAAAACCGAGAACCAGTCTTGCGGGGTCACCTGTCTGGCACAGATGTAGGAGGAACAGGCACACAGCTGTTTCTGCCAGTTTTTGTTTAAGATTTCTTTGCTCCGACTTTTATTAGTTGCTTTTGTTAAGATGTTCGATGATTAAGATTTAGAGGTCACTGAGTAAAACTTTTACATACAATTTTATTCAAAGAACTTGTTCAGGCTCCCATATTCATCAGCTTACCACTCCCAGTTACTCTGTCGTGAAATGAAACAAACGTACACCCAAAGATTTGTGTTCTTTTTTGTTTTCTAGGTTTAAAGACAGTCGAAAAGATGACATTTGGCTTGTAGATGTGAGTATGTAAATTTTTGTAATTAATTACTTTGTATTCTGTACCCAATATGACAAGCTGTAGTTTGTACTGCTGTGTTTCATTCAATTTGTTTGTTTTTGCTTTTTTTCATTTATATTAAAATGAACCTCAGGAACCAAAACAGTTTCCTGGCAGTGGAACCTATTTTTGACGAGAGAACCTGTGGAGTATGTCTGAGGGAGATCATGGGATGACTCTGTTGCAGAATTCCTTATTTCTTCATGTTTTCTAGAGATTGAGTACATTAATGCTGTTTGGCTGTCAAAAACATGTTCATCTTCTTTCCTCATTTTCAAGTTTGGGACATATTTAAACCTTGCAATGTTTGGGGATTTGTTGTAACTTGTCTCAGTAAAAGAGAAGAATGATAAGCAAAAAGGATGCTTCAGAGCAGCAGAGTTGGAGTTTATGAAGCCGGGGGGCGGGGCATATGCATGTGATGTGTATTTGGTGGCTTCCTGCTCCGTATGACAGTGAAGGTGTTTTATTGCAAACTGTGCCTCTGTTGTGAATAGCTGCCAGGCACAAGTCCTTCAGAGTAAACTCGAAGCGTCACTGTTGAGGAAAATGCCGGGTATTAATCTGCTCTCTGCAGGTGTGTGTTACCTAGTATTAAGCAGCCATTTTAAAAATTACACGTGGAAGTTTCTGTATGTCTAAAACAGACTATTAGACGATCATTGAAAGTGACTGTCTTTTTTTGGTTGTCTTTTTTTTTTTTTTTTTTTTTTTTTCAAAACAAGTTTTATGCACCATGGTGTGGCCATTGTAAAAAACTGGAACCGATTTGGAATGAAGTTGGTCTTGAGATGAAAAGCATTGGGTCGCCAGTTAAAGTTGGAAAGATGGATGCTACTTCCTATTCTAGTAAGCATTAATTGTTTTACTATTCTACTGTTCTTATCGTGAAGATTCTTTACTGATGCAGTATTTAAGGTAGGAGGAAAACCTATTTTTTTACCTGTGTAAAATTAAAGTTATCTTAATTCCAGACTGTTGGTTAAATGACCGTTGAATGTGTAATATGCAATACATGGTGAACTCCTGCGTGGCATGGACGTGTAAGCTGTTGTTCCTGCTTTGAACCGACTGGAGGTAGTCAGTTGATCTGAAGCAACTGGAGATTGGAGTGTTAACACTTGCTCTTGCTGAGTGAACGAGAGTAAAGCGTGGAGTTTGTAAGTTTGTAGTCTCTCCGCGTTGCCTGCCATGGCAGTGATAGGGGAGGACCCGGGACTGGGAGAACGGGCTCAGGTGTTGGGGTGCAGAAGACCAGGCAGAGTCGCGATGTTAAAGTGAGTTTCAGTGGCGCCCCCTGGGGACTAGAATGTCTTGCAGCTGAGGTTGGCGGCGGGGTGGTGGGTGGCACTGGGCTCCTCAGCTGCTTCTGTCAAAGGAGTGCTCGGGCTCGCCGTCTCCCTGCTGGCTGAGTCTGTGGCTCTTTGTTCCAGTGGCCGAGTGGAGTAGCCGTAACAGGCTGTGTGGCCCACGAGGCCTAAGCTACTCATTGCTCGACGCTTTACAGAGGTTTGCCGGCATCTGTCTTCAGGGATGTGGGAGTAGGGCTTAAGTTTAGAGCGGCTTGCGGCGCCCTGCAGTCTGCGAGCAGCGAGCACGGAGGCGGACCTGGGCCCACCTGCTGATGGCTGCGGTTAGTTTCTTCACATGGCTAGGCTTCGGTTTCCCGGTAGAAATACCTGACTTGAGTCCTTTTTAATGAAAGAGTCTTGAGGTGTAAATTGTGTGTCACATATGAAGTCTTTGTCTTCAATTAATGTAGTTTGCTTCTTCAGTTTATAAAGGAAGTGAGGCATGTAAGGTGTATTTTTAGGAAAACAGCCTTGTCTGTGGAGCGACCCACACGTGCTGCAGCCGCAGCTCTGCCTCCACTCCCTGCTTAGGTGGCTTTGGGGAGTGCGGACTCTGTTCATGTCAGTTCTACACCTGTGAAAAGGAGGGTTAGTGCCCTCATGCGAGGGCAAATGAATACTTAGTATTAATGGGTTTTTTGTATTTAACATTTCATATTGAAAACACAAGGTGCTAAGGGATAACGCCAGATTTTAAGGGCCTCCAGAGCCAGTGTGTTGTAGATTCTGTCAGTTGCCATTGGGAGGGGATAGTGTTTTGAGAATGCAGATCACTCAGTACACATGTTTATAGCAGCACCGTGTAGGGTGGAAAGGAAATGCACCCGAGACAGGAAACTCTTCTTAGTTGACTTCCGTCACATTCTGGCAGAGAATGCTGGAGCCCGGCTTTGGGTGTGGTAGTAAAGACCAGGCAGCGACCCTGTTTTCCAGCGTGTGTGACAGGTGTGACAGGTTGGCACTGGGACATAAAGAGCTGGGGGAGATGATGTGCCCTTCAGGGGTAGGGTTTGAGCTGTGCTGCCCTGGTTATGCGGGAAAGAAAGGGACGTTGAATCCTTTGGGTTTTGTTCTGTTTTGCTATTAGCAGCTGTTTGGAATTTGTGCTGTTTTGCTTTATTGGTGTTTGCAAATAGGCAAACTAGAAGGTGAGCCGTGAGGCTAGAATTGAGTGACACAGTTGCATTGCTGACACTCAAGAAGAGCTCCAGGGCGGAAGGGTTTTGTGCAGAGAGAATAATGTGCCTGAGTTGATCTTTCTTGAAGTAAGCTTCTTAGAACAATAATCACAAAATTCTCAAGGCCAGCTCTGACAGCGAGTTCTCGTTTTTAGACACGTTTGCTGGTTAGACAGGCACGCCCATGCATCCTCTCGGGTAGTCATCCGGACACCGTGAGGGCTCTTTTACCAGCTGCTGTTTGTCGAGCTCACTCCTCATATTCTAGAGATTAAAGAATGAACAAAGACAAATCCTTTCAGTCCTGGAAATGCAGGAGAAAGAGGACCAGACCAGCAAATGCAATAAAATCTAGTGTGACAAATACTTTTGTGCACCTCAGTCATTTATTTAACAGAGTAATAGAGTTGTGTATGTAGGAGTGTAGGAGTATAGGAAAAATAGAATAAAGCAGATAGTACCCTGACATCAGCCAGATCACATGAACCACTCATGTGATGAATCAGACTTGTGGTAACAGTTTAAGTCAAAATTCTTTTTGTAGGATCTAATTCATTAACTTATTGCTCCATATTTATCAGCTATCCCTGTGTGTCACTATAGGCAGCACTGTGATTAGGGAGAAAGTAGCCAAGACTTTTGGATCTCAGTAGCTTAGAGTAGAAAGTGCTTCAAATGCTGAGCGTGTACAGATGACTCCGGTGAGGTAGGTCTGCACGTGCAGCTCTGCCCTGAGCTCCCCGGCTCCATCCCTGTGTGCACCCTGCGCCTCCTCCCCTCCTTGCACCTCATCGCCGCCCTCTCTGGTGGCCTCACTCACAACCCGTGTTAGACAACCACTTCTCTTTGTGAGCAGGCAGAGGGGAGACGCTGTGTCCTGCGCACTGTCCTCTTCAGGCTCCCCTCCCCTGAGCCCTCCCCTCCCGGGCTGCACCCCACCTCATGGGGGAGCCTGCTTGTAAACCCCACTGCTTGGCTCGTCCAAGCACTGTTTACGGAAAACACGTGGCACCAGCTTTGATTTATTCTGCAACTATTTAACCCTTACCCTGTGCCAGGGTGTGCCAGGCACGTTCTAAGCACTGGTCTTACTTTGGTGAGCAAAACAGAATTTCCTATTCTCCTGGAATTTATATTGTAGTGGGAAGAGCCAAACAGTAACCAATACACATAAGTAAGTTGCCTGTGGTTACTTAAGCATTTGGTGTCATGAGGCATATACTTTGCACTTTATTAGAGAATGAAGGAGATATTTTATGTGTTTTATGGAGCAAAACATACTATCATCTCCCTGTTTTCAAAAAAAGTTGATGAGTTCGAAAACTACTGTCTACAAATTACAGATTGACTTTTGGTATATGATTCCTGAATCCAGCTAAATACTTCAAGGTGCTCCAATACCGTCCCTTCCTCCCAGAGTAGGGCTTAAGCAGGTAAAGAAACGGAAAGGTTTTCAGGTGAGCTGCTGTCGCACTTCTCTAACTAGAACACAGAGCGTGGGCTGCCTGCTGGAGCTCTGTCCTCCTAGGTCCTCTTCAGGTCTCCGGCCTCAGTGTCCTCACCTGCCTGAGGATTACCTGATGTGCTCCATGGTGCCTCAGATTACAGCCAACCGAGTGATTGTCTTTGAGACACTCAGTGTCTCAGTTTCTCATGAGTGTTAAGAGAATTGTCCACATGTTTGACATTATGTGTGGCTTCTAATGTAATCAAATAGCTTAAAAAGTATACTGTCAGGCATAAGTCATATCTGACATATATGCATATGCATGCACCTCCTTTGTACATATCCCTTTAAAAATGACCACTAAGCCGCTTCTCATTCAGACTTTCTAAATTTGGTGTGATCTCACCAATAATGATTTCTGTAGTAAGTTTTGTTCATTATCAACCTGAGTATAGTGAGATTGCATTTATCTCTCCGGCGTAGGTAAACTTACAGTGGCATCTGGCCAGTAACATCTGGGGCCAGTGGCTTCCTGAACTCTGTAGGGTGTTTAGGCGCATCCCTGGGGGTGGGGGAGCAGAGGCAGCAGGAAGAAGAAACATGCCTGGACTGTATAAACACGAGATGGTGACGGGGGCCCTCACCCTCCTGTTGGCATGTCTGTGGTACACACTTTGCTGGGTGCTTTTTGTGTGTGTTTGAATTGACGGCCCTTTTCCTCTGGGGAACCTATATTTGAAGTTTTAGGAGTAGGTGCTATGACACATCTCCATCATACGGCGGTAAAAGCCAAGATCAAGAAATGAAGGGTTAGAATTGATTATTTCCAAGGTTTGTTGGATAGGAAATTCTGGATAGAACCCGGTCCCTCTATTGGATAGTTGTTCTGATACAAGAAATGGGGTACAGACCAGAGGTGAGGATTCACCAGAGGCAGTGGAGCCGAGCAGGTGGGTCGACTGATACTGCGTCGGCAGCACCTCACTGATAAAGAGACAGTCGTGGCGCAGACTGCCTCACGCAGGACGCTGCTGGAGAGCAAGGTCCCGGCCTTGTTCTTGGCAAACCAGTCATACGGCGTGGGTCACCTGGGGAAGCAGAAAAGGAGAGGGAGAAGCCGAAGAAGCGGGGAGGGTGGACCTGTGCTGCTTCTCTGCTGACAGCTTGGTGCGCAGATCCAGCCCTGACCGCCAGTCGGGATTCCAGTCTCGTCAACGAGACGTTCCACTGATCAGCTGTGGGGTCCTTCACTGCACATCAGTCAGCGGCCCCCCAGGCGTCCCCCGTCACACCCCGTGATGCACACCCTTCCCAGGGTGACCAGCTTCATGCTCTTAACGGATGTCGAAGCCACCTCGTAGGGTGGGCTCCTGTGACCGGGCAGTTCTGACCTTGCTTTAGGCCACGGAACTGTAGGCGGCAACAGGGGGCTGGACAGGCCGCCTGGGACTAGCAGGCCCACAAGCAGTGGGTGGGTCAGGAGAGGCTGCCTTTCCGTGAGGGTCAGTTCCCTAGCCAGAGATTGAACTTGTGCTGCAGTGCAAGCAGATAGCTTCTCAGTGCTGCACTTTAACCCGTTGCGCCACCAGGAAGGGACTATCATGGCAGTTTTTCATGAGTCTTAAGCTAATCAGGGCTTGTAGTTCCCTGCCTCCTTAATGTGAGGAGGGACATTAAGAACACACTTTGCTCAGATGATATTCCCAGAGTCCTCTCTGTTTACTTGGAAGAAGGCAATCTCATTGGCAGCAGTTTTCAATTGGGATATACGTAATAGAATTAGGTACTAAAATAGAGATGGGCACAGATAATTGTTATTGAACTAAGGTCATGTGATTTGAAAGGCAGCATCTGTATCTTCAGAACCTGCATTATTTATGTTACTTCCTGCAGTTTGTGTTCCCTCTAAAAAAAACAGTGTCACTAATAAATATAAGTAAAACTGGGCAAGTCTGAATAAGTCAGCAGCCTGGTGATGACATCATACTGTAATTTTGTAAGATGTCCCATCGGGGGAGCTGGGCAGAGCTCAGCTGATTTCTGACCACGCCTTGTGAATCTACAATGAACTCAAAATTTAACATTCACTTGAAAAATTAAAGCTGTTAATTGCTATCCAGATCCCTCCAATCATTTCTCTGTATGTCTAATGGAGAAGCTTGAGAGTTGACAAGAAGCTCAAGAATTGATAAGACAGATTGACTTTGGGTATTATGCGCTTGTGAATTGATGGGGAGTGACGAGAAACCAAGTATCAGTGATTACTAGAGTAATTTGGAAAGCCAGAACCACATTAGCGATGAGAAAATGCCCTGAAAATAAAGAAAATTGAGAAATCGTGTGAGTAAATACAATATAGTTAGTATGTATAGCACAATTGTGTAAACATATATTGTCCCTTAACTGAGATATTTCTTATTTCTTGCCCTAATTACCTTGAGTCTGTAAACTAGGACAGCGTTAGTTTGCTGTTCTAATTTCTATACTTCTTGAAGTCTGAATTCCCTATTGCTTACTTGTTTTTGTTACTACTTGTTCTCTGCTTCCAAAAGATGCAACTATGTTTCATTTTACTTAATATTTGGATTTCAGAATAATATTTAAAATGATCAGAATTATTTGGGTTATTAAAAAGCAGAAACTTTTAAATAAGAGTAGGTGAATTGTGTTTAGACTTTATATTGATTGCAGAAATTGAGTGATTTTGCAAATATGTTTTTAAAATTAAAGTAATGAAATACATTTAAGACTCAGAAAACACTGAAGAAAGAGATGAACTTTTTTTTTTTTTTTTTGAAGAAATATCTGTCCTGGAAATGGCATCAAATGAGAAGTGAGACTTTATATGTGTATGTATTTTTTAACAAAAATCTTTAACATAAGTAGTTTAGGGATAACAATTAGCTGTTCTCGGCATTCGCATAGTCCTGTGTGCTGGCCGTTGGTTGGGTTAACTGTTTTGTGTGAGAGTGTCACATTTTTTCTTTTGTGTGTGCTTATATTCTTTTTAAAACTTAAAGAAAATCTATATAGGTTTGTATGTCTATATTTTTAAGTAAAAGGCTCATTTATTACCTAGTTTCTCATTAAAAAAATTTAGAATTATTTATTCTTTTTCTTATCAAGGCATTGCTTCAGAGTTTGGAGTTCGAGGTTATCCAACAATTAAGCTGTAAGTTGAGTGTTGTATGTTTATATGTGTATGTTTATCAGTTTCCTCTGCTTTCGCTGTATTACGTTCATTTCTGACAGCCTCCTGGAGGAGTGAAGACCGGAGTCCCGCAGTTCTTTTCGGGTGCAGTGCGAGGTCAGGGGGCACCTGCACCTGGCTCCCCGCGCTCGTGAGCGCCGTCCGGGCTCCGTGCGGCTCCTACGGCGGCAGGAGGCGGGGGCGGCTGAGCCGGGGCCTCTCCCACGAGCTCGGCAGGCACTTCTGCTTTTTCATGTGAATTCTGTCGCCTAACAGATTTACTGTCCTGTAGTCAGACTGATTTTGAGGGGTGAGCAGACTGGGGGATGTTAATTCTAATCTGGAGGTGTTGGTCTAGTCTAGTGTGTGTGCTTCATTTGGAAGAACTGGCGTGATGATTCCAAAGGACATATGTTACAGACACACTTCTATTGGATTTCTCGGGACTTTCATCCTGATTTTGATAATGTGGGCAGTAGAGGAATTATTTTGGAAGTTGTCTTTATATTTATAGGAAAGTAAATTTTTATTTCAATATTTCAAAACTTCAGCTTTTAAAATTTGACTAATTTTAATTTATTCTTATGTGTGGACCTCCTTCTTTCCCCCTCTTTAAACTAGTTTTCTCATCTACTTATTTCTTGTGTTGTCTTTTCTATTCTTCTGTTTAATTATAGATGTTCTGTTTGTGCTTTTACGATTTTTTTAAATAAATTTTCATTAACTTGAATACGTGTAATTTAATAAAATGCAGCATTTTTTTTTTTTTTACATTTTGAGTTGGTGGTCTCCTGAAACCAGTTGCTTGCTTCTGAAATTCTACAGCTATTATTTTATATACTGTAATTTTATGTGACGAGAGTAATTAACATTAAAAATTAAAGCAGTTGAAATAATCCAAGCTTGTATTTGCTTTTTTTTTTTTTTAAGATTAAAGGGGGACTTGGCGTATAATTATAGAGGACCACGAACTAAAGATGACATTATTGAGTTTGCACACAGGGTGTCTGGGTAAGTTCTTACTAGGAAACGCTTTTACCATTACTACAATTGCTATATATTAAACATTAAATGTGATTTTGAGCACATATTTTTAGGGATTTGACCTAAATATGAGGAAAGGTAAGACTATGTAGTGCATGCAAAGAAACCATTTATTTAAAAAAAATTACTTGTTTTTGCACAGAAGAACTGGGGTGCAGACCAGAGGTAAGGGGATGAGAGGATTCACCAGAGACAGAGTAGGGAACAGTACAGAACGGAATAGGCAGAACCACTGAAGTCCACTGCCAAAGGGAACAGTGGACAAGATAGCAGAGTTCTGCTGTACCCTGATGGGGGATTGAACTCAGGCCTTCACCCAGGGCCTTTGAGGTGGTAGGACGAAGACTCAGCCCCGGAGTTTGCTAGGAGGCCCTGTGAGCTCACATTTTAGTTCATTTGCCGGGGCCTCCTGGTGGTGCAGTGGTTAAAGTCTCAGTTCTATGAAGCTGTCACCTGCCACTGCAGTGTGATTTCCGTCCTCGGCCAGGGAGGGACCCCCACGACGCGGCAGACCTCTCCTGTCTCCCTGCTGCTCCCTCAGCAGGGATTTCAGTGGCTCTTCCTCTTCTGCTCCATGTTTTGTCTTTGGTGAATCCTCTCTCTCTCACACACAACCCGCCTTGCGCTTCTGGCCTCTACCTCAGTTCTGTAATGCATAAATAAATAACTCTTTAAAAAAAATTCACTTTCTGTATAGAAGAATTTTCCTCAGTGAATTTTAAAGAAGATGCTCAAAATTTGATTTTATAGCTAGCTATGCTGTGAACCTTAAGTCTATATTACTATAATTTTGCTTTTGTACTGCCTGATTTACAAGAATTTACTTTTATAGTTACTTATGTTTAGAGTTAAACATTCACAGTATTATAATTCTGGGTAGATTTAGGGTTTAATCTCTAGCATGTGCTACTGGAAAGTGCTTTTTAGATACAACCAGCATACTAGACTGGGACTGTCACATTTTGCCTCGTGTGAGGTAGTAATCCATTTTTTGCTTAGAATGTAGTATAATTAGAAACAGAAAAATTGAGTAATTGAATTACAGATCTCTGAAGTTTTACTGACAAGGAAACAGTTTCTTCTATAGGCATCTCCTGCAGCTTTGAATATGGTCATTTAAGAAAAAAATAAATGACCTTACAGGGATATACAAAAAGGTTACTGCTTATAATTAAGTAATGTGATTATGAAGAGAATGTTCTTGAAAGGAACATTCATCCTGATAGTTAACTTACTGAATTCAGTCATACTGTGGGTACTTTCTGATGAGTTACACAGGATATGTTACCTTGGTAACTTTAAGATAACTGTAAGATAAATTGAAATGTTGGAATGAATTTGTTAGATGAGTGCTATTATTTGCATAAATTATTTGAGAAAAGGCACAAAATTAGGAATGATCTTTGTGTATCAAAGTTTATCAATGTAATTTTCACTATTACTAGTGAATATTGCATATTACTTGCTTTGTGAATAAATAAGTTATGGGATAACTTTCTATTTTATGAGGAGATTGTTAGGAGATATGCTTTATTCCCCCATGATTTATGTTAGTTTTTGTCTTGACAATTTTTAATGAGTTTCAATTTAAGCTTAGGAGGAAGGGTTTTTCCTGATGTAACCAGGGGTGACATTGTTGCAAATGAAATTGCAAGAGTCAGTTCTGAAGTTGCATCACTTACCAGTTAATGACCAAAGTGTTAAAATGGTACCAGACTGATGCAATACAGTCAATGACTTGTGCGTTTCGAATTAGGCCCCTTATAAAAATGCATTTTATGCTTTCTGTAGATTTGGTGGATTAAAGCTCTGATAAGACAGACCACATTTAAAAGACTGCCTCTTATTTTAGCTTTCTAATTACATTTTGTAAGTGATGATTTGTAATAACATTTGCTGTAACTTAGTCTGTTTAACTTGAAATGTGCTTTATGATAAAACTCAGTTAACTTCTGTTTTTTCCACTTGAACTTCTTGTGTACTGTTAGGACGTAACCATTTTCTATTTAGTTTTTCCTGAAAAAAGTAACATACTTATAAAACACTTTAGTTTTAATCTCAATAGAGCATTTTAAAACTAGATAATGTTTAAGTTGACAGGAAAAGGCATAGTCCTAATATAGTTTATATTTTCCCAAGAGAAGGTATTTCAGTGTGTTTGCATGACTGGTCTTTTGAAAGGGAGAAAAAGGCAATCCTCTTGTGTGTTACTTTGTTTTTAGCTGAACATTCACTTAAAGGCACTTTTCTGTTTTTTACCTATCAAAATATTGACTAAAATACTATTCTCTAAAGGAATGTATTTGAAACTTACTTTATAAGTTGATAGATTAAATTGTAGGTACTGTATTTTTATTGTATAGCTATACTCTAGTGATCATGAGCTATAGTTTTAGCAACTGTATGTGGATTGAGTGATAGATCCACTTAAACGCAGCTACTGTACTCGTAGAGTTTTATAACTGTAGATACATTAGGCTGTCAGAGTAGCAGTAAATTAATGTGCTCTCTTTACTTTAAATGCAAGTTTGCTTTTCGGTTGTTCATTTTGTTTCCAAACAGGGCTCTCATTCGGCCACTTCCAAGTCAGCAAATGTTTGAGCATGTGCAGAAGAGACATCGTGTATTTTTTGTTTATATAGGTGGAGAGTCACCTTTGAAGGTAGCAAATAATTTTATTTTTAATCCACAAATACAAAGGTTATTATTTCATTTTCTCTGTAGCAAAGGTTTGACCAGAAACGCAAACTAACTTCTCTCTCATGGAAATAATTTCAATAAAATACTTCTTTGTGTACCCACTATAGTTACTGCCGTCATGCTACTAGTGAGTGAAACGCGTGTAGTGATTACTGCTTGTCTTGGTGTTTCTCCTGTCATGGACCTAGTTATTTAAACTTTGTATTACTTTGTTAGCATTTTGGTGTCTTTGAGATTGTAAAGTGTAGTTTGAGTGTAAGCTTTTATAAAGATTTATTAATGATACAGAATGGTACAGCCAGAGGTGCGGGCTGAGAGGATTCACCAGAGACTGAGTGGGGAGCACAACAGGTGGGCTGCTGAAATGCACCGCTGAGGGGAGCAGTGGGGAGACAGGAGAGTCTGCTGCACCTTGTGGGTCACTTCCTGCCTTGGGATGGAGCTCAGGTCTCATGGCTGGCTGTAGCTTTATAGTGCTGTCACTTTAACACCTGTGCCACTCGGGAGCTCGGGAGGCCCCCTGAATGTAAGCTTTTTTTTTTAAGATTTATTTATTTGTGCATACAGAACTGGAGTACAGGCCAGAGGCTCTGGGGCGGTGAGAGGCTTCACCAGAGACAGAGCGGGGAGCAGGACAGGCAGATGGATGAAGTACACTGCTGAGGGGAGCAGCGGGCGGGTCAGGAGAGGTCTGCCGCGCCATGTGGTCACCTCCGGGGCAGGCGGGGATCGAACTCATGCGGAAGTGGCTTAAGCTTCTTTGTGCTGTGCTTTAACCCGCTGCGCCACCAGGGAGGGCCCTGAATGTAAACTTTTAAAGGGGAAAAGGTCATTAACTTCAGATTATTTTACTTATGTGTGTATACACTACACTATTTCTTCTGATGATCACCAGATTAAATTAACAAATATGAATTGAGTTTATGTATTTTATACTTCTCCAAATCAAAGTTCCTTAAATATAGTACTTACTACATCTGTCCTTTGTCTCACAAATGATCTTTATTTCATATGCTTTGTATTCTTTCTCTTCACATCAGGGTTTAAGGCAGAAGTTGGGAGGATGCTACTTCACAGTACTAGCTTTGCTCTGCATGTTTAATGAGGAATTGGTTTTCATCTTCAATAAAACTTAATTCAACCTTTTTGTTTGTATTATCACAGGAGAGATACATAGATGCAGCATCAGAATTAATTGTGTACACATACTTCTTTTCTGCCTCAGAAGAAGTGGTTCCTGAGGTAATATTTAAGATTAATGTTTAATGATGTAATTTTGTTTTTTTTTTTAAGTATTAACTGCTTTTATCTGTCAGATTTATTTACTGTGATACATGTAGAGAGAGTGAACATTGATTCTGTTCTGCTGGTGTGACACTTTAAAATCTGTTATACAATCTATTATAGCAATAGCTTGATAGCATTTAGGGATTATAATCATTACATTCAAGTTTTTTCCCTCTTTTAAATAGTAGCAGTAATGAGAAGTAGTACCTGAAACCTTTAAGTCAGTTTGGAAGTATCAGATCTTTATATATGCAATATATAATATTTTTTAAAGATTTATTTATGCATACAAAACTGGGATACGGGCCAAAGGTTCAGGGGTGGTGAGAGGACTCCCCAGAGGCAGAGTGGGAGCAGAACAGGGTATGGACAGAGTACACTGCTGAGGGGAGCAGTGTGCCAGAGAGAGTTCTGCCACGCCGTGTGGGTCACCTCTGGGTGATTGAACTTATGCTGAAGCAGCTGGCGCTAGCTTCGCAGTGCTGCGCTTTAACCCACTACACCGCCAGGAAGGTGTAAGTTTAATGTATAAATTACATGATACTTAACGCGATAGTTTTTGTTCAGCAAGTCTTTTTGTCTTCTAATCCGTACATGTGCTAAGGTCTGGGTAATCTGTCAGCAAAAGAGGCACAATCCCACCACAACAGCAAGGATCTTATACTCTCCTGGGCAGACCTGTTAATTTTAGGGTTTGGTGTCTTCTCTGGGGCCCTCTGGCAGAGGACACAGTCCTGAGTACACTTATCCGGGACAGGCTGTCGTAACTGCGACGGATAAAGGCCGTAGAAGAGCAGGTTATAGAAGAGCATTTAGAGGTGGGCGGTTGACTGAGAAATGTCTGTCTGAGACTTAAGTGACATGAAGAAACCACACACAGATCTGTGGGCAGAGG
Source organism: Condylura cristata (assembly GCF_000260355.1). Lineage (NCBI taxonomy): Eukaryota > Metazoa > Chordata > Mammalia > Eulipotyphla > Talpidae > Condylura > Condylura cristata. Next base: position 43,899,141 of record NW_004567117.1, on the reverse strand, counting down.
ATTGCAGAAGTAGGAGCAGGTGCTTGAGGAACTGCTTGGCTGGAGGGAGAAGGTAGGCGGTGAGAGGGAGGAGGGAGGAGCCAGAGCAGGCCTCAGCCGTGTGGCTGCGTGGGAGGGAGGACGCTGGTGATAGGCTCGGCTCATTTTCGGGACTAACCTGCAAGGCTTTCTAAGCAGTCTTAGGCGGGGGCCTTAGAGGCTTGCTGATGTCTGGGACCTGGCATAATCCGACACCATGCATTGCTGGTGGTTTAAAAGAAAAATGCCCCTGTGTAATTACTGTGAACATCTTGCCTGTTGTAATTTACCTTTCTATCCCCTTGTTATACCTAGGGGATGGGGGGTGGGGCAGGGAGAAAAAGTGACAGTCCATGTGCCCTGGCGTCTGTTCAGAGCAGTGTGCAGAATGTAATGCTCTTTTGTAAGAAAAGTTTTCTGATTTTAAAAATAAAGTGGGTGGGTTCCGAGGGGCTTTGCCAGGTGGGGCCCACCTGTGCTTGTTACCTGCTCTTGTTACTGCTGGCAGTCTGGACGAGTTGCTTTACACAGGCTTTAGTTATTCTTGCAAGTGTGTGTCATCTTATTTTTATTTCTGAGTATATTGGGTTGTTGATAAAGTTATGATGTGTTTTTTTCTGTTTTCTGTATAAAAAATGTGTCATGACTCTTGCTGCCCGATAGTTGTCAAAGTCTGCTAAGGAAAAGATAGTTATTTTAGGACTTTGTACTTCTACTGACAGTTTTCTTAAGACCATCATTTATGTTTTCCCTGTATTTTGAATCTTAATGGTTGTTTATGCAGAGCTCTTTGATTTGCAAATAGTATTTGTAAAAACCCAGGTGGGTATAACAAGGGGATAGAAAGGTAAATTACAACAGTTTCTGACTTCCTAAGACTTAAAGATAACTGGAGAAGTTGAGCCGTAGCCAGGGAACTAATGAGTGATTTTAAAGCATTGCAGGGAAAGGAGGGGGTTAGGGCTGGCACCACTTGGCCCGTCACAGAGACCCTCACGAGGGACTTTTGGGTGGGGAGGTGTGTGCTTGAAGCAGGGCCTCGCTGGGGGCTTTGCAGCTGCCCTCGCAGTGGGGGTTTCCCTAGTCATCTGTGTCACCCGAGATATGTCTTCCCCCCTTTCATCTTTCCAGGACAGCTATCTTTGTTTTCTTTTCATTTTATTGTTACTTTTGTTAGTTTTCTGCTGATTTACTTGTCATTCAGTTTTACCACACTCGTCTGACATTTCCCTGTGGCCCGCCCTGTCAGGTCCCCTGTCCTGATGCCAGCATGACTGAAATTTCACCCCTGAAGCGCCACGCACCCTCTGGAGGAACCCATTATCGAAGCTCACTTGAGCTTAGCGTTTTACTGTGGACGCCAGCTGTGACGTAGCTTGGCTGGTTGACTCTTGACTCCTTGCGTGCCAGGTGCCCGCTGCCCTGGCTCTGCTGGGTGAGGAGAGACCTGGCGCACAGCCAGTTTGTGGGGAAGCTGGCCCTGCGCTGACTGCAGCCTGACCCCTCACAGTGCCTCCCTCCCAGCCCGACTTCGGAGCTCTTTAGTCTGTTACCAGCTCTGAGACTGGTCTGAGGTGCCCTAGCCAGCAGAACACTGCCCGTGGCTAGAGAGGTGCCAGGCGCCCGCTTACGTGAGCTTCCTTTAGCTCTGCTTTTTCATTTTACTATAACTTTATCTTTTTTTTATTTGTCAAGTTCTGTTTTCTCATGCCAAATCAATATATTTGAAATTAATAGAAATTTTTTTAGTGATTAAAAGTATTTAAAGTTGTGATTTTTTACAGTATGTCACCTTAAAAGAGATGCCTGCTGTGCTTGTTTTCAAAGATGAAACCTACTTTGTTTATGATGGTAAGTTTCAGAGTTTTGTTTTTTTTTTTAAGATTTACTTATGCATACAGAACTGGGGTACAAAGGCCAGAGGCTCAGGGGCGGTGAGAGGCTTCACCAGAGACAGAGTGGGGAACAGAACAGGCAGATCACCGAAGTCCACTGCTGAGGGGAGCAGCGGGCGGCCAGGAGAGGTCTGCCACGCCATGTGGTCACCTCCGAGGCAGGCGGGGATCGAACTCATGCTGAAGTGGCTTTAGGTTCTTAGTGCTGTGCTTTAACCCGCTGCGCCAGTTTCAGAGTTTTAAATGATGTAGAACATGATAAATTTAACTGTCATGTCCATTATAGCACTTAGGTATTGATAAAAGATTTAGTGAATATCATTACTACATACAGTTCCCATTGTTTAAAATATTGAGGGGTTTTCTTACCTGTCAACTTTAATTCTTTTCATCTACTGTTCTGTTGGGAATTTTCCCTCAAATTTTGTGACAAATTGTCTCTTTGGCAGATGAACCCTGTCGGTTTCTGTGTGTTATTTTAAAATATTCAGAATTAATTTTTTTAAAGGTTTGTTGGGGAAGTTTTTATTTTATTTTTTTTAAGGTTTATTATTTTCGCATACAGAACTGGGCGCAAGATTCAGGGGATGAGAGGATTCACCAGAGACAGAGTGGGGAGCAGAACAGGATGACTGATGAAGTACACTGCTGAGGGGAGCAGGGGGGAGCCAGGAGAACTCTGCTGCGCCCTGTGGGTCACCTCGCTGGTGGGGGATTGAAGGTGAAAGCTGCGGCTTTATAGTGCTGGGCTTTAACCTGTTGCACCTCCAGGGAGGGCCTCAGAATTAATTTTTTAAAAAGATACCTAGCATTTCTAACAAAGAAAGGTGAAGATGTAAACCATCTTCAGTGGTGTTGAAGTGCCTGGTGTCCCTCCCTGGTTTCATCTTCTTTCTTGACAGAGGTCACCACTTACCTGCTGGCCGGCTTTCCCTCATGGAAGGCAGAACTTGGGTTTGTTTTTAATGAGACCCCACAGTCGAGAGAGTGGTAAACGAGGCTGCCCTGCGCCCACCACTGGCCGAGATGGCCACCAGGCTTACTCCACACTTGCTTCTCCCCTTCCCTGCGTTACCTCAGAGCAGACCCCGTGACACTTCTCAGGGGGCCACGTGCTATGCGCCATGTGAAAATGTAACAGCTTCTTGGCGTGATCAAGTGCCTCCTCCACGGTCCCTGTGCCGTTCTCTGAGGTGCCCAAGCCATGCGGGGAGCGACTCGCTGGGCCACAGCAGTCTTGATGGCCTCCTAAGCGATAGTGCAAGGACAGTGAATATTCACTTTCTCATTCGCACCTGCCACACTGGAAATTCTCTGTGGTCTTGTGAGGCTTTTGGCTTCTGTGTTGGAGAGCACAGTTGTAGAACATTGTATTTGCTGCAGAAACATTCCAGAGTGATAGTTGTTAAATAACAAAAGAAACTAGAACTACTTAAGAGCAGTAAGCTTTGCGTTACTTAAATAATTCAAATAAATAGAAGAATATCCAATATAAGGAGCATTTTTGTTCTCTTCTGTAAAAGGAGAATTTTTTGTTTTGATAGCTTTTGAAGGCTGAGTGTTTCTAGAATTCAGTCCTTATTTGTAAATGTGAGGACTGAAATTTTTTCTGACTATAGTGTAATTGCTGCTTATGTTTATACAAGTTACTGTCTTTTACTTGGTAATTTCATTTTATCTTTCAGGTAGGTAATGAGGCAGATTAATATCCTGTTTATGAAGGAGGTAGCAGAGAATGCTAGGCAAGGGGTAGCTATATAGGTAAATCACAGGTTCATTTGTGTGCTCGTTCATTCTCTGGACATTTATTGAATGTCTGTATTAGATATTGAACATAAAAAGGAAGTAAGAAGAACTTGCTTTCATACTAGCATATATGAAATAGGGAGAGGAAAATAATCCTCTGAGATGCCTCCTCAGACCACTTGCTCATGTGTTGCAGCACTTCGCCCGTGTGTTGTCTCAGTTGCCGTTACATCAGTTCCATGAGGTCAGTGTTATAGTAAAAGAAACAGGACAAGGAAGACATTTTCTAACTTTATCTTAAAGTACGGTGTGATCACAGTGGATCCTTCCGCTCCCCTGCTCAAGTTCTATACGAGTCTCGTCATGACCCGAAGCGCCGCCTGGTTCTGTGGGGAAACCTGGCCGCGCCGGCACAGACTTGCCTGCACCTTCGGCTCAATGGTGGCAGCGCTGCCTGATCGCTCCGGGCCTGAGCGGCCCACAGCCCGATGTCGCACCCACCTGCAGCCCTGGCGGAGCCGCCGTTTCTCACTGCCCTGGCAGTGTCCGGCCGCCTGAAGGCGCCAGATTAGCAAGAAGGCTGGCTGGGTGGTGGCTGGGATCTCTGGACGCAGTCGGCTGGCGTGGTGGCCAGGGTAGTTGGTTTTCCAGTGAGTTAATGGACCCAAAAAGTTCCACACCCATGTGATGTTGGGCGTGTGGCTCAGTGATTAGCTTCCAGTGTTCTATTTGTTTTTCTAGTTTGTAAATCCAAATCCATGAACATTTTCAGGTTTGCATTATTCTACTTTATAGGCTTGATAAGTCGAAAATGCTTTGTTTGGCAATGCAAGTGACAAAAAAGGCAAACTTTAAAGAAATCAGTAAGATCCATTCTTCAGCTGGACACACTGGCCGGCTTCTTTTTCCTGCACTTGCAGAGCAAGTGGCAGATTTCTGACAGGACTTGGCAGTTTCCTGAGTCTTGCAAAACACTGCTGTCTGCTTAGAGAAAAGTATGTGACACAGGAAAGGCTAAAGTACTATCCTGTGTGTGTGTGTATGTGTGTGTGTGTGTTGCAGAGGAGAAAGGGTTGTGAACAGGTGGAAATGTCATAAAGGAGGGAAGAGCAAAGGGATTGTAGTAAAACCTTCCCATCAGGCATCACCGTGGACGACCGTTCACCCTGATGCCCTCTCATGGGAGCGGGCACCTTCATTCTGCCAGCTCCTCTTTCAGACTTTGTTTTTCAAAAAGCTACAGTCAGACTGTAATGTTTTGTAACCTTACCACTTAATTGTTACAATTTTTTAATCTGTAAATGATCTTCCTTGGCATGTAATCATAAAATTATTCCCTGCGTAGACCATTTCAATGCTTTATCTTTTGTTATTTTTAATCACCACGTAGGGAAGAAGTGTTTTGTGCTTTAATCTCCTTTAATCTCCTTGTACATCTGATTGCTGAGATTAGATCCCTAGAAGTGAAATTTTGGGATTGAATTGAAGATATGGTCCCAGGCATTTTATGCAGACTTGCTAGATTAGAACACTGAAGAATATTTAAAGTGATCCACATCTGACTGTATTGATTCTGTTTTGTTTTTAAGAGTATGAAGATGGTGACCTGTCTGCTTGGATCAACAGGGAGAGGTTTCAGAGTTACCTTGCCGTGGATGGATTCCTGCTGTATGAGCTCGGAGACACGGGTAACATGCAGCCCTCACCCCGCCGGCCCTCAACTGCTTGCGTCAGGCTGATTGTGCTGAACGGAACCTAAGCTCTAGCTCGTGATGCCGTGCCTTCCTTTGGGGCTGAGTTCCAGTTCTGCTTTATGAGATGTAGATCACTTACCAAAGCATGCTTGTGTGGGTGGGTTGAAAATTAGCTAGCCAGGGACTTAACTAGTAGTGATGGTAAAGCAAGATGAGAAGTCATCAAGAAGCTATCCTCCGGAGGCTCACGTTGTAGTTGGAATGTCACTAATAGTGACCTATAAAGCTTGCTTCCCCTTGTGAGGAGAAAGAGGGATTCAAATTAGGTGGTTTCTTTCTTTTTTTTCTTAAAGATTAATTTATTTATGCATACATGAACTGGGGTGCAGGCCAGAGGTGCTGGGTGGGGAGTGATGGGATTCACCAAGGACAGAGTGGGGAGCAGAATAGGCTGATCAGTGAAGTACAATGCTGAGGGGAGCAGCGGGAGAGACAGGAGAGGTCTGCTGCGCTGTGGTCACTCCCTGGCCAGGGGTGGAACTCGTGCTGCTGCGGCTACAGAGAGCTTCATAGTGCTGCGCTTTAAGCCCCTTGTGCCACCAGGGGGTCTAGGATGGTTTCTTAAGGTCACATGATTAAAAGTGACAGGCAAAGCAAATATAAGTAAAAAATGGAACCTGTGAGAAGCTAGCTACTTGGTCTCAAGTAGAAACCAGTAAATAAGAAGATAACCAGTAAGTTTTCACAGAACTTGTTTTGTAAATGTATAGTGAGTTATGCATGAGAAATAAGTTAAGGTAATTGTTGCCACTTTTCTTTCCATGTACAGCTTTCTGAGAATAGACCAGAGGTGCGGGGTGGGTAGGGTGACTGGATTCACCAGAGACAGAGTGGAGAGCAGGACAGACTTCTTGGTGGGAGGGTCAGGGCTAGTGGACTGAGGCCGCTTCTCTGTAGCAGAAATGGCTGTGGTGGGCCTCTGCGCCCTTTCCAGCTCACACCACATCGGAATACAAGCTGGCAGCGACCTGACGGCTCCACGTGTTGTTTCGGGGCTCTCTTGTGGCATTCTGCTTGTTCTGGTGCCGCGCCTGGTTTGCACTGGTCTGGGCCTGCTATTTGCAACTTGCTGACACATGTAGAGGGAGCTGTACAGAGCTCAGAGCTGGACGTTTATGTAGATGTCGACAGATGGAGGTTTCCTTTCTGGTTCTTCAGGCCCCCTGGCAAGGAAAGGCAGAGACGTAGACAGGGTAGAGTTCAGCACACCAAGCACAGGGGCAGGTACGGCCCGGAGACGCCAGACAGTCGCGATGGCTCTGCAGAAGCGGCTTCTGCTTTCCTGGGCCAGCCGCGCACCGTGGGCGAGCGCGGCCCCTCTCGTGTCCGACAAGTGCCCTGGAGGTGGTCAGAGGGTTGTGCCTACTCCCCAGCTGGGTACTCACCATAATGACACTACCCCAGGCCTGTTGACCACATGCCCTGTCTCCTCCCACTCGCTGGCCACTGTGGGCTGACCGGGTGCTCTGCCCGCTGCAGGGCCTCCAGCCCTCTCTCCAGCCTCTCCGAGCCTGCTGCCGGCTGCAGCCCCAAGTCCATTTTAGATTCTTAAAAAGGCCGTGTACCTTGCACCAAAGAGTCTTTTTACAGTCTGTTTTCTTTGCCTGAATTTGTGTAGTTCATTTATATTCATCTGTCGAACCCAGAGCAAATGCTGCTTCCTCGGGTGAACCTGGACGGACAGACGGACACTCTCTAACCTCATTCATTTGCTTTGAACCCTCCTTCCTGACCCGGCTCCTTTCCTTCAGGGCTCTGCTCGTTATGTCCACTGCTCAGTCCTGCTGACTGCTTCCCTCCCTTCCCATCCCTGGCCTTGGGGTTTGGCCAGCCCCAGACATGGTGGGGGGCTCAGCAGCAGGAAACTGCCCCTGTTGGGCTGTTGGGACACAATCTGCATGAGCAATCTTCAAAGCTCAGGAATTTAGAGCAGCACAAGAGAAGCCAAATGGTAGACGTGAATGCAGACACTCCCAAGAAGGGAGATCATTGTGAGCTAATGACTTCAGCCAAGGGTTTAGAGTCCAGGGTGCGTAAGTGGCTATGAGCCAGCTTTGGTACGTTACCGCCACTGGCAGGTAGTGGCTCGTGGTACCGAGGAGCAAAAGAACAGCTGAGAAGCGGCTTCCTGTTACTATACAGCGTCCTTTTAGCTCTCCAGTAATTACCAGTAAACTTATTTGATCGACTTTTTTTCCTTACAGTTTCACTTCTGGCAGAATACTTACATCAGTTTGTATGAAAAAGTGCAATTTGCGAGTATTGTACAACATTTACTATTGTTTACATTTCGGAAACAGGAGCTGGAAAGGAACTTATCACTTGGTATCAACTAATTTATAGCACCGTTCTTAGTGTCAGATAATTTCAGTTAAACCTAGAAACGATATTTACCAATTCATTGTGCGCAACTGAAGTGATAATTGAAGTTTGTGTAGGAGGCTTATTGAATGTCTTCTTTAATTTCAGGAAAGCTTGTGGCTATTGCAATTATTGATGAGAAAAATACATCAGCTGAACATACCAGGTATAGTGAGTATCATAAAATAAGTTCCAGATATCGTCCTTTTCAGACTTTACATGACTTCAAATAAGCTTAATAGGGATCTGGCTTTCCCTGCAGTAGTGGGCAGGCAGCAGATACTGTCATTGAATCCTGTTTTTCAAGTGAAGAGATGAAACACATGTGTCTGTTCTTCTGCAGATTAAAGTCAATTATTAAGGAAGTTGCTAGAGATTACAGAGACCAGTTCCACAGGTATGTGCTTCCATTCCAGAAGATCCCTTTCCTTTGTTTTGTTGTGTGTTGTAACTCAGGAAAGCAAAAATGGGGGATCAGCACGCCCGCAGGGGTGGGCTCAGGTGCTGGTATGAACTGTACAGTGAGCATTCCAGTATGAGCTGTCAGGACTCGGAACTTGTTGATGCATGCATCCACTCTGGGTAAAAAGAAGAAGAAAGAACAGTTTTATTTATGATGAAACTGTGCATCCTGACAGAATATGGGTACATTTGTGCTAGAGAGGCTTTCAGGCACTTGAGGCAACCCTGAATGTCTAGTGTTAGAGACACGGTGATGTGACCAGAGCTGAGCAATAATGGAATATAAAAGGTGATGTTGTCGTTCTGTTCTAAATCCTCGCTGGATGCGACCATGATTATAAACTTGTGTTATGTTCACTTCTTATTTCTAAAACCCTAATTTTGCACCGGTACATGTCGACTGTAGTAAAGAGCATCTTCTGATCTGTTGTTTTTCAGAGTAAATGGTTAATTTTTCTTAAATATACTTCAGTTACTTTTTAAACATGTAAACAGGTGGAAATGTCTTAGAATTAATTCTGCTGATGTATTTGTACCTCAAAATCAGAATTCATCTCTTTTATCATAGATGATTTAGATGTTAAATTTTATAGTGTTTATATGTGTCCTAAGCCTAAAGTTCAGTCCTTTATACTATGCCTTTATTTGCACTTGTTCTATTTAATTATTGATCATTTTCTTTTTTCTTTTTTTTGGTTGTTATTATCGGTTAGGGATCTTCAGTTTGGCCATATGGATGGAAATGACTATATCAATACCTTGCTGATGGAGTAAGTAAAGTGCTAAATGATTGAATGACTTGTTTTCTACCAGGATAATCAATTTCTTTTTCTGAGAGTTGCAACTAGAAGTTAAAAGAAACACAACTTTAGTATATTCTGATGCAGAAACTTTCTCATTAAATTTTTTACTTTAGTTTTTAAGTCTGTAGGTTGAGACACTGAGGGTTTTTTTTTGAAATACTGTTTTATTTATTTATGCATACGGAACTGGGGTACAGGCCAGAGATGCAGGGGTGGTGAGAGGATTCACCAGAGACGGAGTGGGGAGCAGACCAGGCCGATCGTTGTTGTACTTTGCTGAGGGGTGTTGTGGGCTGGTCAGGAGAGGTCTGCCGCGCCATGTGGTCACCTCCGGGGCAGGCGGGGATCGAACTCATGTGGAAGTGGCTTTAGCTTCTTTGTGCTGTGCTTTAACCCGCTGCGCCACCAGGGAGGGCCGAAACACTGTTTTAATATTTTTGAAAGCTAAGTATATTAATTCCCATTTTAATTGTAATTTATATTTTTTTGTGAAGACTTTCAAAAACTTGCCAATTTTGTAGTTTCTGGGTAATATACATCTTAAGTTCTGATTTAATAAGTGAGTGTAACTGAATCAGAAAATTTTTAGCATTCAGAATTATTGTAGAGCATTTATATCAACAATTTAGGAAAATGGCTCATTTTAAAGTAATTTCATCAATTATGTTTATGATCAAAAAGATCTAATGTTATTTCTGAAAGTAAAACATTTATCAAACCTATACTGAGTTAATGAATTTGAAGCAAGAACTTTATTCATTAGAAATTTAACAAGTGGGGGCCCTCCCTGGTGGCGCAGCGGGTTAAAGCGCAGCACTGGGAGGCTTAAGCCACTTCCACATCAGTTCGATCCCCGCCTGCCCCGGAGGTGACCACATGGCGCGGCAGACCTCTCCTGACCTGCCCGCTGCTCCCCTCAGCAGTGTACTTTGTCAATCTGCCTGTTCTGCTCCCTGCTCTGTCTCTGGTGAATCCTCTCACTGCCCCTGCGCCTCTGGCCTGTACCCCAGTTCTGTATGAATAAATAAATAAATCTTAAAAAAAAAGAAGAAAGAAAGAAATTTAGCAAGTGTTACAGCATACATTGTGTTTGGCACTGTTGATTCCAGAAGAATGAGTGAGCTGGAGCCTGTCTTTACATGCCCTGTCCTCCGGTGAGACGCATCAGTGAGGACCGTGGGGCCTTCTGAGCGAGCGCCGCCGGCAGCCCACCTGGCCCCGTGCACGCCGAGGCGGACTCGGAAACGCCGGCCAGGAGGCGGTGCTGCAGGGAGCTGCAGAGAGGGCTTCAGGCAGAGCGTGACAGCAGGCGCCGTACGTGTAGGAGACTGTTAGAAGAACAGTAGAGCTTGGAATAACCCGACGGGAGGGCAGTTGATGTTGGCCAGCACCTTGACACTCAAGTACAGTCGCACTGCTACTGTGCAGCGCTTATTCCCCTTTCATTCCAAAAAGAATCTAGTAGGGCTCAGCAAAGACTCAAAGTTCCAGATCTGATATATAATGAAGAAATTAAACCAGAGGAAAAGAAAGTTATATATAGTTAATGCTCCTTGAAAAACTTGACCCTGAAAATATCTGAAAATATCTCCTGTTGCCTATGAAATGGCTTTGCTGGATAGGAGTTTACCTGACCTGGCAGAAACCTTAGAGCATTTGCCGTGCTGTAGAATGGCATGAGGGGTACCCTCCATAACTGAGAGGTACTGTTCGAGGACTTTCTCGGCGTGGATAGTGGGGACTCTGTCCAGCCAGTCCTCACTGGGTCCCTCCGAGGCCCAGTGTGATGCTTCAGCAAAGCAATGTTGGCCAGGCGGCAATGTGGTTTGGGTCCAGGAGTGCACTCCTTGGTTCAGACTCAGAGGTGGGAGCATACCCCTTCTAGATTGATCCTTCAGTGTGAGTTAATCTGTAGTAGAAATGTTGACCTGTAATTGTCATCAGAGAACCTGGTTTAATTGTGGCTCTTAGGTTTGAAGATTTTTTTCCCGTTGTTTATGATCTAGGATATGTTCTTTCTCAGTAATCATTTAGGTGCGCTTGAAAAATAGGATTTTGCTGAGGTTGGGTCGAGTGGCCTCTGTAAGACGGCTCCACGCTGTCGGTTGAGGTGTTTGGGCTATTCTGACCGAGACAGGCGGTGGTGCAGAGCCCAGGCTTGATGTTCTTGTTCCCTCCGATTCTTGCCTTGCCTTGCCTTGCTGAGGACTGCTTGGATAGCTTTTTATAAGTCTCTCTGGACTTATTTACAGGCTTGTCTGTATATTGTATTATTTCCTCAGTGGTTGCTGTAGGTATAAAAAACACACACATAACTTAGTGTAGTCGGTGGCACTGACTTCTGTGCCCTTTGGCTCACTTCATAGATAACATTATCTTGAGAATTTACCAGCTACAGTGAAGACTCTGTCACGTGCAGGGCATATATTGTTTCAACTACCACATGTGATTTTTACAATTGGAGAAAAGTCTGTTGTATTTACACTCATTTTTGCTCTTTTCACTTTTCTTCCTGGTCTTTCAAGAACTTTTTTTTTTTTCTTTGTGTTTGAACTCTCTCAGCTATTCTCCCAGGGTTGGTCTGCTCACAGCAATTTCTCTTAGCCTTTCTTGGCTGAGAACACCTTTCCTTTTCTGATCACAGGGTATGGAATTCGTGGTTGCCAGTTCTCTGCCTTCTGACCTTTGGTTTCAGAAGAGACAGTCACTGTCCTTCAGAGAAACGTGGCTTTGCACTGCAGTTGCTTTATTTTTTTGTTAATGTTTCAAAATGTGTGACGTGTACCGTGCGGACTTCTCTGGGTTTGTCTTATTTGGAATTCAGCTGCTGTAATCGGTGGGATTGGTCTCGCCCACGTTGGTAAATATTGCGTCACCGCGAGTGAGGCGCTTTCCTCTCGTGGGTCGTGCAGCTATCCTGCGGCCGCGGGTGTTCCCACCTGGAAAGCAGGGCCTGTGGGCTGTGGCCCCAGGGGCAACTGTGTGTTTTAGTCCTGCTGAGCCTTGTGGCCTGCTCCCACCATCTCTTGCTTGTCCCTGCCAAGCTGCCTGCTGGCAGCTGGCGCTGCAATGTTGGGGCATGGGTGCCCAGCCGCAGGGACACAGAACACCCTCCCCCCCGTGCTTCCAAGACTCTGCCAGTGTTGGGGCGCGGGTGCCCAGCCGCAAGGGCACAGAGCCGCCCCTCGCTGCTGGGTGTCGGCAGGACCCCCACCCAGTTCAGAGGAGGACTGAAGCTAGCTGGGGTGTCTTCGCCACTGAAATGTGTCTGGAGAGGACACTGCAGGGCGGAGGGCTGCAGGGTGCCTGGCACTGTTTTCCTCTAGCCCTGAGAGCCCTCGCTTGCTTTGCTTTCCAGGTGGTGTTCAGTGGGGAGAAACAGGGAGACTTTAATCCATGCTACCTTGTCTGCTCCAGAAGCCTAGAATTTGCTGGAAAAATGTTAGGGAATCTAAATTATTTTTTCTAGATAATCAGTGTCGTGGCATCAAATACCGAATTAGTCAGTTCCCAATTTTATTTGATGCCTGCAGATACACTCTTAATCCCTATCTTTGATTAAAGACATCTCAAATTGTAAATCCAGGTATGAAATGATTCTCACAGTTTTATTCCATTAGGCAAAAACTAATTTCTCTAAAATGTATAGCCAGTAGTGATATTAGTAGAATTTTTCAGTTGCTTGCCACGCAGCAGAAGCTTAAAACATGGATTTTTTTTTAAGATTTATTTATTTATTTATACAGAGCTGGGGTACAGGCCAGAGATGCGGAGGGTGAGAGGATTCACCAGAGACAGAGTGGGGAGCAGAACAGGCAGACTGACGAAGCCCACTGCTGAGGGGAGCAGTGGGCGGGTCAGGAGAGGTCTGCCGCGCCCTGGGGTCACCTCCGGGGCAGGCGGGGATCGAACTATGTGAAAGTGGCTTAAGCTTCTTAATTCTGCTCTTTAAATCCGCTGTGCCACCAGGGAGGGCCAAAAAATAGATTTTGTTTTTAAACTCGTTTCGCACTATTGATATTTGGAAGATGATATATTTAATAGCCAAGGAGAAGGTGTTTTTGTGGCAGGATAAACACTGAAGATCTAGGGAGGTTGAGGATTCTGAAGAGCCCGTGCTGTGGGCACTGACGATCTGACAGGTGCTTTGACAGGAAGCTGAGTCCCCGTTTTCATCCACCACACTCTGCAGTGGTCAGTCTCCCCATGCACGTCCATACCCTGATTCCCAGAATTTGTCCGTAATTACAGAGCAAAAGGCACTTAGCACATTACCTAATTAAAATCCATGGGCTTTCAAACTGGAGTAGCCTGCGTTGGTGGGCTAGAACGGTCTGGCCCCCCGGCCCATCAGAAGTAAACTACGTGGCGGAATCTGGGGGCAGATGTGGCAGAGAGAGCTGGGAGACGGCTGGACTCGAGGCTCCAGCATGAGGGCCCGGGAGGAAATGAAAGTATCTCAGAAGAAACTTAAGGAGGTCCAAAATATTCCTAAGGAGGCCCAGTGAGCAGTTGAGAGGATGGGGATTGAAGTGATCCAGTTTTCCAGTCCAGATCTCAGTTACTCTGAGGTTCTAAGGAGCGTTGCAGTAATATTGACAGATGAAGTAGTGGGATTTCATCGGTATCGATGCCCCAGATGTTTTTAACTTAAGGCAAATATGTGATATTCTTACAAGATAATTACACTGAAGCATCGACCATGCTATTTTTTTCTCAAATACTATCAGGCCCTTGAAGTATGAGCTTTTACAGTGGGTTTGTGAATATGACTAAGAGAGGCTATGGCGGTGAGGCAGTGTTGTTTTCCTTTGTTACTCAAATTGAATTTGGCTCTAGTTCAGTGTGTACTGTACTTTTTCAGAAGATGGAAGGTTACAGAAAACACCAGGTTCTCTCTGATCCATCCCCTGAAAGTAGAAATTTTTTTGTGAACCACGTTTTGTAATTAATAACTAAAGTGCTTTAGACCAAAAAGTCGCCTCTTCTGTTTTCATGAATAAGGTAAAATACTTTCCTGCTACACAGTCCGTAGGTAGCGCCTGGTATGTGCCAGGCAATAAAGCGCTGCGCCTCCCAGCCCATCAGTAAGGGTCCTCGCTCGCCTGCTCGCTCGCCTGCGGCCTGGCGCAGTGGGCTCAGCTCTGTGTGGCTGCTGCTGTCCTTGACCCTGGAAGGCATTTTCATGTTGCATCAGTCACCTGGAGCTGAGCCTGCGGAGCCCCACTCGCGGCTCGCTCGAGCTGGTGGCCTGCTGGGGGAGGCCCCGGGCTGTGGAGGGGTCCAGTCAGCGGTGCTGACCGCTCAGGGTGCACGTGTAGTGCTGGCACCTGCATCTCCTGCTCGTGCGTGTTTCCAGGGAGTGTCATGTCACCGTGCGGGAGGCGTGTGCCACGTGGGTTAGGCCGCCTGCTTTCGTTCTGTGGAATCCCATCCTTGACAGAAGAACAGTGCAGGCCGGTAGGTGCGTGCCGGAGCCGTCCCGTTTACAGGTGTCTGGTGACCCGTGGAGCAAGTCTTGATCCGGGTGGGATAGACACGGCAGTGGAGTTGAGAATTTGCAGTTGTGGTTATTAAGCATGCATTATGCACAAGCGCTGTGCTGAATACTTAACTTGATATTCCTCATGTAATTTTTATAGCAGCTTAGTTTCCCCTGAAGTGCCTCTTACTCCCTTCACCTTTTATTCATCTGTGAGTGAAAAGCATTCGACTTCAGGAACTGTGTGGGAAGCCTCTGTTGGGAGCACAGCGTCATGCCGAGGCCGTGGCCTCCCTAAGTGACTGCGGTGTCTTGTAACTGAGGTACCGTATGGGCTGTACGTGGCTCGGAGTGGGCAGTGAGGGGGTACTGCCCGGAATTGGTCTCACATGATGGCTTCTGTCCTCACGTGTAGTCGGGTTAGTGATTGTCTGAACTGCTCGTTGGAGTGTTTCATAATTTCACCTTAGCCCGTTGGGATTGATACAAATGACAGTGTTTTTGCCATGTAGCAGAAGGGGAGCAGCGGCTGTCCGTCTCCCTCACTTTATGGATCTGTGTTTCATGCATCGTCCTCTGTGCTTCTCAATTTGCAGTGAGCTGGCGGTCCCCACCGTCGTCGTCCTGAATACCTCTAACCAGCAGTACTTCTTGCTGGACAGACAGCTCAGGAGTGCCGAGGACATGGTCCAGTTCATTCACAGCATCTTGGACGGCACAGTAGAAGTACGTGGTTGAGCTGTTTCTAAAGGCCGGACGGCCGTCCTGGGCAGCCCCCCGCTCCTCCCGCTGAGAGGCAGTCACGTTCCAGACCCCGGCCGCACTTCAGCGCCCGAGGCCACTAGCGGTGCATTCGCCTGCCTGGGGCTCCGGGGAGGACGATGGGGGTCCCCGTGGTTGGAGGTGCCGCCGGCACTGAGAGCAGGGCCGGGTGGGAGGAGGTGTGCAGCCACAGCCCCCTACTGCACCCTTTCGGGTCCTGGTGCCCCTCTGGCTCGTAGTACAGCGGGCAAAGCTTAGTCCGCTGGGTTTTCTAAGAAACCTGCAGGTAGCACCACGGTTTCTGCAGAGATAAGGGGACGTCTTGAGAATCAGCCCCATGGAACCGAGTCACATCCTGTGAAAGGTTTCTCAAAACGAATGAGTGGGCAGTCTTAACTGGCTGTTTTGCTCGAGAATCATCTGCAGTGGCTTGCGGAGGAGGGGCTGCAGCCCGTGCTGAAGGACCCGATGCACAGCTCCCGAGCAGCCGGGCTCTGTGAGTCAGCAGATGGGAAGTGACCGCACGGAAAATGAGAAGCCGTTGCTTTCCTCAACTTTGAAGTCTTTTGTAGGACTTGTCTCAGCTTTACCCAAACTTTACTTGAGACATGTCAAACATTAGCAAGGCTCTCCTTGGAAACACACACTTTGTAGGGATTTGTGAGGGGTGAATTGCCTGGCGAGCTGATTCAGAAAGAGGGACAGGCTGGAAAGGGCCAGACCTCAGCACCGGCTGAATGTGGACATTGGCCGGTTTCCTTCAGGGCTTTGTCTGCCTCTCAACATTGTCGCTTTCTGGGCTGTGGTGCCCCTGACAGCCACAGGGTCCCTTGGCGACACCCCTTAGCCTCTGCAGTCAGGTTCCGTTATTGGGCCTGGGCCTGGGCCTGGGTGGGCAGCCTCAGCCACGCTGCACAGCGGGCAGGGCGAGTTCCTGAGGCTCAGGGGGCAGGGCGAGTTCCTGAGGCTCAGGGGGCGTGCAGGAAGGCAGGGGGCAGGGCCCAGGGCAGCCTCTAGTTCCGGCCAGGCCTTGGGGCCTTGTGCAGGCTTTGAGGCGCTCTGTTCTGCACGTAGAACATGGAAAAGTGAGGGTGCAGCCTGAAAGCACAAGCTCATTGTCTTCCTGTTAAATTTCAGGCCCAAGGAGGCGATAGCATTTTGCAGAGATTGAAAAGAATAGTATTCGATGCCAAATCTACCATTGTGGTAAGTCAGGACACTTTGTTGAGTGTCGTTAATAATTGAGAACGTGTAAGTAGACTGTCTAACGAATGTAAAGTCTGGAATTTCAAATAATTTGGTAAAAAGACATCTTTTAATTTGCAAAATAAAAATGTATTTTTATTAAGAGCATACATTTATCAGGTGGAAGTTAGTTTTCTTTAAATGAATATCCACATGATTGGAGAGTTAACTGCAATTCAGAATCCGGTGGTTGACAGTGGGACTCCACATTGCGTCCTCACTTGCTCAGAGCTCTGGAAACCTCCCTAAGCAGCTCTCAGTCAGCTTCCCGGTGAAGTGCGCTGAGAGCCGCTGAGCGCTAAGCTTAGTTCTGGGGTCCAGCTTGAACTCCCCGGGGCCGTCTCCCTGCCTTCTGGCCAGAAGCCAGTGTTAAGGAAGAGCCGGCGTCTTCTCTTGGAGAGAGACATCTGTGAGCCTGTGGCTGCTCTGTGGGGCGTCAGTCTGTCGCCCACCCCTCTCCCCGTGGCCTCCAACCTCCGAGGCCCTCGCTCCCGGGGCAGCTGCTCCTGCCCCCTGGCCTACGGGTGTCCTCACACAGCCTTGCATCTCCCGCCTCGCTGTACACTGGTTTGCTCCCTCACCCCTCCCAGAGGTGCACAGTGAAATGCTCTGTCCCTTTCTCACATCCTGCTCATCCCTGACTGAGCGTCCCGGGGCTTCCAGCCACAGGCTCGGGCTGCACCTCGACGTGCCTCACTCTCCTCCTCCATTTTCCACCTTGAAACACCTCTGCCCTGTGACGCCGCCCTCCACTATCCAGAGCGACCGGGCTCTCCTGAGTTCGCCTTCACCGTTCTCAGCACTTACTAGGCATGACCCTGAGAGAGGATAGCTGAGAAACCTCCACACTACAATTTTCCTTTTCTGGGCACTGAGGAGACTGGTATAAACTGGGGACGGGTAAGCGGGTGTGGCTTCCCCACTCACCAGGGGAGTACCAAATGTTGAGTGTTTAAAAGAGACTCTACCTTCTTCTGGCAGATGGCCTGCCTCGGGAGCAGTGAGGCTGCTGCCCTGGCTCTGGGGCGTTCGTGTGGTGCCCGCTTGACTGCCAGGAGCTGGCTGCCACACGCTGCCGTTGCTGCTGCTCGCAGCGCCACTCACACGGCAGTTACTGCGGGAGGAGACGCTGCTCTTCCAGACCCAGCGGCAGGTTGGGCAGCGTCGGGGGAGGCGCCTAGGGGAGGCGCCTCGGCCCTCACAGTCGGGCCTTCTGTCGCCCGCACCCGAGGGTGAGCGCCGTCTTGTGTCTCCACAGTCCATATTCAGGAGCTCTCCACTCATGGGCTGCTTCCTCTTCGGCCTGCCGCTGGGCGTCATCAGCATCATGTGCTACGGCATCTACACGGCCGACGCGGACGGGGGCTACATAGAGGAGCGCTACGAGGTGTCCAGGAGCGAACTGGAGGAGCGAGAGCTGGCAGACGAGAGCCGGGACCAGCAGGGGCCGCGCTGTGGAGACGCGTCCGAGCCCGCAGCGCTGGCGCCCAAAGACGCGCTAGAGAAGAAGAAGGACTGACGCTCGGCTGGGCCAGGGCTTGGCAGGGGCCGTGGCCGGCCTCTGTGCGGCGGGTGTAGATGCTTAATCATGATCTTCACAGAAGAGAACATGTTACTTGTGTTTTGCTAATATCAACTGCATGGATTAAAGGTGTCCTGCCGTAAATGGGGAGTTGGCGCAAGAAGGAAATGCCTGTGTAAGACAACCAGCAAAGTCCGTCCGACATCAGCGCGCCTCGTAGATGTTGCTAGATGAGTTCTGTGTGCATGTTTGTCCACCTGAATATTCTGTGACAAAATCGAGATCTTTGGGCAGAATATTCAAGTTGGTCAGTCAGGCAGAAAAGATACGTGTGTGATGTAGAAAAGCCTCCACCTTCTACCACCCGTTCTCCTCACATATTTTGGATAACATTTATATGGACAAATTAAGTCTTTAACATTTAGGCACTTTAAGGGAAACGAGTAACTTTTCCACAGGTCAGGTTAAGATGACAAGAATAAAGAAAATTTGGTTTTATATAGCATAGCAATTTTATTTTGCTAGTAGTTTTTAAAGGAGAAAATAGATTACTTTTTAAATTTATACTCAGTTGCATTATTGCAAATTTTCCTACAGACCTATAGAGTGGGGAGAAGAGTCTCCTGTTAGGTCTCTGCAAGGCCCAGACGGTCTCACTGCCCAGGCGGTCTCCTTGGAGCAGCGAGCAGACCTGGGCCGGCTGGCTCTGTTGCTTGCCTGCGTGAGCCACCACAGCCGGCGTCTCCTCCGTTTGTGTCTAGGGTTCCTTCTACAAAGTTCCTGTGATTAAAAGGCTCCTGCTGGTTTTTTAAAAGGAGCATATATCGTAGGTTGGTGGTGGTCCAGAAGCTTCTGCTCTGCCTGTGCTGTGCACAGCGCCTGTAAGCAGGGCTTTGACACCTCCCAGCGCGCGTGTCCTTAGGGAAGTGGCAGCGCAGCCTGCGCATAACAGTGCTGCCGGCGCTGGAGACTCGCCATCCCTTTCTGTCAGCCACTTCAGCCAGTGCCCCCATCTTCTGTCTGCGGCCGCGACTCGGGGATTCCGCCCCAGGCGTGCTCACCTGGCACGTGCTTAAGCGACAGTTTGCTGTTTGCTGTAGATGAGCTCATCTCTGAGCTAAGTTTAGGGTGGTCAGTGGGTGACTGTTACACGGGTGATTATGAGTAGTTGAGTTACCCAGCGCAAATTAGGATCTTACTAAGCTTCTAAAAGGTTTAATCACTTAAAATATGTCACTTGTGGGCCTGATGCCGCAATGCCAAGGGCTTTGTTCCCAGAGGCGGCCTCTGTTTACTTTGGACGGCGGCGCTTGCACTGCAACGGGCCCAGACCGCGAGCCCGGGAGCCGAGAGCCGATCGCCGATCGCTAATCGCTAATCCTGCCCCTAATCGCTAATCCTGCCCCTCGCGCCGCCGAGGGGGCCGGCGCGGGCCTGCTCAGCCTCCAGGCCGGCTCGCGTCTAAGGTTTGGTGTCCGCACTGACGGGAGCGGACTGGCGTGGGATGCGTTTGAGTTCTCAGATCAGGTGTCCTCACACACGTCCTTGTCCTTTGTCGAGTCAATGGCAGCGCTGGGGCGGCGGCCGTGCTGCTCGGGCTGCGACTCCCGGCGCTGGGTTGCCTGTCGCCGCGTCTCCCCCAGGCCGTGCTGCGCGGTCCGTGTTTTCAGTCTGTTGGGACACAAATCGTCTAGATGGTTTGTAGGCGAGTGACTTTATTTTGTACTAAGGTTTTGCTTTTTACTTGTTCCTATTTCCGGATGTCACGCTTGTCACAGATTTAAAATGTTTGCTCACCGCTGCGCGCTGCCCTCAGTGTGTCAGCAGCGCTGGTGAGGAAAAGTCGCTGCAAAATGAATGTGTTAATCTCGTAGGAAAGTGTCGGATTCTTCTGATTCCACGATGCATCCTGAGGCGCCGGCGGTGGGGGGAGCCCTGCAGGCAGGTGGATCTTGCCTTGTCTCTCGGGTGTGCAGGAGTCTGCTGTCCGGCGACTCCCAAGACTCAGTTCCTCCGGCTCGCTGTGGCAGAGTGGTGCCCAGAAACTGTTAAAAGATGTCTGGCAGGAAAGCACACGCCTACCCACTGCAGGCCTCACGCGGCTCTGGTGCGCCTCCCCGGCTGCGTCGCCATCTGTCTGGCTTCCTGCCCTGAAACTTGTCTGAGGTGTATCCCACCTGCAGTGTTTGTTGCCTTCCTCATATGTAGAGCAAAGTGTGGGATTTCGAAGGAGCATTAAGAGTGTCTAGAGGTTGGGAAGGTCTGTGTGAATAGTTAATTCGCTTTATTGTTTTTGTTTAGTGAATTTTCAGTCTTGGTGTTTCTTGTGTTGGGTTCAGGGGCTTTTTGGTTTGGGCTTTGCAAAGAGTAATTTAAGTTCTTTCATCTTTGCTTCAAATATGGAGGTAGGACAGGGAGAAAATCACCGAGCTATTCTTATGCAGAAATTGTTCAAATAAACCAGTGCTGGGTGTTAAGAGGATCAGTTGGTGGGACTAGGTTTGCCATTTATTTTTATAAATATATATTTTTTCTGAATGTGTCCGAGTCCAAGAGTGGGCAAAAAATAATTTTCTACTTTGGACTAATCTATAAAGGGTTTTGAAAGTCTGTATTACTCACTTGCTGAATCCACAGGATCTTGCCTACGGCACCAACTGTAAGCCTTTGTTTTCTAAAATAAATAAATTGAAAACATTTACGGTTGTATGTGTTTGGTCTTTCACTATTTAACTTCTGGTTGTTTGCACAGGCATAGTTATGCAGAGAAAGCGGACAGCTAGTCCTGACCTTCCAGAAATCGCTTTCCTTTTCATGGCAAGCCAGAATTCACAAGCCTGCCTCTTCCCTTTAACACCCTCGTCTCAGCTCCCTGGAAGATGGGCTGCTGCGAGCACAGTTTATACAGAGAACAGCACACTGAAGACGTCACCAGAGCAGAACTGGTGGGCAAGGTGGCTTCAGGCCTCCAGCACTCGGGAGCGCCTCATTCCTGGGGTTTCTGGCTCTGGCTCATGGCTGCATGTCAGGGCAGCCCTGGCGGGGTGCACAGCCTGTAACGCTCCCAGTGGTCTCTGTCCCCCCTTCTCTAGGGTCCAACCAGAGCTGCCATTGGTGAAATGTGGCTGTCCCCGGATTCATTTGTTGAAATCCTAACAACAAAAAGGTATTTCTCGCCATGCTGGAGGCTGGAACTCCTAGACCAAGCCACTGACAGGTCCTGTGTCAGCCTCTTGGTTCACAGAGTCCTGGTGCTGTGTCCTCACGGGGAGAAGAAGAGAAAGAGCCCCTTGAAGTACCTTCCCGAGGGCACCCTCCTGGGGAAACTAATCCGTTTCTGGGGGCTTCATCCTCGTGACTTGATCACCCCCAAGGGCCCCACCACCTAATACCATCCATGTCGGTGTAGGCTCTCAGTGTATGCATTTGGGGAGACCTAAGAGCATTGCAGGGGGCAAATACAAAATGAGGTGCTTCTCTTTGTGCCTCTAGATGCTTCCATATATGGCTTTCAGGAGAGTCCTGAGGTACCGTGAGTTCTAGCTCTTCAGGATGTAAATGCACCCTCCAGCGAGCGGTGGCATCCTTTCTCCATCAGCAGCGATGGCTCCAAAGGGCCTCAGCACCAGTGGGAAGGAAAACATGGGTTCCCGGAGGTAAACCTCCCAAGTTCTAGCCCAACAGCCACACATGACCCCCAAACCCGGTGCAGCCTCTGCTCCCAGGTTTCAGTAAAAGTTGCTCAGAAAGCCCTTGCAGTGCAGAACAGATTCTGGAAAACCCCACAAGAGGCAAGCAAACTTGCTCTGTGAGAGGCGCCCAGCACCTCACCGAGACATGAGGGCCGGAGCTGGGCTCTGCCCACATTCTTTCATTTTGTGAAAAAAACAAAACTCTAAAGACATCAAACTCTTGTAAAAGCTCAAGGTCTTTTAAAAAACGGGCCACAGGAGGATTTGGCAGATGGCGCATGCCTGGAAGAGAGAGACGCTTCTTGGGCCTCCCGGCACAGCTAGAGCCGCCCCAGAGCCCCAGCTGTGATGGCCCCACCTGAGGCCTCTGCAGGGACACCTCAGTAGCCACCTGCTTTCCTGCAGCCAAGGGCAGCGTGAGTGGACTTTGCCCCCCCC
>NW_004567117.1:43855042-43876701 GCF_000260355.1 Condylura cristata | reverse complement strand
ACCCCGGTGACAGTATCCTCAGAGGAGAGTGGGTTTCTCGTCTAAGTCATTTTGTCTGTGTGTCTTGTAGGTGTTGGTGGCCCCGGCCTTCCCTCAGATGCGGCACGGGGGCCCAGGCCTCTTTTTGGGTGATTGTTTTACCAAGTTCGGGATTGCCGGAGGGAAACCGCCATGGAAAGGAAAGGTTTACTTATGGCTTTTCATATGTGCATATCAACACTGTGCATTTACTGGGGGGTTGGGGCAGCTATGCTGTGACCAGGCAGATGGACAAAGTGCACTGCTGAAGGGAGCAGCAGGCGGGTCAGGAGAGGTCTGCCACGCCATGTGGGTCAGCTTCCTGGCTGGGCATTGAACTCGTGATGAAGCGGCTGTGGGCGAGCTTCAGGAACCATCAGGGAAGGCTCCCTTTAAAAAAAAATAGTGGACTGTTTTAACTATTGCACTTTAAGAATTATTTATGCATCCTGATACAAATCCCTTCATTTCAGTCAGCATATTGAGAAACCATGCAGCTTGTTCCATTTTCTTGTATCTACTCATGGGTCAAGCTCAACTTCTCACTCAGAGCCTGACTGCAGCCACCAGAGGTCAAAGGGGCTCACCTCTCACAGAGTCGGAACAGGTGCTCCTACTGTTAAAGAGTGTTCAGTGGGACTTGGGTGTTAGAGGGGCCCAGTTTAATCAGAATCAGCCCATATGACCTCCCAGTCTTCAGATTTCATTAATTTACATTTAAGATCCCAGCTTCCACAAGAGACTAGTCTTGAGGATTCAATTAGTGCTGTAGCTCAACCATGTGCAAGATACACCGTTGGTTTGATTTTTAGAAATCTCTCTGGCTACAAGAGACAAGGATTTCTTTCAAGGAAGGTTTTGGGTCCTTGAAGCCAACATTGAGCCGGGAATTTAAGGCCCTGAGCTCATCATTTCCCTTCCCCCCAGTTCCTCTACACAGAAAGCAACAAGCCAATCCATTATATTCCTTATTCCACTAAAGTATACCAAGTCATCAAATGCTGGGCTTCCCGGAGCATTGCTCGCTCTCAGCTTTTGTCACAGTATCCTATGGGTTCCTACTGACCTATTCACGCTAGAAGCCAGGTCATGTGTGCCTTTCAGTCTACTGTGATGAGAACCAACTCAAGAGAACCCAAATCTGATTTGTAGAATTTACCCTGAAGGCTCTTTTCCTCTGGAGCCACTCCCAGGACTAGATTCTGTATGAGTGGGACTCAGTCGGGGAGCAACAGGCGAAGTGTGTGTCTACACACACACAGCACATACTTCTCTTTCCTCTTCCCGTTGGAGCTGGCCAAGAAGCCAAGCCTCTCCCCGAGACCGTGTCTTCACATCTAGTGCTGGAGTTTGAACTTCCCTGAAGAGACAGGGCAGGCAACTCAGAGGGAAGGTGAACAAGGCTGAGGAGGGCAAGAATAATCTGGAGCCACCAAGACAGACATAACGTGTGTCAGTTCCTGATGGGTTGACTTTGTGGTGTGGGCGTCATGTGGAAGGCAGGACACCGACAGAGAGGCTGGTTGAAGAACCACAGGTGCGGGGCCACCCAGGAGGCCCAGCACTAAGAAGCCCAGTCGCTCCTCGCTCGTGCCAAGGAGGTTGTTGCTGAATGTCGCCCCATGCACATGACCTGCGTCCACTGTGTCCGTCTACCCGCAATGTCATTCAACAAATTCTCTGTGTCCATGCTAATGGGAAACAGAAAAGGGAATTCTGGAAACTGTTCAGTCTAGTCAAGTGGACACATGACAGAGCCACATCGTGGTGGTGATTTTTAAGTTTTATCGAGGAATAACGGTTAGACAAAAATGGTACATGGTACTGATGAGACAATTGGATGACTTGTGCATATTGACACTCCTCAAACCATTTCCACAAACAAACCCTTCGTCTCCCAAGTTTCTTCATGTCCTTTATCTTGTTTTTGGTTCACTATGGCAAAATACTGGACATGAGAGAGGCTGTAACCACTGCTTTTGGTTGTAATTATTGAAGAAGCAATGTTGATTGACGTCACAGCCAATGTCTTAGGGGTGGAGATGTATACCTCCACAGCTGCATGTTATTTCGCCACACCCCTCCACCCAAGCCCCAGTAGTCCTCCATTAGCGCTCCCGCCCCTGCACAAATCCATCTGGAAGCCTCATTCTAGGGTGCTCTCCCCTCCCTGTTTTTGATCAAAAATGATTGTTGAGCTTTCAACGAGGGGAACCAAATCCAGGTCATGGAATAAATTAAGAACAGGGATGAATCTATGTGTTGGTGCTAGTCAGTGAGTTCATGTGCACAGTCTGAGGGGTTGATGATGGAGAAAAGTGGGTGCATTGTACTAACAATCAGTACTTGTTTGTGGTTTGCAGTTTCAGCTTGTAACTTTGGGCCACTTTTTTGCTTCTGAATTCCTGAGATATGTTGATGTATAATCTGGGTATACAGAAGCAAATGATGCTGAAGATACTAAAGGCATCATCGTTCAAAACTGCTGTTTCCGGTCCAGTGTACTTACTGAAAGCTAAGAAAAATCTAAATGCACACTCTATAGATCCAAGTTTCTTTCTTTAGTTGAAGATGGACTAGGTCTACCTTGGGGCCCCAAAGTCCATGATGTGATATAAAAGAAGAAAAAAGATGTCCCAGAAACTGCAAAGCCATCAACAGCTCAGTGAATTCCTGACAAGTCTGAGTCAGCAGAATGTCGGCTTTAGGAATATGAGTGCTCTGGAGAAGGCTCAGAGGTTCCACATGAATAAGAATAAATCTAAATTATAGGCAAGGAGAGGTGAGTTAATTCTCGCTACGCTACTTATTCCAAAGTGTTCCACTTGGTTGACTATTAATACTCGGAATAAAACATTCAAACTCATATTGTGCAAGGACACTCATACCAGAGCCTGTTTTTCCTCCTTATGATAGATAGAAGCAAGCAGAACAGCATAAACTCATCAAAAGGATGATACCAAGACAACAAACACTATTAGAGAATATTTACTGAGGCCACCGTGCTATAGGGATGTTAACTAATGGGGCTAAGCTTTCATGGTAGTGACCGTCATTTGTCAGACACACAATGTATTTCACTGTTTGAGAGAACCGGAGGAATTTAAGTAGTAGGATTTAAATTAAGTCAGATTGATGGAAAGAGGGAGGTGGAAACTGGCCTCTGTATGTGTGTGTGTGTGCGTGTGTGTGTGAGAGAGAGAGAGAGAGACAGAGAGAATACCTTTGCTGAATAGGAAATAGAGAAATCATTTTAGTTATCCAAAAATTCTGTCTGTATAAAGGTGGGTGGTTTGAATTGAAATGACTTCAACTAGACTTTATCATGTACTGTACACCAGATACTATGTTAGGTTACTAGAATGTAAAGATAAACAGAATGTAGATATTCAGGCCTTTCTTCATCTTGAAGGGAAGGGAGACTGATATGAAAATTAAAGTGTGGCTAAGGCTTGAGCTGATTCTTCAGCAGTGAAACACAGAAACCAAGCAGCTGTCCCCTAGGGAGTGTGAACTGGCATTGCATAATCCCTTTGGGTTTGCTGTTGTGAGGGGCAGTGAATGTGTTGTTTTTAAACCAGTACTGGTTGAAATCACTGACTGCATCTTAGTGATAACTTTGAGGGTAAGAAAATATTTATCACAAATACTGGAACAAGTTGTGAACTTACACTTATAAAGTATGGATCCAACTCCAGGAACATCTGGAATTATAAATTGATATTATTCTGGTTTGTTGTGTGACTAAGAGCAGGTGATTTGACAAACAAATTATTCTTTCACCAAGACACACGCTGACCGTCACAATGATGACGATCATATTGTAACATGTAAATAAGGCAAATGGACATTCTGAACACCTAAGTTGATATCACTACAAGTTTAATATGTTTTTTTTAAAGCAAACACTTGTAATAATGAGGTTCATAAAAGTGGTGCTTGCTTGGTATAAATATAAGTGGTTTTTAAGTGGATATAAAAGTAGAAACCTTTCCCCAGTACTCCTCTTTGAGATAGCACAGAGGACTTCTTTGATATGTGATATAATAATGTTGTTTTCCTGGTTACACTCTCTGTGGATTGCTGCATAAACTGTTATTAGACTGGCTATGAAGAAATAGAGAATTCTCAGTCTTCTGAAGAGGGACAGAAAACTGCAGATCACTTCTTAATAATCAAAATCTCTTAACTATGATCAGCAGTTCTTATAGTTGACCATATTTCATATTACCTCTCTGACTCCATTGTTTGAACTTTGTAGTGAGATATTATTGTTTTTAGAGTTAAGTAGTAAATATATCATCCATTGTCAATACGAATGATCAATATTTGCTGACTCTGGCATTGGTCTTGGGCTATATACAAGCTCACCCTAGCCCCTTTCTTTTCTTATTCTCTGCAATTATTCAAGTCTCATCTTTTGCCATTCATTTGGCCGCTATTTGAAATTTTAGGATCAACTCTTGTATCTGATTAATTAAAAACCAGAGCTGCAGCTTATAGTGTTTTTGAGAGGAAAGAAACTGTCTGCTGTGCTGAAAATGGCTTCCCATTGCTTACACTTTGCTTCAAAAAAAATGGATCCAGCAAATAACACCACAATCTGTAAGTAATAAGCTGTTGGGAGGGCTGGAGGGCCAGGAAATCAACACCAGCAATGATAATCGATAGTGTGGGAGTCAGTCATGTTACATGAATTATTTAGTTTTATACTTCTTCCTTAGGAGAAAAAAAAAAAATCCAGTGGTTGAGCAAACAAATGTTCTCATTACATCCTGTCACTCACCCCTAACCACACATTACTGGGTGGTTATTTAGAGAAAAGGCTGTATATTTGGAGAAACAGGTGCCGGCTCTGACTCGCCCATAAAATGCACCAAATTTTGAAAGAGCAGTTCCAGGGGCAAGTCCGTCCTGGTAGGTCCGGTAAAGTTGATTATCTCTAAGCTGAGCTGAGCGGCATTTCTCAAGTAAAATGGTAGCTTCACCGAGTCCTCCTGAACATGGTAGAAGGAGTGGAGACAGCAAACCCAAGTGCAGAGACCTACAGGTGACAAGCTCCACTGATGAGTATAAACTCATTATGAAGAAAGCAATTGTAATAAAGTAAGAACAAAAGCAAAGGACAACTGTCAACCCGAGACATTCTACGGGATGGAGAGGGGGACAGGATCAAAATTGGGGCAGGAAGAGACCATTGGACTGGTGAGGGCGCAGGGGTGAAGTTGGTGGAGTGCTGGTGGGAAGTCCACGGGGATACAACTGAGATGGAAAAAATGCACAAAATGAAGGATGATGTGAACAAATGTGTGTCATTGTGAAGAAGAAAGCCAAGGTGGCCCCCCACACTCCTGCCCAGCTCTCCAGCAGCCCCACCTGTCCTGCTCAGAGCCGAAGGAAACAAGAAGTAATTGAGAATGAGTCTTAATATAACCAGTGTGGAATCTGAAAAAGGGGGGGAAGTTGGGGAGGTGCTGCCTAAGGGCTCAGACTTGGAGTCAGCAATGAGAGGTCCTGGAGATCTACCTGCTTCATTCTTCCCACCCCAAAAGGAATAAGCACTGAGGTGAGAGAGGCGTCAGCTGTGGGAAGGTCTAGGTGCGTCGGGTCACGTGGTGCACAGCTTAGGTTACACTTCCGATGCCCCTTGTGTTGCAATAAAAATAAAGACCTGTCTGCAGGCTGGATGGAGCTGGATTTAGCTCCGCTTGGCAGAACTACACGATGACCACATTCTAAAACAGAAACAACTGAGAACAACCTCAAGGCAAAAAAAAAAAGCAGAGATGGCAGAGATGGAAGATCACCTTGGCCGGCTGGTGGGTGCGTGAGCCCAGCCCGGCTCCCCCATCTCCGCTGTCCTCAGATAAATGTTCTGCTCTGGGGCGAGATCCCCATCGATGCCTAAGTTGCTCCTGGTGCATGACCCATCCCTTCCTGACCTGCGGCCCCCACTGCCTCCACAATAGGAAACACATGGCTGCGCAAAATTGTATACTATTTTTAAAATGGAAAGGGCCTCCCTGCTGCACAGGGGTAGTCTCAGCGCTCTCAATCTATGTAGTACTGGCCACTGAAGCATGAGTTTGATGCCCCGCCAGGGAGGGACCCACAGGGCGCAGCAGACCTCTCCTGTCTCCTGCTGCTCCCCTCAGCAGTGGATTTCAGTGGACCTGCCTGTTCTGCTCCCCGCTCTGTCTCTGATGAGTCCCCTCACCCCCCTGCACCTCTGGCCTATACTCAGTTCTCGTATGCATAAATAAATAAATTTTAAAAATAGATAAATAAATACAATGGAAAGGACTTCATCCAAAGTTAGGAATACAGAATAGTGACTTGAAATTATCTTTTAAAAATTTTGTTATATTGAGGTAAGACGAGTTTCAGCACATTACTTTATAGCAACCAACCACCAGATGCCCAGTCTCCGTCCACCAACAACCAGCTGTCCCTCCACGTGTCCCCCAGCCCTCCCAACCTTCCTTCTGGTGCTGGAGTAAGTGTTCAATGTTGATTACTCATCTGCTTTAGACAGCGACAATTTATTAGAGACCTAGTTTCTTGTACTTTTATGAATAATAGATGACACTTAATTTTTTTTAAAGATTTATTTATTTGTTCATACAGAACTGGGGTACAGGCCAGAGGCTTCACCAGAGACAGAGTGGGGAGCAGAACAGGCAGATCAACGAAGTCCACTGCTGAGGGGAGCAGCGGGCAGGTCAGGAGAGGTCTGACGTGCCATGGGGTCACCTCCGGGGCAGGCGGGGATCGAACTCATGCAGAAGCGGCTTTGGCTTTAGCTTCTCATTGCTGTGCTTTAACCTGCTGCGCCACCAGGGAGGGCCGACACTTAAATTTTTAAAAATTTAGTAAGAAAAGCAAACCTTGTTGGGTTTTGCAAGTGAGGTTTACTATTACATGAGTGGACTGGTCATTCACTTCTTTGGCTAGTGACTCATTCTGTATTCACTTGTTTCCATTTTTCTGTTTCAGTGCCATTATTTTCACCATGCTGTGTCTTTTTTGATTTGACACTTTGCTTGCACAGGGAATGCAACTGAATATTTTAACTCTTTGTTGATCTATATTATTTGATGTGGCAATTTGATACTTTTGCACTAATTACCTTAGTGATAGTAAACATTGGTTTAATGATCGTTTCCTCCCTACTTTTTGCTCCATTGCTAGATATATCTTCTATTTGTGATTCATATAATGATCTCAAACTCTTTATTCTATTGCAATTTTTCAGAAGATGTTCTTAATATCTTAAGCTGATTTAAACATACTTATCTGTCAACTAAAAAAACCATCTGGGACTTTATTGTAATGCTTTTATTTTTAAGAACTACTTGCCTTACGGCTGCAATATTTCTAGCTATAATTGCTGTTGTGATTTATTACTTACACTATCATGTTTCATGCTTGTCTCTTGGAGTTTTTCTCATTTTGCTAAAAGAGTTGTCAGTTTTTCATTCTTTTTTTTCAAGATTACTTTAATTATTACAGAGTATGTACCAGTCCATATAGATTTTAGAATAAAATTGTCTATTTCTAAAATAGTGAGCTATTGTGTGTTTTGGTGAGGTGAGTGTGTCTTTTTTTAAATTCTATATCTTTATTAATTCAAACCAACTCATTGAGTGTTTCTTTGGGTGATGGTATTTTCAAATAGTGTTGGTTTCTTCTTTTTCTGTCTTACATTTCACTCACATGTTGTGCTTGTCTGATGCAGTGACATTTAGCTAACACACTGGATGTTGAGGATAAGTGCAATGTGCCACCCTCATTATGAATATTATGATCAGTTTACTTTCCAGTCTCTCCGCTTTAGCTTTTCTTTTCCTCATTTAATCTCATTTCTTTCCTTTTCCTATATCTTCTTGAGCCCAGTTTAAAAATGATTAAATGAAGAGGAAATGATGACAATCACCATGATGATAATTATAAACCACAAACCTTTTAAAGTACTAGGAGACACTGAGACTATTACTTTCAGTCTGTTAAATATTAACTCAACATGAGGCAAATATCATTCTTATAAATATGCATTATTTAAGATTTGTATTATGTCTCAATAGCAGATTAAATCTATCTCCCACTGGTTTAATACACAGCTTTATTTTTTACCTAGAGCACAGCCTCAGCTTGGGTCAGTGTTCTGTATCACCACTCAGCAGCCTAGACTGCTGGAGACTTTGCTGTCTTGTTACCCCAACTTAAACAGGGGGAGTCCCTGGTTGCCACAGCAACTCATATATATAGCCAATTGGTAAGCAACTGGCCTATTTTAGGAGGGGAAGAAAAAATAATCTGACCAAATACCAAAATGTGAGAGTTGTGTGTATAGAACACTAGATGTCTCTGCCTGCTTTATTTTACAGTGCAGAAATGAATGTTTGCAAGAACAATTTTCCAAAGTCTATATGTCCAGTATATAATCTACATTTCCAGTAAACTTAAAATTTTAGTAAATGAAGCTCCAGGATTTGAACATGAGTCTGTCTGCATTTAAGACACAATGGCTTTATAAGATGTAGTGACAAGCAGAGTAGATTTTTTTGAAATGTGCTTTCGACTGGAGAAGTTAAGACACAGCCACTATTTTCTTTTATGTATTCTGAGACTAAAGTGATGAAAAATCACAAAATTCTTCATCTGCAATGACAGTGTCAAATTGATAAATCTGTTCAAGATTGTAAAGTTGTTCCCAATGAAAAGCAGACTCCTGGTGACCAACAGCATGTGTCTAGGCACAAACCACACTCTTCGTTGTTGTTTCAGTATCAGGTTCGTTAAAAGCCAGAGATTTCATCTCTAGCAAGTGTTTTCATGCATAAAATTTGAGGGTATTCCTAATATACGAAGGCTAAATTAAAGAGATGATCCCCTCTGGAAGTAAGAGCTTCCTTGTACCCCTATGTTTTAGGTTGGATAATGTATGGTGATAGCTTATGAATCAAGCATTTAATTTGTTTACTCAACAAATACTTATTTTTAAAAATTTATTTATTTATGCCCACAAGAGCTGGCGTGTAGACCAGAGGTGTGGGGTGAGAGGATTCTCCAGAGACAGAGCAGGGAGCAGAACAGGCAGAGCCACTGCAACTCACTGCTGAAGGGAGCTGTGGGGAGACAGAAGAGGTCTACTGAGCCACGTGGGTCCCTCCCTGCCTGGGGATCAAACTCATGCTGCAGTGCCTGCAGAGAGCTTCGTGCTGGGCTTCGACCCCTTGTGCCACCAGGGAGGCCCTCAACAAATATTTAGTGAGCTCTAAATACATCATAGTACTTCTCTTGGTTCTGGGACACTACCAGTGAGCAAAAGAAAGTATTCTGTCATACTTGTGGGGAAGACAGACAGTACATGTGAGTAAAAACAGAAAGGTAGTGAGTCAAAGGTGAAAAGGAAGACCAGAAGGTGGTGGAGAGACGTTTGGGGGCTGATATGTTTGCATTTCTCCGTACCGGTCTGACAGCAAATTGTTGAGGGAAGGAGCAGTGTCCGCCACCAGACCTCCTAATGTCTCGTGGGGAAGAAAGACATTACTTCACTAGAGACGTCTGTGTTCCATAAGGCTACGCTGGCACCGTGATAGAAGTTCTCTCCAAGTCCGCGTCTCTGAAAGTAACAGGTTGGAAAAAATAACATGTCAATTAGTCTCGTGTTCTAGACAACCTTATTGTTCATAGAAAACTGTTGGTATTAGTGTCACTTAGGATTGTGCAGCGAATGTCACAGCAAAGACACTAATTTGTATTTATCACATCGACTGTACTGCCAAGCGGGATTGCATTTCTTCCCCACGGAGATCATATGTTTCAGCAGTGTAGGCTTTTGATAAAGATAGATGCTGTGGAAGCTCTGAGAGGCTTTCTTTGCTGATGGTATTTGAATGAATTATGGTAGCTTAAAAGGTTTTGGGGTGAAAGAATTGTAGCTTGAGGTCCACAGATTTAGATCGGAACCCAAAATCTGTGTCTCGAGGAGGGACAAAATCAGAGACTTTTCACGGGAAGAAAAGAGGAAGAAGATGCAGACAGTGGTAAAGGCAAAAGATGATTAATTTTAACATTTTAAACTGTTTGCTGTATGTAATTGGTTCTCAGTCTCCAGAGAGGATGCAAGGGGGAACTAACTGACGATCTGCTTTCTGGCTGAAGTCCAGAACCATCCGTTCTCCTGATCTGTGGTTGTCTGCAAACAGTTTTTGCTGGGTGGTTTCTTAAAATGACTGCTGTTTGGCCCAGCCCAAAGATTTTTAGCACGGTTCAAGCAAGAAAGAGAATCATTTCTATCTAAAGGCGCTCAGGGGCCATTTTAAAGATGGCGCCATAACAGTCAGCTTTCCACAATGTTGTTTTTCCTTTTTAAGATAGATTTTAATGGTTCTTTTTCTATAAATTTGATTTTGTGGTGGTAAGAACTTTGCCATATAGACAGCTGTAAACAATACATATAAAATTATTTTTCTGAAACTTTATATGGGTCTATAGGAATAGACAACATTCATAAAAATACTTTAAATATAAGATATATTATTTCCCAAGAGATTTCTCTCAAATAAAGAACAAAATCTATGAACAACCTTGGAGAAGGTTACAGTATTAGAATTAGAATTTTTATTGCAAAAATATGAGGAAGTCGATCTACTTATGTGCCCTCTCATCCTTTCTGCGAAACTACTGATTTTATTATTTTTTTACTCTTAATAAGTTTTATTATTTTTGCATTATTTTGTAACCCTCGTTCCTAAAGTTGTTTACTTATAGTTTCGTGTAAATCACTGTAATGCTCATCCCCAATCCCTTTACACAGCCTCTTTTCTCGACTTCTTTGTTTTATATCTGCTCTGGGTTGACTGGATTTCACCTTAAAATAGATTTTTCATTTCAAGAAAAGCTCATGGGTCCACGTTTCCTCAGTTAAATATGCTTGAGTATGTATCTCTATTTCTGTAATACTTTTAGGGGGGAAATGAATAGGAGGGAAATGAATAGGAATGAAATGCTCTTTTCACACTTTCCTTACTCAGTTTTTTGACATCGGAAACTCAGTGATTACCCAAATACGTGTATTTTCCTCCTTGTAAAATTAGATTTTTCTTCCGCCATCTCAATATCAGTGAGTAATAGTCTACCACTTTTCCTCTTAATATGAAACGTTTAAACATTATTTCATCATTTCCTGGCCACAGATGCAGTAATTCATTTCCAGTGCCTTGCCAAATAATCACTAATGCATTTACAGATTGAAATCAGGTCACATACAATAATACCTTCATTTCCCATGGAAGGAAATGCATGTTTAAGGCACTCAGGTGATACAGGTGATACGGGCTTATTCCTCAGATAAGCTGCGCAGTGTGAGCACAGAGAGGCTTCCTGCTGCCCAGGGACCTCCGGGGCCCTGTTCCTTCAGGACCCAGCAACGCAGCAACAGGGCTGGCTCACACCTGCCCCGGGACCTCCTGAGATGAACTCGTTTTTCATTTTTTAATTTAGCTTTCTCTCCCCGAAGTCCCTCTCCAGCCGGTACGCCCTTTGCGTGTCAGCGCCGATAGGGGGCAGCAAATCCTCTTGAGAGAAAACCAGCAGAGGCGGGCGGGGTGCTGGCGGTTCCTGGGAGTTCGCGCGCACCTGACATTTTCTTTCTTTTCTCCTTATTAAAAAAAAAAAGCTTGAATCTCTAAAATGGCCAGCTTTATTCTTTTCTATACATGCTTGTGGTCAAATCTGTAATGTTAACAATTACATGTCTTTTTTCTTTTTCTTTTTCTTTTTTAAGAATAGAGGTGAGGAGATTCCATCAGGATAGGAAAAGTACAAGGTCCTTTGTATAATTTTCTATAAAAACTATTCTTATTTTAGAGGAAATTTTAATTCATAGCCACAACTGTCCTAGAATGATAATGCTTGGATAAGATATGATGTAGATTCATGATTTAGGTGTCTAGATAAATAGTTGAAATACGTTTAAGAAAGAAAGTATATTTTGATTAATTAACAAGGAGGAAACCAACTCATTTTTCATTTTCCCTTTAGCACAATTTGGTTTCTGCTACAGGTTTTGTTATTATTATTATTTTGTAAAGATTTATTTATTTGTTTATACAGAACTGTGGTACAGGCCAGAGGTGCAGGGGCGGTGAGAGGATTCACCAGAGACAGAGTGGGGAGCAGAACAGGCAGATCGACGAGGTACACTGCTGAGGGGAGCAGCGGGCGGGTCAGGAGAGGTCTGCCGCGCCATGTGTTCCCCTCCGGGGCAGGCGGGGATCGAACTCATGCGGAAGTGGCTTTAGGTTCTTAGTGCAGTGCTGTAACCCGCTGCGCCATCAGGGAGGGCCAGTTTTGTTATTTTATGGAAAAGCAAAAGAGGCAGAGAGAGGAGAGAGACAGAGAGAGAAAAGGAGAGGGAGGAAGGAAAATGAAATATTTCCTGGCAAATACTTAAGAACAGCAGATGTGTAATATTTTGCAACCTAGAATTTGATATGAAAAGATTTAAGAGGAATTCAGAGAAATGTTTTCTGTTGATAGCCTATAGAATCCAGCAAAGGAGTACAAAAGATAGCTGTATTTATGCAATTACCAGTTTGAACTATCTGAAATTGAAACTGAGAAATACATATAAATGTAAAAACAAAGTAACAGAGTGGGAAATTGAAAAAACTCTTGACAGAGAGGGGTCGAGGTGGAGAAGAACTAAGTGTGCAGTGGATTGGAATCAGGCACCTTGAAAGTGTCTCCTTCTTGAAAGCAAACCTCTGAAAGAAATCATACATTATTTTCAAAAATTGATAGCAACTATAGAAACTGACCCTATACTGAGTCATAAGGACTATTTCAATAAGAGATATCCCCAAAGAAAGGAAAATGCAGCCACTATTCTGTGACTACTGTGAAAAATCCAGTTTATTTTGAACAACTAATAGTTAATGGGAATAGTATCTATAGATTTTAAATACATATCTATTTTTTTTTCCTAGAGCTTATTAAATTAGCAATTCCCACCTATTTAATTCCAGACAATACAGATAGGATTACAAGAGCTGTGGACTATGTGATCCATCTGGTCAAGAAAATTGATATACTTGTTGCTTTTCAGAAAAAAGAATGAAAGTAAATAAATTGGGGATTCAACAAACACAATACAAAAGTCAGTCATAAGACAGTGTGATGTTTAAATGAACATGGAGACATAGGATTGAATGAAATATAAAACAGGTGATTATAAAAATACAGAGAACAAATTTCCTTCATCAAATCGAGAAAAAAAATGACAAAAATAATGTGGTCAGGGGAACAAATGTGTTTGGAAAGAGAAAGATATTAAATAGCTGGTGAGGTGAAAAAAAGTTAGGTAATCTTATGTTGAATTTTGTACTGTTCTATTTGGAATTTCAGATTTTTTTGAAGTGGATACTTTTTTTAGAAAATATAAAATATCAAAATAGATAAAAAGAAAAAAGGTATGGTATTAAAATTTACAAAATGTATTAAACGGTATTTTGAGTTTGATGTGTAATTGTGGAAATTGGCTCAGTTAACTTAAAAGGAAATTTCCACCAGAATTTCTAGTAAAGTTAATCCCATTGTTATTTACTCTTCCAGATAACAGAAAAAAAGTAGAGATTTTTCTTAGTTTGGTTTGCAAGCCTGTCATACCCTCAGACTGTACCAAGAACAAAATTAATAACAAAAAGTACAATTCATGCTCAATTCTAAACAAAAATATAAGTGTATGCATGCATTTAAAATAGCGCATAGTGGCAAAAATAAAGTTTATCCCTTAATCTTCTTTCTCTTTCCCTGAAGTTACCTAATCCTCTGTAGCTGTTTTATGAAATCACTTTGTGCGGTTTCTCTGCCTCCTATAATGGTTCCTTCTCGATTTCTGTCACGTAACCCACACAGGCGCTCTCTTTTATATCACTTAGTTTCCCCTCTGAATGCTACCTGGGGCTTTACCGCCCTTTTCTATATTTCACGATTCCTGCAGAATCGGATCCGACGACGGATGAGCAAGTGTCCTCACGGCTTGCCCGTGCGTCACTTACACTTCCAGAGAGGGGTCTCGCCCCCAGCAGGTGCTTCAGCTGTGTTTGCTGAGTTGAATTGAATGGGAAGTTTGAGGAGGGAAATAGGATTTTTAAAAAAAGTTGCAATAGAGAAAATGAGAAGAGAGGATAAGAGGTTGTATAGGGTTTCCTAGCGTCGGTGCGCTGCACCATGTGGTCCGCTCTACGGCGGGGATTAAACTCGCTGTTGGGGCTGACTTGCTGAGCTGGGCTTTAACTAGCTGCGCCACCAGGGAGGGCCAATATCAACACAATCTTATGTCCATAGTTTGTCAGCCTCCACTGTTCTTTGCTGTATGGTCCTTGGGTTTTAACACGTCATTACAACATCACACAGAGTAATGCCACTAAAAATCCCTGGACCTCCACAGAGTCCTTCCTCCCTTTTAAGTCCCAGGCACCCACTGATGTTTTAAAACTGTCCCCATTGTAGTGAACGGCACGCCATGTCTTTTCCTGGCTTGATGATTCAGTTCTATTTATTACTGAGTGATACTCCAATGCCTGCCTGAACTGTATTTTGCTATTCACGCCCCTAGGGAAGGACATCTCAGTTGCTCTGAATTAAGCTGCTATACGATTGCAGTGCAGGTTTTTGTGTAGATACAAGTTTTCAAATGATTTGGGTATACCAAGAAGCGTAAGTGCTTGCTCATGTGATGAGGACATAATTAGTTCGATTAAGAAACTACCAAACTGTCTTGCAACTGAGTAGTTCCATTTTGCTTCCCCAACAGCCGTGAATGCGTGTTCCTGTCGCCCCAGCCCTGGCCGGCATTTGGCGTCTGAGTTTAACCTTTTTCATAGGTGTGTGGTGGGTCTTCCATGCTAGTTTATTTTGCAATTTCCAAAAGACCTATGGTATCCGCCACCTTTCAATATCTCATTCGCCATCCATATGTCTTCTTGCGAGATGCCTGTTCAGATCTTTTGTGCATTTTCTTGTTATTGAGCTGCACATATTTGTTGGATAAAAACAAATACCAGTCCTTTTTTTAGGTGTGTCTTTTGTAAATATTTTCCCCCAGTCTATTGTTTCTCTTTTCTTTCCCGTAACAGTGTCTTTTGTAAAGGAGAGTAGTGTATTAAATTTTATTTTTATTGACTTAACTTCTGAAGAGCGGTGTTAGCTTCACAGCCAAATGAAAGAACAGAGATTTCCCCTACAGCCCTGGAACTGTGTCTTTTTAAACAGTGGCATTTGCAGGAGGGTCCGTCTAGACTGATGTCCGTGTGTCCTAGAGATAAGGAGGTGCCAGGTCATGGGGTGCTGGCTTGGCAAAGCAGTCACCCCAGCTAATGGCTAAGCCTGTTTGCTGGTTTTCCTTTGTCAGCAAAATGAGCTAATTAGACTCTTACTCTCAAACTGGCTTTCAGCCCAAATTTGTTAGAGAGTTTTGCTCACAATATTACTGTTTCCTTTTTACTTTTGGATCAATTCCGAGTGAACTTTTTATTCATTAACTCTAGGTGTGACTGCAAGCAGAAAATAAAACCTACAGGAAAAAGACCCATTAATTTTCTTGCTCTTCTACCATCAGCAGAAAATATCAGGGCACGAAGTAAACTTGGAAACTCACATTACGTTACGGGAGGATATTTACTGAGGTGTATCAGTGTAATTGCAACGCCATCTTATCTAAGAAACCCAAGATTAAACCTCCTCGATCTCAAGCATTAAAAACATGCAAAACAGAGCCAGCAACATAAGCTAGTTCCTTCCAGCCGAATGCATTTGATTTGCAAAGTGTATAAAATGTTTTCACACGCAGAAATCATTTTCAGATATTTTATTCAACAATTTTCTCAAATGGTTAGCAGTTCCTTTAAAGACATAATCAGCAAGCCCTGAGCTGTATAGCATAAAAATATGTATATACAAGGCGTATCTTAAAGGGCAGAACACGCATAGATTGTATCCCACACATCACCAAACAATTGCCTTTTCCTAAGACAGCTTCTCCTCCTGGGGAGAAGTCACCTGACTCTAGTCTGTTCTATTGATATTATGTATTTTGGATGACTCAGTCCAATCTGCAACTTAAAAGCTCTGAAATGAAGAATACATTTAAGAGTGATGACAGAAGTAAATCTGTATTTGTAACATTTAGTTTTATTTACACATAATGGGTTGAGCTTCTGTTTGGAAAAGTCAGGACATGGAATGCCCCCTTCTGACCATCACAGCCTCAAAAGTCTCCATTTAGTATGAAAACAGCAAAATACCCCTAGTATTTTCAGGGAATATACAACTTTATAGATTAAAAGGAGAAGAAGAAGAAGAAGAAATCATAGCATGTGGCCTCGTCAGTGCTCTCTCTCTCTGTCTACAACTACATCTGTCCTTTGTAAAGACAAGGTTTCCTTGGGCCTTGTTCACCCCAGATCCAAACTTCATCTTCTCCTTCTGTGAGCACTGCCCACGCTAACTCTGGACATGAGCCACAGCTCTATGAAGCTGCCATTTGGGTTAAATGTGACTGAGCTTGGTGTTAGTCTCTTAGCTTAGGGCTGCTGTAAGAAAACACCACAGACTGGGTTGCTTAAACATTGAAATTTAAGCAAAATGCAACAAAATAGTTTTATTCCCTCCCCGCTCTGGAGGCTAAAAGTATGAGACCAACATGGCGGCAGGGCTGGCTCCTGCTCTGGCCACTGATGGGTCTGCTTCCGCCTTCTCTCCACATAGTGGCTGCCTTTTCTCTCCCGGCACATCCGCTTCCCTCTGTCTATATCTTCATCCAATCTTCCTCTGTTTCCATCCCTCCTCTTCTTATAAGTCATGTTAGAGTCTCAGTTCTAAGTTATGACATTTGCAGATTCGCAGCTCATTACTTCTGCAAAGAACCTATGGCTCAACGTGGTCAAACTTTAGGGGGCTGGAGGTCAGGGTTTAACATACCGGTCTTGGAAGAGACAGTATTCAGTTCATAACAGTTCATCCCTTAGAAAAATTTAAGCTTGTAAGAGGTGACTTATTGATCACACTACTGTTCATTCACATGGGGTGGGGTGCCACAGTTTGGATTCACAAGCCAATACGATATGGAAAACTGCTCGATATTGAGAATGCAGGGGGGCTTGCACCTGCTGAAGTTTCCTTTGAAAATATACATTAGTGAAACCATGATTACTTTCTCCTCCACTCAGCTCAGATTTATTAAGAAGGGTAAATTTTGCAAAAGCAAAATAGATACCAAAGCTAAAAAATATCTTTCAAAGGATGTTTTTGATGACATCATCTGTCGTCGGCTTGGTGAATCCTGATATCTCCTGCTGCTCCCTGGCTTCTTCTCCTTGTTTCTTTCTTTCTTCCATCAGAATACATGTTTTCTAACTTTTTCATACGTTCTTAATCAAAACTGGCTCTCTGGAAGGATGAGATGAATTCTTCTGCACTGATGTATAACGCCAGGGCTTAATAATATTGCTTCCTCCTGGAGAGTTTGGCTTTCATTTGAAGTTGCTTACGTTAAGGGGTGGGATGTTCACGTCTACTGTGGAATTATAGGCATGATGCCCTCTGTGACACCACTCTTCCCTGTACACTTGCGAAGCATCTTGTGACTGTGAAGATTATATTAACACAAAACTTAATCTCATGGTTAGCCAGAGCAAATTTTTTTTTCCATGTTTGGTATCTCAACTTTTTAAAAAAAATAATATAATAGTGTGTTTTCACATCATGTTGTGTCTTTTTCCACCTCAGCTGTAATCCCCTTGGGCTTCCCATCACCAAATCACCCATGTGCCATCACCATAGTCCAATGCACTACCTCCCCCCCCCCATTTTTGATCCCATTCCCCATGCCACC
Source organism: Condylura cristata (assembly GCF_000260355.1). Lineage (NCBI taxonomy): Eukaryota > Metazoa > Chordata > Mammalia > Eulipotyphla > Talpidae > Condylura > Condylura cristata. Next base: position 43,858,781 of record NW_004567117.1, on the reverse strand, counting down.
CTCATAAAATGTCTCTGGTATATAGTTGTTCATTATTATTTTTATTTTCTCCCCTGGTCCTTTATACTCCTGCTATGAGCAAAACCATCTGGTATTTTTCCTTTTCTTTCTGGCTTATTTCACTAAGCATGATCTTTTCCAGCTCCATCCATGTTGCTGCAAAGGCCAGAACAAATTTTAATAAGCCACAGCTATTACCATTGTAGGCATACATTCTAATAATGTAGACCAAGAGTGCATTTCAATCTGTATAAAACTTGCCAGAGAATTGAAAAGCATTTTGCCAGAGCAACCAATGCGATGTCTTCATTATCACCTCTTCTTTTTCTCTCCCTGTAACTGAGATATATTTCACAGAATATTCCTTTCCTTCCTTTCCTGATGTAAGCACTGGTCCAGTGTCAATACAACCACGTTAATTACACAGTCAGTCTCTGAATCTGCTGATCTGTGTCCACTGTACTTGAGCTGTACACACAAGTGGACATTTGGGGAATGTGGAAATAACCATTTGCAAAGTGCTGGCGCTTGATGCTGTCTTATCATGTGAAGTGCTGTGTTATGAATGATTAGTTCAGAGATTCTGCATAAGTTCAGGGGATGTGGGTGACAGCTGGCAGCAGAACAAACACTTCTGGTTTTCAGTCTCATTTCCTCCCGGACACTTCCTCCCTCTCTACTTCAGAACATTCCAGTAGCCAGATGCCTAGAGCTCCAAAGCCGACTGACCAACCAATCGACCCATCAGCCAGCTAAAGCTTCCTTACTGTCACACATCACATTTGTTGGCACAATCTAATGATCCACATTCATAGTTTATATATTGAAACGTATTAGAATAACTCCACCACGAATTTTGGCATGAACAAAATGGCAGGGCATATGAGTGTTCATGGATCCAAAAAGCTGGCTGTGTTTACCGGGGTACATTTCTCAATGCAGGAAGTTTGCATTTTAGTTTCTTCACGTTTTTGGCTACCATCACAATTCTGTCCGCCGAGTGATTATAACTGCCAGTTCTCACCCTCTCTGATTCAGTACTACGGAGAGAGACTTTCTCTCCCCTGGCTCACTGATGGAATATGTTATCAATTTTAGAAATGTTTGTCATTATGATAGCTGAAAAATGGGCTCTTGAGTAAAGTTTTCATTTGTATTTCTCTTCTTATTTTTTTAAAGTTTTTTTTTTAATATTTATTTATTTATATATACAGAACTGAGGTACAAGCCACAGGTGCAGGCACGGTGAGAGGATTCACCAGAGACAGAGCTGGGAGCAGAACAGGCAGATTGATGAAGTACACTGCTGAGGGGAGCAGCGGGCGGGTCAGGAGAGGTCTGCCGCACCCTGTGGTCTCCTCCGGGGCAGGCGGGGATTGAACTCATACGGAAATGGCTTTAGCTTCTCAGTGCTGTGCTTTAACCCGCTGCGCCACCAGGGAGGGCCCTTCTTATTTTTTAATAGACTGATTATCCTTCTAAATATTTAGAGACTTCCCTTTCTCGGAACTGTTCATGTCATTTGTCCATATCTATCGAGTTATTGGTGTTCTCATTTTTTTGTTGCATGTGTGGGATTAAAAACAAAGCAGTTGCATTTAAAACGCTGTTAATCACATTTGCATATTTGCATACCAGACTGTGGGCCCTGCCCTGCAGCTTTAAGATTACGGCTGTCACTGTCACCGCTGGCATAATTATACTTGCATGACCTTGGGAAGACAGTTGCGTGTCTGTACCAGGAGGGGCATGTACTGGACATCCCTAAGATTATGAAGCAAACAAGGCAGTTAGCTTGGGGATGCCTTTGATTATGTTTCAACAGGTTAGATGAAAGCCACCAGATCCTCTCCTGGTGCAAAGTCCGTGGTCACTATGTCAGATGAAGTGGATAAAGGAGTTTACTGCTTTGTCATCTATCTTTTGACTTGACTGGTGCCAAAGTGACGTTTGCTAGAAAATGGAGGTTTTCTCTACGTGCATGATGTTCTAATATTTAAAACTTGAAGTCAAATTGAAAACAACATAACTGTGGGATAAAAGTTAGTAAAGTGACAAAAGATGCAGGGGAAAAAAAAATCCCATAAAGAGAATTATTTAATTTCTATCATTTGGGCCGTGTGGCAGAAACAGTATGAGTGCAACCTCCTTGCAATGCTTAGAAGCAGCAAAGGAAATAAAAATACCACCTGTAGCCAGAGGCACTGTGAAATTAACTAAGTACAGAAGGTATTAAAATGATATGCTGCTCTACAAAGTGATTATAACTCACTACAAGTGTTCTAGCTCAATGTCAGAGAAGCTGGTATGTTGAGATAGATTCTGCTACTGGGCTACTTTGTCTTTCCCCCAGAGGGATAGAAAATAAAGATGGAAGTGATTTGCAATCTTTCTAGTGCATGTTTTATTAATTAATAATGAAAGGTTTTGCATCAATTAAATCTATGAAATGATGGAGCTGGTGAGGGGTCACAAGGATGGTGGTGGAGGAGAGTTTGCTCAGACTCTGAGCTGAATTCCACAGGACCAGGACCGTGGGGTAAGTTCAATGCCAGAGTCATTATATGGGCAACTCTCACACCTTACCTGCTTGTCATAGTCTTGTATAAATTTTAATCATCTTCAGAAACCACATCCACTCTTAGAAGATGAGAAAGTTGCCACTTCACAATGACAAGATGTTTCACACAAAACATGACACAATTCCCCACCGAGAACTTGTAAAAACAGTCTTGGAATACTTGAAACACACAAGTAGCTGTCTGGATACTCGAGAAGACTGCTTTGCATAGAATGTTTATTTGGAGACAAGCCTTTAGTCTTTTATTTATTAAGCCTACTGAGTGTTCAGCCAGTGCTGAGTCCATCAAGCACAGACAGTGCCCAGACTCAGTAATTCAGAGTGGCAGCCTTGCTGCAGCTTCTGAGTGTGAAAGTTGTTGTTCGGAAGTTAAAAAAAAAACCTCTGCTGGCCCTCCCTGATGGCGCAGCGGGTTAAAGCGCAGCACTGAGAAGCTAAAGCCACTGTAGCATGAGTTCGATTCCCGCCTGCCCCGGAGGTGACCACATGGCGCGGCAGACCTCTCCTGACCCGCCCGCTGCTCCCCTCAGCAGTGTACTTCGTCAATCGGCCTGTTCTGCTCCCCACTCTGTCTCTGGTGAAGCCTCTCACCGCCCTGCACCTGGCCTGTACCCCAGTTCTGTATGTATAAATAAATACATCTTCAAAAAAAACCCTCTGTGGCCAGTGGTCAGTATTTTGGACAGTAAAACACACACTGTGGTTCTGATACCTATTAGTTACTGTTACTCGCCCTTCTAAACCTTAATTGATCTCTGTAATTATTCACAGACTTATTCTCAGGAATACCCGAGGTAATAATCATTATACTCCTTACCCCAGCATCAAGTACATGGTAGTTTTCAATAAATAACAGCATGGGAGCTATTTATTTATTTATTTATTTAATCCAAATTTTGGTCACATTTTTAACCATATTTTTGTGTTTATGTTCTTCGGTGTTTAGAGGCAACGATTACTTACAAAAATAATAATCAAGAGTGATTAAGTCTCATATTCATACATATGTAAACTTATTCAAACTTACTCATTTCACATAGACCTAGAAATTCATGCCACTCCTTTTTTTTTTTTGCGATATAACTATACATCAGGATATAATTTCAGCAATTATAATTATGTTCTAATATTGGAACTACTTTTTTTATTACAAAGTTT
>NW_004567117.1:43847714-43853787 GCF_000260355.1 Condylura cristata | reverse complement strand
TTTTTTTTTGCATGTAGCTTCCCAGTTTCCCCAGCACCACTTCATGCCGCTCCTTTTTAATGACAACCGCTTAGGAATAGGCAGCTCTGCATTATTTAAGCCTCTCAAGAAACCTAAGCACAGAGAGGAAGACTTCATTTCACAGGACGGAAATGAGCCACAGAGAAGTTCATCAACGGACCAGTTTCACACAGATTGGAGACCTGACTTCAATGCATCGACGCCAAGGACAGGCTGCACCATCATGCCTCCCGTTCCCTCTGCTTAGTTGGGGCTCAAAAGACAGCCTGTGAATGAAATAGCAATTAGGTAATGACTAGTGTACATCCGCACGAAAAACCTAGTTCCCAAGAGGCAAGACCTTTTGACGTCCCCTGTATGACCCTAAATATTCGTTGAGTGGATGGAAAGTAAACATGATGCCCACGTTTTGGGGATGTTGCTACAAAGACCTGTATTATGAGGTATGAAAAAGAGGAGGGGGGAGGGAAGCCAGGTGGAGTGTGTGAAGAAAATGCGTCACAGGCAGCAGAGCAGGGGTGGGGATGAGCAGGGAGGAGAATGGGGAGAAGGCGTGAGCGGCTGCTTGTCTTCACAAGGAGCGAGGCCAAGCACAGACAGTTGTTGTGTTTACTGGCTGGTGAGTCCTCTTATCACCCAACACCCGTACGAGGCCAGGACGGACCCCGAGGCAAAGGTTCAAGCAAGGAGGCTCGTGCCACTGGCCAAGGAAAAGAGAGCTGTGGCCTTATGTGGCCCTAAGGTGTCCCCCTGACCTGGGGAGCCAGGGGCTCCGTTGGCCCTGCACTGAGAGGCGAGGGGCGAGAGGGTCTGTCTCAGCAGGACTTCAGAGAAATTGTGGGGGCTTCCAGGACTGTGGTCACTCTTTTCCTTCCAAGTTTGGTCTGGACCAGATCTGGCATGGCGCCGCTGGGTGAGCGTGTCACAGTGGAGACGAGATGGTCTGTCTCTGGCTCAACATTTTTTTTTTAAGATTTATTTATGCACACAAGAACTGGGGTACAGGCCAGAGGTGTAGGGATGAGAGGAGTCACCAGAGACAGAGTTGGGAGCAGAACAGTCGGGCCGGCTGGGGTACGCTGCTGAAGGGAGTACCCGGGAGACAGGAAAGGTCTGCTGCGCCCTGGGGGTCACTCCCGGCCAGGATGGAACTCAGGAGCAGGAATGATAGCTCTGGGACCAACGCTTAGGCTGGCAGGGATGCCCCAAGTCCCTTCTTAGACAACAGTTTATTTCTGAAAGTCCCAAAGTCAGAGGACACAGTATTTCCGAGTGTTAGTTGACTCTTCCTCTGCAGTTCAGCTGACGTTCCTGCTTCCCAGCCACGGTGACTATTTCTCTGCTGTCAGCCCTGTGAATCTTCTTCCCCTTCTCAGTCTTGTCCTCCGTCCACCACAGCCGGCCACCACAAGCTCAGTTTGGAGCCGCCTTTCCCACTGTTCACCTCACAGCTAGTGACAGCTACGTCACTGTCCCTTTTATTGTCATCACCCATTTGAAAAGCATCACTGGCTTCCCTTTGCTTCAGGATAAGTTGGAACGGCCTAGAATTCCTCACAGTGCCTCCCACACACGTTCAGTCTCCCACTCTGCAATCTGAGCATATCCAGTGTCTTTCTGCCTCACAGCGCACCACTCTGCTTCCCCACCCCCACCCCACACCAGGACTCTTCAGACTCACACATTAGGGAAATGCAAATCAATCGGAGGCGCCATGAGAGATCCTCTCACACCTGCCAGGATGGTTACTACTATACAAACAGAAACAAGCAGAAAATAACCAGTGTTGGTAGAGGTGTGGAGATTTGGAACCCTGGTGTATTGATGGGGGGCTGATTCGTCACACAAGCACCCGGGAAAACAATCTGGAACTCCTCAAAATAAATAAATCAGTAAAATGGCCATAGGCACCGAGAACGCCATTCTGGGACACAGAGCCAGAAGAATCCAAGGCTCGCTCTCAAAGAGGCTTCCCATTCCGCCGCTCCCAGCAACAGCATCCACGGCAGCCGATGGGGAGCAGCGAAAGTCCCCACTGTGGAGTGAACAGATAGAGAACAGGTGTGCGCACGCGGACACACACACACACACACACACAGGCCGTTCCAGCAGCAGGAGATGCTGACACGAAGGCCCTGCTCAGAGTGGACCAAGGCCCCAGACCAGGGCCTATCGCACTCCTGCATTTTCTGAGCGTGCAGGCTGGGCTTGGGGAAACTTCTCGCTGAAAGCTTATTCCTAGTTCCAATCTTAGCTCACTCTTAGGGTGCCTGGGCCTCCATCACAATAGAGTCCCTGTATCGCTACCTGCCTGACACAGACCCAGGTGACCCCAAGGCCCAGGCTCCACTGGGGCAAACAGCACAGAGAAGTGACTGTCAGACACTCAGAGCACAAAGCGATGAAATGCCAAGGGAGGCATATTTTGAGGAAATGCTGCAGGCTTTCTCTTGCGAAGGACTCTGAATTCTGATTTCTGAGATGTTCACAAAGCGCTACGCTTCCACAGAGGTATCTGGACAAGATGTGCCAGGGATGAAAGTACCTGGTAGCAGGAACACCTGTCACTTCCTGTTGCAGGGAAGTTGGAGAGCACCCACCTCATTGTAGTGGTGAGTGCGTTCAAGTGTAACGGCTGGCGAGTTTATTTGAAGGAATATTGTTGTCATCATCACTGCTGCATGCTCATTTTTGGAACTCAAGAAGTACAATTTTAGAGAAGACCCCATGATGGCCTTTCTTGAGAACAGGGGTTCGTTAGCGGTTGTGAGTGAAACAGTTCTCCTTGAAGGAACAGGCTGCTTGGTGGCTAGTCAGGCAGAAAGGCAGTGGGCCTTCTACCCGAGGGAGAGCTGGGTCTAGTTCAGGCCTGTGCGATAGGCTCTTGCTGGCGACGGAAGACTGTATTCTCTCCCTGAGGTCTGTCTAAGTCCATGTAGGAGAGGCCTTCGCTCTTCCAGCCCTCACGCTGGTCCCCAAAGGATTTCCTCACACTAGTAGTTATAAACCTTACTCTTTATGAGACTTCATTTTTCTTTTTTAGAGATGTATTTATGCACACAAGAACTGGGGTACAAACCAAAGTTGTGGGGTGGGGGGATGAGTGGATTTACCAGAGACAGACTGGGGAGCAGACCAGGAGGAGCTACTGAAATCCACTGCTGAGGGGAGCAGCAGGGTGATGGGAGAGGTCTGTTGTGCCCTGTGGGTCAGCTCCAGACCCAGGGATGGAACTGAAGCTGTTGTGTCTAGCTTGCAGTGCTGCGTCCTAACCTGTTGCGCCACCGGGGAGGGATCACCCCAGCTCTTATATGCATAAATCTTTTTTAAATAAGGGCTTGGTGATGGAGGTTGGCAACTTCAAAAATGCGTTCATCTGCTGGTGGACCTTCAGCTGGTGATCCAGAGCAGAGCTGGGCTGCAGTGGGGGACCTCAGCTGTCTTCTGCAGAGCCCTCTAGGCCAGTCTGCTCTGCTCAGCCATCAACTGATTGGATGGTCCCACCCTAGGTGTAGAGGTCAGTCCGCTTACTTAAAGCCCGCCAATTATACGTTATTCTCATCCCCAAAACACCCTCTTAGAAACATCCAGAATATAGTTTCGGCTCATGTAAATTTACCAGCACAGCTCTTGAGAGGTGGTCAGAGAAAGCAGCTGCTTCCTGGAGATGCTCAAGGTGCTGTAAGGGTGCCAGCAGGTCAGAGAGCTGGAGAGAGACTGGCTGAGGAACTGGTAAGGACTTGCTGGGGTGTTAGCGAAACAGGGAACGATCCCTGTAATTCGTGAAGATTTTTAGGTGAGTGGTGCATGGTAGAAATAAGGTACCAATGAGAAGGGAAACGTCATCAAATTTTGCTTCTGTCGTCCAGGTAACAATGGCACGCTACTATTAATGCTGGCTATTTAGGAGTTATTTGAACAATGGCGATCCTACAGCAAGAAAACCTGCAAAACAGTGAACAGACTTCCCATTCCCTCCCAGCTGTTTCAGGTGGATTGCAAGGCTCCATCGCCCCTGTACAGGGACACCACTTGCATTTTCCAGCATAAAAGTCTGCAAGTTGAGGTTGGTGATGACCTCGACCTGGCTCTCAGGGACCACCAGGTTTTGCTAGTTTTTGTCTTAATGTCCTTTCTAGCAAAGGATGCAAGTCGAGGGTCTTTGGTTGTATTTGTCAGTTTCCTTTCATTACTCTTAATTTATTTTTTAAAGATTTAATTATTTATGCATATAGAGCTGGGGTACAGGCCAGAGGTGCAGGGGCAGTGAGAGGATTCACCAGAGACAGAGTGGGGAGCAGAACAGGCTCACTGAGGAAGTCCACTGCTGAGGGGGCAGCGGGGAGACAGGAGAGGTCTGCCGTGCCCTGGGGGTCACCTCCCAGGCCGGGGATCAAACTCATGCTGCAGCGATTGTGGACAGCTTCATAGTGTTGTGCTTTAATCCATTGCACCACTAGGGAGAGCTCACTTTTGATTTGTTTATGACATTAAAATTTTTAATTAAAAAATACATTGTCATGTTCTTTTGTATGCTATACAGTGTGTGTGTGTGCAAACCTATATGTATTGCTTTTAACTTAACACGGTGTTATCACTATTAATGACAGGGTATTGACTATATTTTTAATATTAGCTTTCACATATTGTCATTTTTAAAACAGGTAAGTTTTTCATTTTAATTTGTCTGTGTCTATACACAATTGCTTACAGACACTAACATGTAATGATTAAGTCCTAAAACTAGGCTTTTATCCACTAAAGGAAATTTTCAACATGGTTAGATATATAAGACATAATTACTGTTGATGAATTAAAATGTATGAATGATCAGTTTTAAAAAGTTTTAAAATACATGCACCAAAGTGAGAATCATACCCCAGTGTAATGAGCGAATCTTAAGACACAACCTTCAAAATATAAGAGAAATCCATTTAGGAAAAAAAAAAAAAAGGATAAATTGTGAATTGCAAGAAAAATAGACCCAGCTCATTATTAGGAAGTGATACACAAACCCTTTCAGGACCCCTACAGTGCTATAAGCATGGCAGTCTACGGGAGTTCTGTGGATTGAGGTGCATTGATGGCAGAAATCTCTAGGGCAGGTTTATCACCAGCAGAATCAGAAAGCAATTCTCTGCACCCACCCTTGTTGTTATTGTTCTAGCTTACGATGCTGCTGGGAGCTTTTCATCTCTTCTCCACGACTTCCACTAAGCTAATAGCTCCTGCCGTGGGCCAGACTCTGAATGCAATGGTTCTATGTCAGGGGTTAAGTATGGAAAGTTTTAGAAACAAAGAGAGCTGCATAATTTTCTTTATGTAAATCACAACACACTTAGAAGAGTTTTGTCTAAAATAACTAAGAGACACATGGAAATTGGGCATTTCATAAAAAGATATAAAGAACTCTATACGAGCATTCGGTGCATGTAACAGATAATATAAAGGAGAATAGTTTGATTATTATGCTTAACCTTTGAAATGTTAATTAAGTTCAGAATAGTAAGTTTTTTTCTGTGTATATTTTTCATTTTTTTCTTGCACTTTTTAATAAATATAGCATAAAAATTTTAAAACCAGGCACAGGTATTGTGAACAGCGCAACAAAGACTTTTAATAGGTAAAAAGACAGAGCTGGCAGTGAAAACTTATGTTCTGGGCAAGTGTCATTAGTCTGTATACTCTGGAAACTGAAGCAGGTTAGAAAGCCACCAACATGGCAAAATGGAAGTATTTTCGGTCTCTATTTAAACCAGTGACTAGTTCTTGGCTAACATATTTTTAGACACTGAACTCAGCATATTTCACATAGCATTTCCAAGAACAGCCCCTCACTGGAATTCCAGAGGGTGGGTTACACTGTAAAGGTGTTTTCCAAGTATTTGACCATTCAAACTTCATTGAGCGAATATTTGTTTTCCCTAATAAAAGAAATAAGATTTTCTGAATGGCAGTATTAGTCTTTTTTTTTTTTTTTTTAAAGATTTATTTATTTATTCATACAGAACTGGGGTACAGGCCAGAGGCTCAGGGACGGTGAGAGGCTTCA
>NW_004567117.1:43840710-43847499 GCF_000260355.1 Condylura cristata | reverse complement strand
CGGGGCAGGCGGCAGGCGGGAATCGAACTCATGCGGAAGTGGCTTCAGATTCTCAGTGCTGTGCTTTAACCCGCTGCGCCACCAGGGAGGGCCGGCAGTATTAGTCTTTTAAGGTTTTGCAGTAGAAACACATGATGCTCTGTAATAGAGGAAATGGTTTAAGTGCTGGTCGCTGCCTTAAGGAGAACATCAAAATGGAAAATTGAATTAATTCAGGATTTGGCAGTCTGTATGCATCAAGCCATATTCCCCAACTTGTTAGAGACACACTTAATTTTTATAATTTTATTATCCTGTAGGACAATTGTTAGACATGCCGATTTTTCTCTAATTATAAGTTTCTTTTTGAAAGTTTCTCATTAATTTCAGCCGATCATAATGGTTTGGGGAGAATTCAAAGTTAAATGAGCCATTAACTTTATATAATCTATCCTTTTTATTCTTCTCATTGTCCTGATTAACACATTTTTGAATACATAGTCTTCCTTTCCCCTACCCCTATTTGATAAAGTATCAGAGAAACAAAATTTGCAGGAGATAGATACAGTTCAATTGCTATTCCATTTCATTTGCTTGAGGCAAAAGTGTTTGGAAATTCAATCATGGATTTATTTTTAATCATTGTTTCTTAAATTTCCTTAAGAATGGGAAAGAATAATTGTGTTAATTGACTTTACTGCCACATATGGTGATGTCTACAGTATGGTATAATCATGTATCCAGGGGCCCTCCCTGGTGGGTTAAAGCAGCGGGTTAAAGCTCAGCACTGCAAGCTACCCACAGAAGCTTCCCTGGCTCCCCTGGCGGGAGGTGACCCACAGGTACCACTCCTGACCTGCCCACTGCTCCCCTCAGCTGTGGGCTTTGTCATCTACCTGTTCTGCTCCCCACTCCGTCTCTGGTGAATCCTCTCACTGCTCCTGCACCTCTGGCCTGTACCCCAGTTCTGTATGCACAAATAAGTAAAGCTTTAAAAGCAAACAAACAAACAAAAATAACGTATCTAAGTGAAGCTCTACTCTGAAACTTACATAGCATTGGAAAACCCTCGTGAGCCAATAAAACGACGTGAACATTTACGGCCATCTGGGTCTAAGCGTTTGTCTCTGTCTCCTTGGTTTCTTCTGATCCCTATTTCATCCTCTGCTTGTCATTTCTGCCCCCCTCTATCTTGTCAATGATCTCAAAACATCACATTTACTTTTAGTAAACATTCAGTTTACATTTACCATAGATTTTGTTTTATATTTTAGTTTGCTTCTTTATTAATTTCCTATTCATAGTTTTCCTAGGTTTTTAAAATCTTTGAATTTTTTAAGATAAGAAGTAAATCCCTTCATGTTTTTCTTTATTCTTCACTCATTGAGAATTTCAGTGGTATTATGTCTTTTAAATCCAGCTTGTACTGGTGTCGTAAATTTCTATGGTAGTAATCATTCTTTTTCCTCTAGATATGTGTATGTTCCCTCAACTAATATATTTGGAGGTTGACTTCAGTATTCATGGTAGAGACAAGACTTAGTGTTAGATACTAACCTTTACAAACTATAGTTTTTCTTCTTTTTATCACGCATACATGTTGATGGCATTTCAGTAGATGTATGTGTATGTGTCAGTAAATATTACAGCTGCATTTTTTCCTTTTGTTCATATCCCCTTAATTTAAGCTTTAATCACCTGTGTATATTTGATTGCTCTTGAAACTACTGTATTTGTATGTAATAGTAAAAATTGCTACCACATATTATATCCTAGGCTCTCTTCTGACTTAAGAGCTTCCTACCTATAGCTTTCCCCCAACACTTTCAGGTGGAGCCTATTAGTACTCCAGTTAAGTAGGATGGGTTAACTAAGGCACAAAGCTGTGAAACAAATGATTCAACACCAGCAGTCATCATTGGTGAAGCTGAGACTCAAGCCCTTGGTAGCCTGGCTCTAGGAAAAGAACCTCTATGAGGCTCAATTTAAGAAAAAACAGTTGTCAGAAGGCGTGTGTGTGTGTGGGTGGGTGTATGGTGGGACCACAACCTTCATTGCAATGTGGGAATTGGTTTGACGTTAAAGAAAGGTATTGATGCAGAGAAAGGTTAACAGCACAATTTTGAGGGGCTGAAAAAATATATACAACATAATACATAATATTGTTTCAATGTTTGCTAAATAACCCCTTTAGAAGTGAAGAGATTTATGACAGGAGAGTAGTAGAAATAATTGAAAATAGACTGGTGATTTGATCATGGGAAAACATCAGGCCTGGAGGTCACAGTGAGAAATATATATTATCTATCTATCTATCTATCTATCTATCTATCTATCTATCTATCTATCTATCTATCTATCTATCTATCTATCTATCTATCTCTATCTCTCTATCTTCAGCTGTACACACACAGAACAAACTGTAAGTTCTAGAACTGAGATTAGCATAAGCAAGAAAGTATATTAGGACAGTTTCTGGGGCAGAAGTGTGATGAGCTAACAGAGAATGAAGAAACTTCAGAAATTTGGGCAAAACGTCAAGAAGAGATCATCAGCCTGATGGCAGTGGGGTTTCTCCTTCTGGGCACCCTGGAAAGGAGCAGTGTCGTGGGCCAAATCATGCCCCACGTATGTCCCCAAACAGTAACACAGGCAAACCTCTGGACTCACAAAGTGCTAGAGAGTGAGGTGGACTGCATGTGGGTTGACAGATTTAGCATGTATGAGATATTAGCTTTGCCAGAACTCCATGGCGCATGCACAGTTCTCGGATTTGGAGTGGGAGACACAGACTGCACCTTTCGTAAGCAAAGGACATTTTCCACCATCACCCAGGTGGCTGGTGGCCCATGAGGAAGAGTTGGAGGTCATATATATGTATATACACGTACACACACGTCTGTATAGATACTGTGCATATGCTATGTATAGAGCGCATATAATATAATAGCACATATAGAGCATGGAGTCATTAATGAAGGGGAGAAGTGAAAGGTGGGAAGATAGACGGGGGAGTTCAGTAGATAAAGATCCTGCACAGTAAGTAGAAGAGTGTGGGAAGGTGCAAAGCAGTTGAAAATGAGAGCTCACAATATAGCTGGAGTGGAGGAAGGAGGAGGGAGAGGTGGGCTTGACAGGTTTCTCTCATAGCTCTGTGCTCGGGCTAATTACACCTCAACTTTTGCCATTAAATTTAGTGCAAAAAATTTAATTGGTAGGCAAACCCCTCAGTCCATTTTTTAAAGTGTTAGATTTTAGCTGTGCTTAATGTATAATCCATGACATGCTTATCATCTTAAAATAGCCAACTTAATGTGTGCAGCACAGCCTCAGAAAATTTTTATGTTAGCAAAAAACAAATACCTCAGGGGTTATAAAGATTAAACATCAGTCTTACTTCTAAAAATTGTAAATGCTTTAGATTTTTGCTTTTTTCCACCCTTATCTATGACACGCCACCAAACGTAAAGTAGTGGGCTGAAATGTCATTTATTTTAAAAATTTCCATTACCTGGAAGAAAAAAATGTTGAATTTCATAATTCGATGCACCAATCTCATACTGAGTATTACTTGGAAGCAAATGAAATCCAATATAATATGTCAGGTTTCAAGATTAAATTAAGATATGTGGAACCCAGTTTATTCCTTGTGTGGAAATATACCATACAGATCAAAAAGCCAAAATGAAAAGCATAAGCCTAAGATAAGGGACTTTAATATGTAATAGAGCAAGAAACATTTTATTTTGCATTTTTCTTTGTATTTCTCATTATAGACATAAATAATAGCTTACATCATCTTTTCAAATGATTATGTTTCCTCAAATTTCTTTATAACTTTTACATTAAAAAGTGCTGGGTTAAATCTTTGGTCAATACAGAGTAATTGGCAACAGCAAAGGCTTTAACCTTTATGTCGCTGTATATTATATAATGTTACATGATATGCTATATCATTGCATGACATGTTACATTACTATGCCACCCAATTACAGATTATACCATTTACAAATAAAAGTGTGATTAAATCAGTGTTATATAATACGCAGTATATATAATAACCCTATAAGATCATACATAATTTACATACACACGTCACACATATATATTCAATTGCCCTTGACACTCTGTTGATGGGACCATCACTCTAAGACAATGGTCCAGTGAAAAGAACAGGGACAGGGTGACATACAGTTGTCCCCTCGCCTTTCAAGAGCCCCACTGAAATCCGTGGGAGCACTGTAAAAGTAGGAGGAATGTAGTGATGTCTCTATTCCCGCAGCCCAGTGTTGTGAGAAAGCACAAGACTGATATTTTCTCTAGCCCCAGGCCTGCTTTGGGGTGCCCTCTGGCGTTTTCCTCCCTCACACCATCCCCAGCCCTGTCCCCTGGGCCAGGGGAGCTGTCTGGGGCCTGCAGGTAGGTTAACTGACGCCCCCTGCCCCCCACAGGCCCTGATTGGCTCGGGGTCAGCAGCCCCTGGGGCAGCTTTGTTCTTTTCATCTAAGTCTGTGTCCCCCAACTCCGCTGTGCCCTCAGTTCTGGCTTCCTGAAAGCCCTCAGAGTTGGCACCTCGGTGGGGGCTCCCACGCCCCGTGCTGTGCTAGAGGCTCTGTGTTTGAGCCTCCTCGGAGGGGGCTTGGGAAGGGGCAGCGGCCGTCAGGCCCAGTGCTGTTCCAGAAACAGTTCCGCACACTTTGCCATCTAATTCCATCTTCTTTCTATGGGGACCGCACCTGAGAAAAGAAAGCAGCATTGTAAGAAAAAAATAAATTAATTTAAAAAGACAACAGCTCGGAGGAGCACAGGGGACAGGGTGGTGGGGCCCGGTGATTGGTGCTGGGGATTCTCTGGGGACTGCACCTGAGACGAGAAAGCAAACACTGCAAAATGAACTCGGATGTACAATATCTATAACCAAATAAATGAGATATGAATGTATCTCCTCGCCTCTGCTGCCTGTGAGGCAACAGGACTTCTCTGCACCTGAGTCCTGGAGGTGCTCTGTGCCCTAATGGGGTCTGACACATGAGGTCAGCCCCGTAGGCCCCAAAGCTGCCCCCTGCGCCCGCTTCACCGGCTGTATGGCTGTGGCCCAGAGGTACCACTGGACACGGGAGGGGACCCCGAGTTCCCTCAAGTCCAGTTTCATCCTATGGCAGTCGCAGGAGAACTAGACTGGCCTGAGCCAGCTGTCACCCACTGGCCCGCTCGCCGGGACGCCGCACACTGGCCAGGGCCTGCTTTCGCACTCATTGTTTCAGGGGTCTTGAGACTCCCTAAGACTGAAGAGAGGACTCCACAGGCAAGGGGTCAGTGTTTATTGATTAGTACAGAGCAAGAAAGAAAACTCCAGGCAGCCCTCCGTGGGCGAGGGGGGAAGACTCCAGGCAGCCCTCCCTGGGCGAGGGGGGAGACTCCAGGCGGCCCTCCCTGGGCGAGGGGGGAGACTCCAGGCGGCCCTCCCTGGGCGAGGGGGGAGACTCCAGGCGGCCCTCCCTGGGCAAGGGCAAAGACTCCAGGCAGCCCTCCCTGGGCAAGGAGACCCTGAGGTGGCAGCCTGGAGGTTATGTAGGTCTCAGAGGGCTTTGGGATGACAGCAACTCAGCTTTGTTGGCTGCGTGTAGACTTGGCCAAAGCCCATGTGCTGTTGCTGACTGTGGGCATCCTCCACCGAGCTGGGAGCCTGTGCAGGGCTCGGCAACAGCCCCCGGGGCTGCGCATGCACCCAGGCCTGTAGCTCCTGCTTGACCCTGTTTTGGGGTCTGCACTCCCTCTTTTGCAAAGCTGGGGGAATGCATCAGCTCTGAGGGGCTAGTCCAGGAATGTGCAGACTGGGAGAAAACTAGCAATAAAAACAGTGGGCCGAGGAAATGATGGCTGCAGGTGATCGGACATTTTGGAGTCTATTTTGTTTAACCAAGTTAGCTCATGGGAACGGCACAATTCTGTGCCTGTCCAGGGCCCTTCCTGTTCCGGTGTGGGCTGCCACCCAGCCTGTGCTGAGCCCACCCACAGGGGATAGGTGGTGAAGACCCAGTCCTTCCCCACCATCCCTCTGCACATTTCCACCCTAAAGCAAGAAAAACTTACCGGCTTTTCTTAAAAACAAAGCTACCTTTTAGTTTGTTTTTAACATCTCTATAGATTTTCAGATGCATGCCTAATCGGCAAGGAAGGCATTTTAAAGCAGGGGCTTTTAGCACCTCACACTTGGGCCTGCATTCCTGGTCAGCTGACACACACCATGGTTCTCTGAAGGCTCTGGCTTGGTTAGAGTGCTCGATTTTTTTTTTTTTTTAATAAGAACAGTACAAGTGCTGTATATTATGAAGATGGGGTATAAAAACATTTATATTTTCTCCGCTTCATGAATTTTATCCTAATATCTGTGATAAGATGCCACAAAAGTAATTATAAGCCTCTTCAGCCTGCTATAATAATTATTCTACAGTTTAGCAAAAAGGACTTCTGTGGGTGGAGGGAGGGGGCAGGGAGCTGAATGGTTTGCACGGAGGGCTCTCTCAGTCAGGCCACCATCACAACAGACACACGTGCTCACAGTGCTGGCAGTGACAGTCGCCAGGCCCAGTTTCCAGAAGGCCTGGGCTTTCTTCCACCATTGAGCCCGTAAAGAAATCTCAACCTCTCTTCCCCTGTTAGGCCAAGTGTCCTATGAAATAGACATTTAGGGTTCCACCCTTACGATCCCTTAAATACCCCCTAAGGCCCCTCTGTGTCCATATAATCACACAGAAGGTCAGGGTTTGAGCAAGGGAATTTTGTGCGGCCACATTCAGGCCGCAGCAG
>NW_004567117.1:43836429-43839400 GCF_000260355.1 Condylura cristata | reverse complement strand
GGTTGGCTGCACAGGTGATCACCCTCCCTTTCTACCGTTTTCTCCTTCCTAAGTGTTAGGGTCCCGCGCCTGGAGGGACCCAATTGGAGTGTTTCACCGATTCCAGAGAAAGGGCTTCTTCTAAGCAGTTTACATGGGCAGACCCTACTAATTTAAAGGTTTTTATTCTTCTCTTTTGCATAAAAAAGAAAATAACTATGATCCTACTGAGATTAGAGTTAAGAATTGCTAACACACTGTCTTACTGGGATTTGCTTTTTATTGATGTCTGGACTTCTAATGCTTTGTTTTTGGCTCCTGTTTTTTTTTTTTTTTTTTTTTGGATGTTTTTGGTCTCATATTTGGGGAAGGTTGGTAGTCAAAAATGTAATTAAGTAGATGCTTTCATATGCAAATAACCATGTGATTACTACATCAAGCTATTATATTTATTCTGGAAGGAAGTATGAAATGTAAAAGGTTGTGGTAAGAGTAAGATTTTAAAATCTTTTTGTGTCTGAATAAATGAATATTTTTATATACTATCAAGTGATAAGAATCCTTCAGTCCTCAGCTCATTACAGCTCACACTCTTGTTGCAGTTCTGTGTCATAAGTAATAAAAATGCAAGGGGCATTCACTATGCAATTATGACTCCTAGCACATAGGTTTTATACTCTTGGCCCACACAAAAGAAAATATTATTCTGTGATATGTTCTGCATCAAAATTATAAATAGGATTTAGAATAGATAAAAGGTTTAAGAAGAAAGAGTTAAAGTGAGACAATTTTTTTAGGGCTTGATTGATCTTGAAATATTCAAGGTTTTCTTCAGTCAGTTTTGCTTCTGTCTTCCCTAGCAAAATGAAACCTTCATGCGTTATTGTCATTTCAGATTATGATGAAATATGATCTTTTCCCTGTTTCCCTGTTTATTTATTCCCTTTTATTTCCTTTCCTTACTCCTGTTTCCTCTGACCCATCATAAATAATTATATAGTGTTTGATCTGTATCCCTGTATCTTCATGTGTCCTTGACAAATGTGGTAGTTTTCTTTTTGTATCTTTTAAAATTTTGTTTATTTGTAAAGTTAAAAGTACAGAATTGTTGAAAAATGTCTATAAGGAAGATATTAAGATTTACATTTGCAGATGATTGCCTCTTCTCTCGTGTTATTTTCTCAGTCTCTTTCATTGGAGTAAGAATTGTTTTCTAACTTTGCAAAGAGGAGTTTTCCTTTTCTATACCACCCCAATATTTGATCCATTGATTTTAAAAAACTTACATATGTCAAAATTCCTTGCAGTCATTTTTTTTCTTTATGTTCAAATGGACCTGAATTTGGGAGGTGAAATCCTTTTTAGGTGGTTCTTATAATGCTTTTGATATGATCCTATTACCTCTTTAAGCATTTTCGGCTTTCTAGTTCAACAAGTAGTTGTACTTTTACTTATTCATTTTGGACTTTCTCTGCTTGTACTTTTTCACCTAACAAAAATGAAGCTTAATTATGGTTAGGAACATGCCTTGCAGGAAGAAGTTGGAAAGAAGATATATGAATTGGAAAGAAGAGATTTTGGTTTGGGGTAAAAATGGTAGTGATGTTATCCATGCCTCTGTTCAGAGACTTTTCTGGACACTGACATGGAAGTAGTGACATTGTGTTTTAGAAAACTGAGTTGGATAGTTCAAATATTTATCTATAGGGTAGAAAATAGTTGATGTGAAAGGTGTACTTGAAAGCCTAAGTAAGGGGTTGCACAAATAAAAAGTAATATTTTGTACTAGTGAATTACTTTGCACTGTAGGTATCTATTACTAAAACAATGTAGTAAACATTATAAGGCAGCATTACAATTTCATCCACATCCTTATTTAATCTACTTAATATTTGATTTATCCAAATTAATCCAAAAATCTCACTGGGAAAAGTGTGTATCATATAATATTTAGGATCCTATTATCTCTCCTATATAACTTAGATGCCAGTGATAGTTTAAATAAAGCTTTTAAAATATAAACATTAATGAATTATAAGTTTATGGAGGAGTCTCAATTCATTGGGATCATACTCATATAACTATCTTAATTGTTTCAAGTAATTCACTTTGTTTGTGTTTCAGGGATTCCTTTTTCCTACCACTTAACTGTTAGTGAAGAGTCTAAAATGTTCCAGTAATTTTTCTATTTATTAATTTTTCCTCCAGTCCAGTTTAAAATTTCTTTTCAAAGTTTCTTCTCTCTATTATAGAGTAGGCCAGAGTTTTAATTCCTTTGTTTAAGGCTGAAGGGTATGAGAGATGTGGGGGTGGGGGGAGGGTGTGTAGTTTTTCTAAGTAAAAAAGTCTGTAGGTTCCTCACATTATCATATCCCACATGTAATGTTGTTTCTGGCAGAGAGAGTAAAAACTGGAATATTCAAATTCAAGGACACAGCAGGGTCAAGTAAACAGAAAATACCTGATCAGGGTAAATAATTAAAACAGCAGTTGGCGTTTTTTTTTGTTTTTTTTTTTTTTCAGCTCACATTGGGAAGAAAGAATGCCTCACTGTAGGTTGTGCTTATGGTAAATTTCACAGATCTGAAAGAGCAGAATTTTGAAACTTAGAAATAATTGCCTACACATCATGCTGTGTTGCCATCATCCTTATCTGCATTTACTTCTAGCTTCATGAAATGTCTTTAGGGGAGATGCTCTTGCTACTTAGTGTTTCAGAATAGGGGATTGAGGAGCAGGGATTCAGAAGCTGGCCCCTAACTCCTGACTGTACACTCTCAGAGTGGGGCCAGCCCGCGGTGTGCTGGGCTGGGTAGGTGGGTAGGTGGGTTGGTGGGTTGGTAGGTTGGTAGGTTGTGGGTAGGTGGGTTGGTGGGTAGGTGGGTTGGTGGGTTGGTAGGTTGGTAGGTTGTGGGTAGGTGGGTTGGTGGGTAGGTGGGTTGGTGGGTTGGTAGGTTGTGGGTAGGTGGGTTGGTGGGTAGGTGGGTTGGTG
>NW_004567117.1:43832843-43835714 GCF_000260355.1 Condylura cristata | reverse complement strand
TGGGTAGGTGGGTAGGTGGGTTGGTGGGTTGGTGGGTTGATGGGTAGGTGGGTAAGTGGGTTGATGGGTAGGTGGGTAGGTGGGTTGGTGGGTTGATGGGTAGGTGGGTAGGTGGGTAGGTGCCATGTAGTATGGCCTGGGAAAGTGTTGCAGGATACCACAGGGGGACAGAGTATTGAGAAGATTGCAGAACCGAACTGTTTTCTTGGGGTCACCCTACCTGTCCCCTCCCCCGTACCAGAGGCTCTCTGGTTGGGTCACAGTGTGAGATGGTGCCCATCGGCTCCACACCCAGCTTCAAGTCCCTGCAGTCCAGGGAAGTTAATGCTCCAGGAGCTTCAGGCTTTCACCTTTCACAGTTGGGCTATAAGAGCAAATGGATACATGTGTCCTCCTCCTCCTCCTCCTCCCCAGAAGAGAAAGTCCATGGTCCTTTAGCTAGACTGCCAGATGGTCCCAAAGAGGTGAGAGGCAGCGTCAGTGAAGATGCCTGCAGTTACTAGTGTGATTAGCCTGGCTGCAGGCGCTGTGGCTACTGGGCCGGGCAGCGGGTAGGAGTGGCCTCCAGGATGGTAGCTGTCCAGTGGGAGAGGCTCCGTGTATCACCAGGAGGGATTTTATGGAGTGAAAAAAACTGACTACTGAGTCTCAGCCCTGCTTGTAAAATGAGGTTATCTGGAGGCATTTTTCCTTTAAGAGCAGTTTTAGGTCCACAGCGAAATTGAGATGGAGTTACAGGGACTTCCCGAATATCTGTCACCCCACATGTGTTGCCACCCCGCTATTAACATCTCCCCATCCCTGTAGACTACTACAATTTTTTTTTTTTTTAAATTCACTAGCTACCCCGAGGCATCAGCGTTCCACCCCAGGGCTGGCCCTTGGTGTGTACATTCCGTGGTCTCGGGGATGCGCACGGACAGGTACCTGCCTGTGGTGTCCTGAAACACCCCTCTGTGCCTGTCTTTGTCCGCCCCCCAAGGCGCGGTGACCGCTGATTTGTTGACTGTCACCAAAGGGAATTTTAAATAATTATATCTGGGTCCTGTCTTCAGAAGCTGATTACTGTTGCTGATTTTGCAGGTTTGGTCTGAACAGCAACAGTTTTGAAGTTTCTGCATGGTGGTGACATGTAGGAAAGATTGAAAAAGCTGGACCGAAATTATTCTTAAATTTCAAAGGACAGCGAGAGATTGAAATGGCTGTTTCATAGTTCTGAGCTTTCCATCATGGGAAGAGAATGGGATGGAGGGTTTGTGGACGAACGGACGGACTTTCAAAAGAGAAGGGGACCCCTCCGGGTGGGGCGCTGGCATTTCACAGGCACCTGTTAGCACACCAGGTGCCTGGGACCTTGTGAAAATGCAGACTCTGACCTGGGTCTGCATGGAGCCAGGCAGTGCCCTAGCCAAGAGCTACCCTGGGAGGCAGGCTGAGCCCTGACCCAGGCCGCAGGTGGCCCCAGGAGGCTCCAGGACGCTGCCCCTGGTTGGGAAGTTTCCTCCTGGCTTCCAGGCGGCCTGGAGTTTCTCTCTTCTTCTGTCTTATCGTTCCCTTGTCTTATCCCCATAAATAAATTCCACCCACGTGTTTACTCACAAAGCTGCTCCCTGCAGTCATAAGCCTGGGGGTGACCCCCCAACCCTCTTGCTCAGTTTCATTAATGGTCTGAGGCAGGAGTGATTTTAAGGTGCTGAAAACATCAAGGCTTCACCTGAGAGGCTGAGACAGAGGAAATGAGGGCTTCTGAGGCTGGATGCGCAGCTGCGGGGGGCGGGAGGCCTGGGCCAGCGCGGTCCTGCTGCTAGATGGCCACTGTGACGGCCGAGCTGGTCGGGGCTCCAGCTGCGGAGGCTTTTCGGAGCTGTGGTTTCTCTTCTCACGTGACTAGGAAACAGGAGGATGTAACCCCACTGTGCTGATCTACAAGGACTTGGGGCGCAAGGGGCTGGACGTCTCTGGAGATTTCAGTGAAAGGGAAGAAGAGGGAGCAGGCCGTGTTTCCCTCACTGCCTTGACTTTCCTGGAGGTTTGGACCTGATGGCAGAGACGATCCCCAAGCCTTTTCTTTGTGACTGGGGTGTGTTCTCCTGTGTGGTTCCATTCCCCTGAGGGCATTCCCAGTCTGCCATTTGCTGCCCCCACCGGCCTTTCTCTGAGTGCCGAGTGTGGCCCTTCCATGCCTGCGGCTGTGTTTCCTCAGTTGTGAGTGTTTTGAGGTCAGACTGCTCTGAGGTCTGACTGCTCTGTGCTCTGTGGGTCGGCCCTGGCCCTCCTGGGTCCTGGTGCTCGCTTGTTGCTGTGGGGCTACCTGGCCCCCTGCCCTGCTGCCCACCAGCTGCCTCCTCCTGAGTATGCCGTACCCTGGGGGCCCGGGATTATCAGGAGCCTGGGGCTGTGAGGCCATGAGGGCCTCTCCCTGGCTGGTGACGTGTGTGTGTGTGTGTCCTCCTCACCCCCTTCGGTTTTGATTATCTGTTTTGCGCAGGTGGGATAGTGAGAATATAATTAACTGGCTGCCTTTCAAATGTAAATATCTCAGTGATTACAATACTCACTGCATATCAAAAGAATGGCACTTGGACAAGAAGATTCTGGAAGGAGATTCAATTAGAGTCCTTTAGTAGGCTCCTCTGTGCTTTCCTGGATCAGGGCTTCTCTGCTTGCTCTTTTTTCTTTTGATATTCTCCTTATAAAGAAAACCCTATCCAGGCTCCTGGCCCTTCACCTGTGCTGGCCCTATTATCTGAGGGCCCATCTGCAAGCTTGAGGAAACGCTAATGGAGTGCCTCTGAGCATGTTCAGTGGAGTTTGGTTCCTTAGGGATGTCCTGTGCCAAACAGCTATCCCGAAGGAGAGTGATGCAGGAGT
>NW_004567117.1:43769593-43832743 GCF_000260355.1 Condylura cristata | reverse complement strand
GGGGGGGGTCCCTAGGAAAAGGGGAAGTTCCAGGTTCCCTGCCCCACCCAGAAGGAGGGTGGATCTGAGCAGAGAAAAAGGAGACAAGAGAAGGAATCAAGGAATCAGAGTCTCTGAGAGAAACATTTCTTACTACTTTGCTGTGGAGACTGTCAGTCACCTCTTTCCACAGCGTTTTCTTCTGTTCATCTCCATGGCTAAGTCCTGGGCATCTGCTGCTTGCCCTCTGCTGCCCGTAGGCCTGTGCCTTTCACTTGGAGCCCGCCTTGCTAGGGCAGGCCAACCCTGCCCTGCCCGCAACACCTGTGACCCCGTGCCCTCATCACCCTTCCCGCCTGTGCCTGCCCTGGCAGTTGCCACTCTGGCTTCCGGCAGGAGCAGGCTGCGTGCAGAACTGCACTGCCCCTCGTCCCGGGCTGCGCTGTCCCTGCCCTCTGCTGACAGGCAGCTCTGGTGGGAACTTCCTTTCAGCGTCTGCTGCTTGGATGGCCTGACCCCACACCCAGGGTCCTCAGAGCAACTTGGAAGCAGACTCTGAGGGGGAGATTTGCATGCAGGAGTTGGACTGCTGTGCCCCCAGGGAGTCCACCTGGGGGATCCCGAGGCCAGAAGGTCGTAGCCACTTGGAAATGTCACGAGGAGTGAGAAGCAGGAGCTGCATTGTAGACGGTTTTCTCCAGGCGGGTGGAAGAGGTGGGCAGAGGGCGGCCCCCCTGAGGTCAGCAGGACTGTGGAGGTCTTGTTCGTTTTAACATTTTTCAAATGTGGATGTAAGGAAGGCAGTCCAGAGACGGGGTGACGCCCCAGGATGGGGGAGGACCTGGGACAGCAGTGATTGAGGAAAGAGGTCACGTCCCTGAATGGCTGGGACTGGCTGCTTTCTTAGCGTGGCGGTGAGGAGCTGAGCAAAATCTCAAATGATGACTTTCCTTCAGGGAATGAAGTACGGTCGGATCCAAGAATAGAAGAGCAATGTGAGGCTTGGATGTGATGTTTTTCATGTCAGAAAATAATCCTTTGCACATCTTTCATTCTAATACAGGAGAGCTACAATATATATGAAATATATTCAAATATAAACCTGTTATTTTGTATTCATGTAGTATATATTTTATATGAAGCTGGCAGTAAACTACGTAGGGGTCACATCAGTCATTTTTACTCCAAACTCATGCAGATTTTCAAAATGCAGAAAAGGGGGCCAGTGAATATCCGTGGACTCTTGATCTGAATCCAGTTACTGCTGCTTGGCTGCATTTGCGCGCTTTCGACCCCCGTTGCCTTTTCTTCCCGTGTATACAGATATGTGGACACGTGGGCAATGTTTCAGAGAGAGATTTTTTGTTGTACCATTTGAAAGAGGCATCATGAAGCTAATGTTGTAACTGCTTTAAGAACTTTTAGAACAGAGGCAAATTTCTTGAAATGTTTAGATTGCCAATTTTACAAAATAAAACTAGCATTTCTTGTCTGCTCCAGCACATTCCCCTAGCAATTCTGCAAGCTGCTGCACAGAAAGCCCTTCTAAACTTCTTAAATTTCTGTTTTCAATGCTGTCAGTCTTATATCTATGATAATCTGATATGTTAAGTCAAGGACAAAATACTTGCCAACATGGAAATTTTAGATAAGAATGTTTGAAACGATGATGTATTCCATCTTCACATTAAACTACCTGAAGATGATGAGTATGCATTTGTAAGCTTCTGTAATTGTCTTGCTTTGTGAACAATATTGCAAACACTGGAAAACAGCGTTTGTACACCCCGCCCTGCCAAGGGTGGCTGCATGCCTGCAGGCCGCTGTCTGTTCCCATGTAACTCAGCACACCTGTGTGCACCTGTGCACACCCGCAAACTCGTAAGGTGCCTGGTGGATGCCGTGCTGCAAGGGAGGTGCCCTGAGGCCCCTCGGTCGGTCTTCACCAGCCCCACAGACACTGCCAGGCCTTGCTTGTGACGTAGGTGCTGTTCTTAGGTCAATTCAGAATGAGCGGGCCATCTTGCAAGCACTTTTATATCTTGGATTAATCTAATAACTTTCACACTTTTTGAAATATTACCTCATTTATCTTTCCAGCTTCCCTACAAGGCCAGACTTAATCTTATTACCCCTTTCTTATATGTGTAGAAACTGGCAAAGTAGATTTATAATTCAAATTAGAAAGCTCTCGTCAGTCCAGGGTGGGGATTCTCCATGTACTGAAATTGAGTTTATCGTCCGTGGTATTTCTACCCTGGCCAGGCCTCGAGCTCTGTGTCCACATCTCTCCTTCAAGGACCCAGCCTCTGACTCTGTCCACACACCCCCACACCCTGGCTTGTTTGCTGTCCTTCTGTCCCCTGAGATGAAAATAAATGGCCAGGCAAATGCTTGTCTCTTCTGTGCGCTAGCTGTGCATTAAATATCAGCAAACAGCAAGAAAAACAACAACAAAAGACAGCTCTGTCTTCTGTGGGGACTGTATTTTCTACAAGCATCACTGTGAATCATGGAGTGAACTCTTCAGGCATAGGATGACACATGACCTTTACCTGGAGCATAGGGCACAAAGCGTTGTCATAGCAGTGTTATAGGATTGTGTCCCAGCCCAACCTCTGTGCACCTGACTCCTGTCGCCAGAACCGCCTCTCGGTCCAGAAGTGGCTCCCTGCACGGAGCCGGAACACTCGTTCTCTCACGACCTGACGTCTGGCTTGTAGCTTTGAATGTTCCCATGGTGCTCTTAACTAAGGTGCAAATGCATGTGTATTCATGAATGCTGAATTTGTGACGCAGAGGTCATTTTTCAGTATCTTGACGAGTGGGGCGTAAAGCCAGCTAGAGACTCAGTGTTCTCAAGACCTATTAACAGGTGAGAACACTGGGCGGCCGACTGCAGGGCCCCAGGCTCGGATGCCGCTTTGTTTTTAACATGGGAATCACCAGAGATTGTTCAAATATTGATGAGGAGATAGCAGTTCCAGAGAAAAGGTGATTATATGCCATTGGCATCCTGATGTTCACATGGGAAAGCTAAATTTTAAGACTCTAAATGATTATCTTATATTAAATTTGTGGTTGACTCATTGACACACTTATTGGCGTTTCTGGTTTGCATATATTGATGCAAATGGTTCTGACTCATCCACTTCTGTAGCAGCGTTAATACTGGGGACTCTTTCCAGGATAAAAGCCCACATGCGCATCTTGCTCGGAAGATGACTTCCCGCTGCTGTGCTGCAGGTCCCTACCTGGGTGACCGCTAAGACCAGACCTTCGTAGATCCGAAGCTTTGGTTCTCCCAAGTAGTTATTAACACGACAATTTAGGTATAAAATTTAGGTATAAAAATGAAACAAAAAAAGAATATAAAAATGTTCTCTACTTCTTGAGAGAAGTAGAACATTCAGAAAAAAAAAATGACTTGGTCATTTACTCTACTTGCAAACATTAGATTGCAGTTATTTTTCTCTATAAAAGCAAACTCCTTGTCTTCAATACATTCTTCTGAAGTTCTATTGGGCTTGAATGTAACTATCAGTCACTAACTTTTGAGAGCTTTGATTTTCAAAGAAGAGAGCACAGGAAAGTGTAACCACACTCCATTTATGAGACGTTTTGCTGATGAAACTCATTTGCTTTGCCGAGAAGTTAAGTGGCATCTTCCTCGTTATTTTTTGGCTGACTTTTCTTCTCGTCTTGAGTTGCAAAAGTTAGCAAATTAATAGTTTTCTTACTCGAAAACCCAGGAGTTGAGTCCTCCCTAGTCTCTGTGGGGTGTGCATATGGGTATGTATATACACTATGTATTTCCAGTATTTACAGGTAAATGAAACTGTTCAGTGCTAATTTTGCAAGGAGTAAAGATGACTGGTATGAATGAATATGAGTCATGAGTAGGAACTCATTGTCTTTCAAAGGAGGAAATAGAAAAAATAAAAACTTTGAAAACCAGAGAGAAAAATACTTTTGAGGGAAATGTGCTATAAAATTCTAACATCTGATGATAAATAATATCATCCTTCTGAAATATTTTCTGCCTTAAGAGAGTATTTTTAAAATGACTACTGTATTACTACTTTTTAAAAATAATATAATAATTTAGTTTTACATCATTTTGTGCCTTTTTCCATCTCTGTTGCATTACCCATGGGCTTCCCATCACCAAATCACCTGTGTGCCATCACCACAGTCCAGGGCACTCTACACCCCCCCCCCATTTTTTAATCCCATTCCCCATTCCACCCCCATAAAAATGTCTGGCATATAGTTGTTAATTATTATTATTATTATTATTTTCTCCCCTGGTCCTTTATACTCCTGCTATGAGTGAAACCATCAGGTATTTTTCCTTTTCTTTCTGGCTTCTTTCACTAAGCATGATCCCTTCTAGCTCCATCCATGTTGCTGCAAAAGGCATGTGTTTATTATTATTATTTTTCTGGTTGCTGAGTAATATTCCTTTGTGTATATGCACCATATTTTTTAATCCAGTCATCTACTTTTGGGCATTTGGGTTGTTTCCATGTCTTTTCAATTGTAAATAAAGCAGCGTACTATTACTACTTTTATAAGGAATAAATAGATCCTAAACTACTAATGTACAGAGGTTATATAATAAGTAAAGGTTACTCTCAGTTAATTATTGAAGACCATAGGAGCTTAATTACAAATCTTCCTGATGTTAGCTTGACTATCTCAAAAATATTCTCTAAGTCAGATAGTTATTTTTCTGCTTGTTTTGTGAGTTGGTAGATGATTTTTCACAACAAAAAAGATAGATTGCTGAAATTCTAAAAATGCCGGGTCTATAAGTGTTATTATATTTGATTACATCTTGTCCTTCCAGTGGGGTTGTAAATTCCTAGAGGGCAGAGATTACATGTTGTTTCAGGTTTCTCCACTTCATGCTCGGCTGAACTCGACTCTGAGGAGTTCATTCCTCCTCTCTGTTACCACATCCAATTGTCTTTTATAAATCTTTGATCAATTTTTCCTCTCGGAGACATCTGACATTGATTACTGCTTCCTCTTTTTAGATTCTCTTTGAACTTCCTTAATACCATATTATCCTTTTATCTCTTTGAACTCTTCTCTGTTTTCTTAATTGGCTTCCTTTTCTGTTGCCATCCCCCAAATGTGTGTGTTCTACGTCTAATTGTCACTCCTCACTTAGTAAGATGGCCTCTCCTGTGCCTACCGCTCCTGCAGCCAGTGAAGGAGGACCAAGACTGGCCCTCGGCTCAAGGAAGCTGTGACACAGTAGGGGAGGTGTTCTCGGCAGGTTCAAGGAACAGAGGTGAATTCCAACACTCCTCTCAAGTCAGAATTCAGGCTTCGGCTATTCTTGTTACAGGGGTCTTGATTGTATGGACAGAGTTACAACTTCAGGGTAAGAAATGGTTCTTTGTGATCTCATGTATTTAGACGGGTAACGAATGACAGTAACGTGGTCCCTTGTTTCGCTGTCGTCATTACAGGGCACTCTTTGTCACCACAAAGTCAAGAATTATTGTCGCCTTTTCTTAATGTGGATCCCCAGACACATAAGTATTTACTACTTGAGAGCTTAAGTATCTTTCAGCTTAGTTAGACCTATTATTTTAATTTTATAACCAAGTTAAGTGACTCTTACCACAAATGAATAGCATCATAAATCTTAACTTTTTATGTGACCTTGTCTAAAGTAGCTCGCTAGCAGGTAACACAGATTGCCACTTCCCAAGGTGTGTGTGTTCACACTTATTACTTTATGCCTTCTTCCAGGAACTAAGGACTTATGGACATCAATTCAGTCACCTCTGCTACTTAGAGGTGATTGAATTGATTTTGCCTGGTAGAGATCATTACTCACCCTCAAAAAGCAATACTACAACAAAGAATACTCAAGCATAATTTATATCTCACATCATCTTGTAATAAAAAAAAAGATAAAGATAGGAAAACTGCCATTCTTTTCATGTATCTATCTAGAAAATTGTAAATGTGTCGTTAAAAGAATAAATTTTTCTTTTTCCAACCTAACCAACAGTTACCTATGGTTAGTAGAAGTTCAACTTCTGTTAATCCTATTCAGATTTCCTATGGGTAAGTGATTTGTAAAAGTCTAAAATAAAAACCAGAAAAAGCCAGTGCAGTGGCAGTGAGCATGATTTCTTGTCTTTGGACACTGAGATGTGTTCGTGATAATGTTGGGCCTCGTTGGCACCATTAGCCAGAAGGGCTTTTATTGCACTAGTAAGGTCAGTAGATGCTTGACTGCCACAATGCACCTCCTTTAGTCTGAGTTGATTGTAGGAATCTTTCAATCCACTGTTTCTCTTCCTTCTACAGAAAGCTC
Source organism: Condylura cristata (assembly GCF_000260355.1). Classification (NCBI taxonomy): domain Eukaryota; kingdom Metazoa; phylum Chordata; class Mammalia; order Eulipotyphla; family Talpidae; genus Condylura; species Condylura cristata. Next base: position 43,826,421 of record NW_004567117.1, on the reverse strand, counting down.
ACAGAGTGTAGAGAAGTTACTAGGGGAGAGTGCTCGTGTCCTGTCTTGTCAGGGCTCAGTGTGTCCTGAGAAGAAAGTGACCCCCACTGGGAGGGGAGTGGCTTTCCCCAGACAGCCAAGGCTCCTGCTCCAGAGAGGGGTCTGGATCCAGCATCTCACGTGACCAATCAATGGGTTGAGTGACATACTCAACCATCCTGCTTGCAAATTGCTCTGGTCATTGCAATGTTGGAAAATGTTAAGCACTCAGTAGGGGAAAAAAAGGTTCTGATTGTGTAGATTTGATGATTTCTCTGGCATAAATACTTTCAGAAGGCCAGTTGCAAATCACTGAGGGTCTAACACCCAGCTTGTAACATTCCTGAAATTTTCTCTGTTGGGTGTCTGCATTTGCCACATGACAGCTGCAGAATTCTATGGAAACTCTTTATTTTGCAAGTAATATCACAGGAAGAAGAGATTTGTATATTTTTAACATAAAATATAGAAGAGACCTGAGGGGCAGTGATCCCCAAATTAATTGTAAACCACTTAAAAATAAGGGTTAAACTTCATACACAAAAATCTACATGCCTACAAAAGGACAAAGATAAAACACCCCAAAATTGTGATATATATCTCCTTTGATTCAAAGTGGCTTATGTGCTCTATTTTATTGTTTTTACTAGGATTTATAGAGCGAGCATGAGTGTTTGTTGTGTGTTAAAGAAAACTAAAGAAAAATTCTGTTTACCTCAAAAGGCTAAATCAATGGAAGTCAACAGAATAAATGCCATTCCTTTTTACTTCCTAAACTTCAATGGTTTATAGGTTGCTGAAAAGATGTTTCTGCCAATAGTTAATTTATCTGAAAATATGAACCTATTAAAGTGATGGGATTGTATGACATTATTTGAATTGCGTCAGCTGAACCCATATTTTTAAATTTTAGAGAATATACAAAGCCTTCTTCCCATTAGGGTCACGTTACCTCCTGTGTAACTTTTCTTAGGTACAATGGCAATGCAGCTCCAGTAGTTCTGCTGTTTTTAACAGCATTTATAAACCTGGTTAACACAGTATTATAGTAACATTAATTAAATGTTAACAAAGGCACTCCCTTGCTTATTAATTCCACTGTAATGTGTATTACATATTTCTTTGTTTTGTATTGCTGTGCATACTTGTTGATTTAACATTAAAGCACTGTTTAATATAACTTAACATTAGATCATTACATGTTTCATGTTGTTGCTCTTCACACTCAGGGCAGGGCCCAGAGCTGGGTGTGCAGAGCCCCCTGCAAAGTCCCTGGAGAACACGTCGAGATTCACGCTGGGAGGAAGGCCAGGCAGGGCCAGTGGGCAGAGGCAGGAGAGACCTGAATTTCACAATGTCCCACCCAGTCTGGGCAGTGGGTACCGGGAGGTCAAGGGGGCGTGTCTCCGGGAGCCTGCCTGCCAAGGCCAGGGGCCGGTGGCTCTCCTTCCCTGGTCCTCCCCAAACACTCACCTTGCTGCTCACCAGTGAGTCCTCCCTGCCCCCTTCAGGAAGTCTGGCCCAGGGCATGCTGGTTGGTTTATGGCATGGAGATGGGCCCAGGGCAGGCCTCACCTCTCCTGTGGCCAGGGTGACATCCTTCTCCCTCCCTCAGATGCCTCCTCTAATAATAGGGCATCTCCCCCCTCCTCTTCCCACCCCCTCCGCTTATGTGGCAAAACAGGTTTATTGGTGCAGAGTCAGTTTCCAGAATCAGGATTCTGTCTGCATCCCAAAAAGAAATACTTTTTTTAAGTAGCACTATTTCCTACTTACGTGTGATTCTTCCATTACTCACAAACACCTATAATCTACCTCAGTTAAAATATTAAAATAAGTTTTGATTTAAATTAATACCTGATGAAATATTCAAGGGTAACTGAATATAACTTATAGTGATACTAATAGCTATGGAAACTTTATTAGCACTTTACCTTTCCCTCTCTGAGGGGGTCCTAACCTCACTCCCGCCCCCCTTACAGATGAGAGAGGGGGGCACAGAGCAGTTAATGTACACGCCTGGGTTACAAGTGACAGCCCCGCACAGGATTCCAGTGGCTTCTCTCTGACCGTCTGGTGGTCACTTCTGTTTCCATCTTGAAACACTCTCTGGAGATTTGGCTACGAGTTCGAGTGTGTTCCAGACCCGAGTGGGTGTGAGCGGCTGCCATGTGACTAGAGTGTGAGGTAGCTTTCCTATTGAAATGGGGTTTGCTGGTTTTGGGGTTATTTTTCTTCCATAGCTTTGGATGTTTAAGGATTCCTGCAGCCTCGATCCCGCTCGGACTGTGCCGGGAAGGTCTTCCTGCCGGACGGATCCTGGTTATGCATGATAAGCATCTCACTTCTAAATAATTTACTAGATTTCTCTTCTTCCACACAGTCTCCATGTCAGCCTCCAATGTGCTTATAAAGACACAAAGATGCGGCGCGTCGGCACCAAGGACACGGAGGGACACGCCGCTTCCGAATTGACATTGAAGTCACAGCCCTGCATGTGCCCGAATCCCACCCACTTAGAAATACCACGAAGAGGGCGAATTTCCTGAAAAAGATCATTGTTACCATTTGCAGGGATTCAGATTCATTGGCGTAGGGAGGCAGGATCACAGGTTAATTTTGCTAATTGTGTTTATGCCAATCCCACAAAACTGGGATCTCCTGTCACTGCTAGTCCTGCATTCAACCGAGGTTAACCTCTCCAGGGCACCTTGGAAATTATAAAAGGACCAGAACCCAAATTCTTCTCGTTTCTGACTTCGCGAGCCCTCTGCCTGCCGGACCCGCCACGGGGCTAGCAGTAGCTGCTGGCTCTGTCCGCCGGTGGCCGCCCAGGCTCCGTTCCAGCACGCAGTGTCCAGCACGTAGTGTCCAGCACGCAGTGTCCAGCACGCAGTGTCCAGCAGGCTGTGCCCGCGTCAGCTCCGTCTCGCGTGACTTCCCTTGTTGGCCCTGGGTCCAGCTCTGAGACGGCCAGCTGGGTGACCACAGGGGTCCAGACCGCAGGGGCTGGGCCCTACACCAGTAGCACTAAAGGGGTCAAGGTGACTTCTTTAGCTTAACAGGCACCTGCACGCAGAACCCTCACTCAGTCCGTGCTGTGGTTGTCTTTTTGTGGAGGATGCAGTGTTTGCATTAACTCGAGGCTAACACAAAAGGGCCTTTCTGGTGTCAGGATGTTCCCTTGCGCTGCCACGTTACTGCCAAGCCTGTGGTTACTGCGTGGCACCTTGGAGACAGTTTGCTGTGCTGCGCTGGGCCTGAGATGCCTCGCCTGGGCGCCCGGCTCCGCCTGGCGTAATGCGTGGCCGCTTCGCTCGCTCAGCAGCGTTATGCTCTGTTGTGTTGAAGTTAAGCACGAGGTACTTTTTGTTGCGTTTTCACAGAACATGTGTGAGTGAACCAGGCTCCTGAGAGATCTTGAAATCCAACAGGCTAAACTAATGGAAGCTACTTCAGAGGGGTTGCTGGTGCAGAAGCAACCTGAACATCGGCAAGAAGGGGAGTAGCCGTTTGTCAAGGAAAGTTGCCTTCCTGCAACTTTGGAAGGGAAGGAGAGCAGAAGCCACGGTAGCAAGCCAGGGAGCGGAGGAACAGGGGAGTCGCCACTGCTGGAGTCGTCTTTTCCAGGGACCTGAGTATTATTTCAGATGGTGTTGTTTCCTAAAGCACGCATTTACTAAAGCCTAACTTCCCTCAGCTGTCCCAAGGCCCTCGAGCATCGCGGTGGGAGCCGAGAGCAGAGCTCTGCAGGAGGCGTGAGGCCGCCGGCTCACCTGGCCCTGGCTTTCCCACCGCGGAGCCTGGCGCTTGGGTCCAGACACACTGGCTCGTGACAGCAGCTACTCAATACAGGTATCTTCATGATAAACACTCAGATCACCAAACGCTTCTTGAGAAGGTGTAGTATTAGGGACAATGGGAGAGGTGGACTCAGACATGTCCCAAAAGGCAGGCGCGCTTTCCCCGAGGCAACCGCGCCCCTCTGGGCTCTACTCGGACAGGGAGACGGACAGGGAGACGCACAGGGAGACGCACAGGGAGACGCAGTTGCCAGCAGCCAGCGGCCGCTTCCCTCTGACTCAACTACTGATCCTAGTGGGCCTGGGGCAACGACCCCTGCCTGAACGGTGGGTGCTGCAGCTGACATCAAGGAGCACGCGTGGTGATGATCGTCAGTAGATGACGGTCATGTTACTGGAAGAGGGTCAGGGTAGCTGGTACGCAGAGGTCCCTGTGATCTCGCGCGTGAGAATCCATCTCGCCCCGGCGCGTGCGTACGGCCCAGCGTGTCATTTCGGAGACCAGACTCCGACGCTCTTCTGTGGTGGCGGCGCCGGGGCAGCAGGCCCGAGGGGCTGCGGTGGGTGCTGGCCCACGCGCTCGGTGCCGTCTTCTCCGTATCTCCCTCGATGCAGTTCTGCAGAGCGAAGGCGGAGGGCACAGGGCAGACCCACTTCCTGCGGCCGGCAGGTGCCCAGCGCTTACCTTTTGCAGTGAGCATCAGTGGGGAAGGCGTTATGGACTGTTCAGTTGCCAACATCATTTTCAGCGATCTCCTTCCCTTTCTGCTTTTGCGTTTAATCAATATGCATTTCACTATTGGATTTTTCTTCGCGGGGAAATAAAGATGGTTCTTGTAGACAAGAGAGGTTCTATAACCTCTGTTATTTTTTTCAAGATTTCAAAGATCCTTGAGAGAAGTAAAACTCCCCTAGTGACAAGGGAGAGATTCTTATTTTCATTCAAACCTGCTACCACGCATCACCTCATCCTTTATTTCTTTACTAGCCTAATCCAGAGTCATTGCTCTTCAGCGAAATACTTTGATTTTTCAATGAAAGAAATATTTTTAACTTCTCCATGAGCTCCCAAATGGAAACTGAGCCCACCATCAGAGTTAATCTCTTTCACACATTTCTAATCCGTGTGTCTTTTTTCTTCCTCCTACAGAATCAACTGTCTGCTTGGTTGAACTTAAAGGAGAAGTTGAAAATAAGCCAGGTTCAAAAAAATAATGCATTTATTACAGAATAAACCCACCTGGGGCAAGATGTTCACTTTCCATGCAGTTCAGAGGGTCTCTTGTCAAAAAGAGTTAAAGTTTATCATAGCTGCCACAGTAATGCCACACTCATTTATTCCTTGTTGGCGTTCAGAGCAAATTCTTTTAAAACAAAAAAGAAACACACCTTTCCTTACATAATGCTGGAGACAAGTGATGGTATACCCAAGGCAAATTATATGGTTAAGTTTCATTCTTCCTCATTTTACCAAGAAATAGACCTCCGTTTCCTCATCTGTGAAAGAAGTGGGTTAATTGCGTTAGAAGATCTTTGTTTTCTCACAGATAGAATCTAAAATGAGTCTATACCTGGTAGGTGGTTAAAGAACAATGTAATATCCTTCTTGGGGAATTGAAAAGACTTCAGACAAGTTAAAGTCTCCGTGTTTAGAATAGACTCGTGGAGGTGGGAGGGGAGGCTGGGAGGGGTGGACTGGGTTGCCATGAGCTCCCTGCCCTTCCAGGCTAGATGTCTTCCAGGCTCAGACACAGCCTCCTCTGACAGCATAGAGTGGCTGCTGCACTGGGACTGGCACTGGGTGGCCCTTCCTGGCGAGGATGCAGACACCGCCTCTGAGGCTGGCCTTCTCTCCCCCTCCTTCCTTGGCTGGGCCTGGCGCATCCTGTTTCAGTGATGTACCCCCACAGTGGCTTGCCTGTTCCCTTTTTCCGAAGCCTGCCCCAGGCTGTCAGATTTCTAGCCATCACCCAGGTCATGCCAATGCTGTCTACTTCATGAAGACCAACTAGATGTGATTACTCTCTTAAGGCCACTTCATGCAGCTTTATATCATAGTTATTTTTGCCTTGTTTTTTTTCCCCTTCTTAAAATTTAAGTTTTATAACTCTAATAGTCAATTTGACTCATTTTTGTTTTCTCCTTCCTCCCCTACCTTAACTCCTCGTGAAAAGCATATAAACGGGAGATTTGTGCAGAGAATATCTATCCCATAAATCTATCTCTCTAAGGGCATTCTTTGCCCAGCATGTCAGAAGTTTGAGAGAGATCACCCCAGAGCAGATGATATCCAGTACGTGGTGATGAAGTGAAAGGCTTTCATTTTAACATGTTCTACAAATAAATTTATTTTCTCCAGAATGAATGTACATCTTCCAGTTAACATTGCATCTGGTTGCGTAGATAGTGAGTTTCAATCCTTCTTTCTAGATCTCATAGTGTGGCTTACAACACAATACTTATATATTCCGCGCTTGAGAGGTGTGACCGAACACCGTGGAAAGGGCTATTTTCCTAGAAAAGACTTCTCAGAGTGAATGCACTGGATCAAAGAGCTGCTCGTCTTGGACTGACAGATGCTGTCAGCAAACTTTTAGCAGCAGAGGGTGGGAGTCCCGGCTTCCCCACACCCATGCCAACCTCAGTTGGTACCAGCCTTTGTTCATTTTGCAACTTGATGGGGCAAGACGTGGTGTGTGGTGTCTCCTCGTGGCTACAGTGGCTGATCATCCATGATATTCTTTGTTTCTCAAAGTCTTAACTTGCATTTCTAAAATACTTCTTATCCACAAACATGTCTTTCCTTGGATTTAGAATTTTTCCATTTTCCAGTGACATCTTGTAATTTTCTCCATCAAGATCTTGGACATTCTTGTCTTGTTTATCCGTCTGCACAATTTGATAGTGAATGCTAACTGAGGCATCTTTTCATTATTTTTCCATGAACTATTGCTGTTTTATGGGTTAATAACTGAGTTTGGCCTGTAGCTTTATGTCACCACCTTACACTCGTATTTGTTATGACTCTTAGTTGATTCTCTTGGGTTTTGTGGTGGGCAATTACTTTTGACTTGTAATGACAGTTTGATTTTTTCCCCCAGTAATTTAAACTTTATTTTTATACTCTTATTGTATATGTTGAAATTTGGGGATAGTCAAGTAATGTCAGTACACTTTTTAGTCCTAATACATTCTTAACTTTTTCCTTCAATGAAATTCTAATTTCCTTCAGTAGCTATATTGTTTATAACTGGCTTTTGCTATAGAACCTTTATCAAATTAAGGAAGTATCTATATGTATTTTCAGAGTTCATCTTGGTTGTTGGCTTTTACCAAATCCTCCTTTTGTCATTTGGGAAGAACATTCTGTGCTTTTCCCCTGAAACTATAAATTATAGTCATTAAATTGTAAATCTTCAAAACATCTCTTACTTAACCTAGTCAATCTTGTGCTTTTACTTTACTGTGTTGGAGTTAATATTGTTACTCTTACATTGAGGATTTTACATCTGTGTTCATAAGTGAGATTTATCTGAGGCATTTTGTGTGAGTCTGTGTGTGCCATTTTACTGGCTCTGTGCCAGTCGGTGCCTTTGATGGAATGAATTCACAAGCTTTCATCATTTTATAGCTTCCATTTTGATTGTTTTTAGCCAAAGATTCTTTTCCAAAGATTATTTGTTTTTGTGTAATAAAGTCTCACATTAATTTCTATTGCCATTTTATGATGTGATGCTACTATTTCCTTAGCTGCATGAACTGTAGCCAATACTAATTAGTAGGAAATGTGCCTCTAGTCTAGGTTAGCCTGTAAGCCGCTTGCTTGCTTTTTAATAATAGAAAATGATACAATCCTAGTTTATTTATTTACCAGTAAAAATCAACATTTTGGCAGGATGAACTTATTTATTCCTAAACTGCGATATTTTCAAAGACATCATTATATAACCTTGCAGAATCCGTTTGCATTGATGCGCCATTGAGATGGGGACAGTCTCTCTCCCTTTTTATTTATTGTTTTTCTCTTTAAAGTAAAATGTAGGTGATGATGAGCTTAAAGAGGTAGCACTTCTGCCCGACTCTAAATTGAGACTCTCTCTCTGGTGTCTCTGTTTGAGTTGTTAGTAGTAACCGCCTGTCTGTCTGCTTGCCTCATTTTTGGGGATAGCTTTCTTTCGGGTAACTTTCTAGGTGTTAAGACTGAAACCACAAAGTGACATGAGTCTGGTGATTCTTTGCTTGGTATTTCCTTCCCTTGCGAACCTTTGTCTTCATTCCGATTAGAATGTCTTGTGGAATGTACTAGATGGACACCTGTCAACAAAGGGGAATCTTCCTCATTTGTGTTGCAAGTCTCAGAAATAAAACCAGGAGAACTGAGTGTGTGCATCAGTGTAGAATGTAACTATTATACCCAGTCACTAAAGAAATAATTTTAATTCCTTGGAAATCTATCATATACGAAGCATAGCAATTCTGTGCATGCATGAGAGGTATACAGTTACGTCTCTCCATAGGCTAAAGATTTGCCTTTCTCATTTTCAAAGCTTCATATTAATCCTCTCTTTGATTTTGACTGTGGATTTGGGGGAAGAGAAAAAAATCTATGCACGTTTGGGATTTGTGCAAAGAGAAGATAAGAAACAGTCTTGTATTAGCAACTTAACAAAATCCAAATATCAATGCTTAATAGAAAGACGGTCTTGATTTACATGAAAAGTGAAATTTAAAGAAACAATTGAAAAACCTTGTGATGACAAATACAAAAACTATGTATGGGAAGTGAGGAAATGATCACCAAGGATTTTATGGTGATACTAGAAAAATAGCATATACTTTGGGAAATCAGTGGTAGCCTGAATTAATATTTACCTTTGCTTTATCAGTACCTTAATGAAACTGTCAGGTTATTGAATGCAAATGTATATTTGTCTCATTAAATATCTTTCATGTGGTGAAGAGCGGTGGGAACTTTGGTGGTGGGAAAATTATGGTAATTGCACCTGAAGAGAGAAATCCCATATTGTGAAAAGCAAACAAGGGCTTTACAAACAAACAAAGAAACAAAAAAAATAAATAAATAAAAAGAAGGAAGGAAGAAAGGAAAACACATTTTTTTTTCATGGTTTTGAGAAGAGAGAATGTTACATGAGCAACATCATTTATTAATTTTTTCCTGAAAATACTCAATCCTGTGCTTTCCTGCCTAAACCCATACGACTATAGATCCACAAAAAGACATAGAAATCACTAGTCAGATTTCCCTAATATCTCAGAGAAACCTATGTGGATGTCAAAAGCCTCATAGCTGGAATTGCAAGAACCAAATTCCTAAGTGACTAGAAGACTCTAAATTAGTATTTAAAAAAATGTTCCACATGACATCATACATGATCATATCAGAGAGTCAGTAGGCAATGACTTTAAGCACAAATTGTCATTAAGGGACAGACAAATTAAACCAGAAAGGGTGGGGGGCAAGGGTGAGGAGGGGTAGTATGAGTGGTGGTGGGGTTAATGTGTTTGCTGTGGGTGGTGTGGTAACATGCAGCTGAGGATGTGTGACCCTGCGCCCCAAATCACCCACAGTGTGGTAAGCCAAGGTCACATCAGTGCCAAATAATTCAATTAAAAAAGAAAAGAGACCATGCAGGCAAAGTTAAGGTCATTATCATTACTGTTCTTCTTTGCGAACGATAACTCTCCCTTGCTAGACTATTCTCTACTTGTCTTTTTCCATGACTACATTTTTTATCAAGTATAACCTCTCCTGAAATACCTCCTGCATGCATCTACACAATGAATTAATTTATTTTACAGAATCATTCAAATTTGGAGATGTTCATATGTGTATTAACTTAGATCACTTCTCAAATGTGTGACCTTCGTCCAAGTCTGATTTTTGGACTCTGTAGGACCTAAATTAAGGTCTCGAAATGTGAACAGAGAAGGAATTCTGGATTGAGTCAGCCTTCAAATGTGTATTTCTGTATACATATGAGTGTTTCATAAAACATTCCCGTGTGCAGAACACAGTGCTTGTGAGAATACCTGTCTGTAGGGACACCGGGCAGGGACCTCTCTCTTCCTTCATCACCAGTTTGAGGGCCAACTCTCCAGCCCCTCCTGCCTTCCAGTGCAGATCCTAAAGTTCCACCATAAAACACAATTCCCTCCTTCCCGCGTCTGCACGATACACTCATTCATGTGTAATCCCACCACGTGACTCTGTACTCATGTCTTAAACCACACATGTATACATTCTGATGCCAATGGAAACAGGAATCAGAAAGTTTCTTTAGCCAGTATTGAAAGGAACATTCTGAAATTCTTTTATGCCTCCAGTTTTCTCATTAAAAAACAAACAAAAAAAAAACTTACATGTATAAAGAAGTTTCCCCACAAGGTATCTGACACTCTTGGAAACAAGTTATTGAGGGTGAAAGGATGTGCTTTTCTTTCCAGAACTCTTAAAAATTTTCCACTTCCCCCTACCCCCTCATAGTTGGAATTCCTCCGTCATTCACTGCAAAATCACAATCAGTGACTACAAACTGAACTGAAGAGTTTGCAGCTGGCAGAGTTACGTGTGTGAGAGAGAGAGCAGTGGAGCACACCCCAGAAGGCCAGCTACAGCGCCCTGGGCGAGAAGCCGGGCGAGGGTGCGGCTCAGTCACCAGCCGTCAGTCCTCTTTGCTCCGGGGCGAGGTCTGGACCGTGACCGCTCCCACTTGTGTGACGTGTGTCTGTATCCTGAGAGTCTGCCAGACACGGTGGCGTCCAGCCTGGCAGCGTCCAGCCTGGCAGCCAGCCCTCAGCCCCCCGCAGCAGGCGGTCAGCACCCGGCGGGCACCGTGGACAGCAGCCCTGCCCCGCCTGGGTGGGACGCAGCCCCGGGAGCCCAGGCTTCCAGGCTGGGCACAAATGATGCTCCTTTTGGGAAAACGTTCTGAATTATGGGAGGCTTTCTTTTTATGGCCGGTAATTAACTTTTTTTTCTACAGTGAATGTGCGCTGAATTTACACCTAGGAAAAAAAAGTTACGCCTACAAAATATAAACAAGCTTTTCAGCAATAAAATCCACTATCTGTTAATGCCAAGTCTTAATGACTTTATCCTCTCAGTTGGGTACCTAGCGGCGTAGAGACTCACGTGACCATCAATCTCGAACAGTCCCCCCAAACCGGTCTGTTGTACGTCACTGTCATCACAAACACTTGGTGTTTAAGGAGCTATTTTCACAAAGTAAAGGAAATGTGGAATATGAGTGATTGTTGTCTCAAATTTATAGACGGTCTGACAACTTGTTTCATATTTGCCCCCAATTTCCTACAAAATCGGCGAAGGGCTCCGTGGGCCTCCCTAACTGCCACAAGGGCTCAGCAGCTCAGTGACCCCGGAAAGAACCTGCGGTACACCGAGGGCTGCGGGCTCCGTGTGGAGGCAGGCGCGGGGCGTGTGTGAGCGCCGCTCGAGCACCTGCGAGAGGCGGTGCAGAAGGCCCGGCGCCCTCGTCTTATTCTGATTCTGCACGTGACAGCGAGGCCGCGATGCTTGGCGCGGACAGGACTTGGAGCGGCTGCGTGGGTAGAGCTGCCCCCGTGCCCTTTGGCTCAAACCTCCTTGTTCTGTTTGCACACGCAGGAAATGATAGCAGAGAGCACGCTGGAAACACGCGTGGGGCTAATTATACTCATTAGCAAACTCTACAGTCTGAATATTTAGGTGACATTTTCTATCAGGTAAGGCTTTGTGGAGGTGAGCGAGGGGGCATGTCGAGGTGTGTTTTTGAATAAATGTGCCAACTTGCAGTTAATTCAGTAGTCAAATACTGTGTTTTACCAGGGGAATTATGTTTGCCAAAGTCAAATAATTTATTGAGACATTTGCTTTTGAAGTACATCTCGCATTCATCTCGCGCCCATGCCCGTATTGCCTGGTCCATTTCTGGAAAAGCACCTGCTCTACACCGCTCCAGGGTGGAGGGGATGGGGGTGTGGGGTGGGGTGCGGGCGTGCTTGCTCGTGCTCTTTGCGCTGCCCTGGCCTAGTCATCTCAAGATCCTTAAGTACACGCGCAGAAACGGTTCTGCTTTGCCATGGCCCTTGGCACCATCCCTGGCACCATCCCCTTGTGGCGGGATCCTGCACCTTGAGGGCATCGGTCACCCACTTCCACCCACATGCTGGGGGTGGGGGCGGGGGAGGGTGGTGAGCTCTACAGTGGCTGAGCTGCCGTCATTGAAATTTGTTAAAAGTGGTTTTTAACACTTTATAACAATCTGGATTTTTAACAGCCCAAAATGATCGACTGTGTGAGTTCTATATTTTGAGTTTTCAGCCCATCCTGAAAAAGCACGCAAACCATGTACATATGCGGCAGGTACATGAGTTGCCTTCCTGAGTAACCCGGTTGGATATCCACTGCATTATTTAGTGCCTACTGAATACATACGTTATTCTGTAAGGATGCAACATTTAAAAAGTATTTTCTTTCTGGATGCAGGCAATATATTAAGTTGTTCTAAAATCCAGAAAAGGAATGAGGATGACTTTTTCTTTATGCAAGACTAGATGATCAACATTAGATACATTTAGCACAAATAGCCCAGTCTCCTACAGAACCCAAAACAGCATGCACAGATCAATTGCATGTATTGATGTGCCTGTTAAATATTAACACAATGAATTCTGTTGATTTTAAAGAATAATATAAGGTATATAGAAACTATTATTCCACTAAGTGTAGGATGTTTTTATTAGGGAATCTTATTTTTATTTTTAAATTTTGTCATTTAGAAATTAAGGAGTAAATATCAGGATAAATACCTGAGGGTGATTTGATAAAATTCAGTATTCAGTTCAGGTTTTGAGAATAACAAAGAATACAAAGTTTTATATAAGACAAATGGCGCAACAGAAAAGTTCCTATCAAGGTTACAAACCAAACCAATAATTACTTAAAGGTGCCCTGAAGTCTTAGTTCTGCAAATTCAGGAAAACAAAGACTATAGAAGAAAAAGCCAGTGTCTAGGAGTGACATGCTGTAGGGCCGATCAGTCTCATTCCCTGATCACCTCACCTGGACACACGAAGAAACAATCGGGCCAGAGCTTGAAATATTCAACCGCTGGAAACTCTCCCTGTATCCCAGAGATTTTTCCCTCTCTCCCTGAGCAGTGGTGCCTGGCACATGCCACACGGGAGATTTTGCCCCCATGCAGTGCATGCGATACTGTTACCAGAACTTTTATTTTTGACTTTTTAAGGCTAAATATCACAACAATTGAGAGAATAGAATTTCAAGACCTGACCTATCATTCACTCAGCTTCTCAGCTTCAACAATCTCCATGTAATCAATATCTACCATTCTTATTTCAGCTAAAATTCCACCTAAAGCCCTGCTTTTTGGACCAGATTACTTTAAGGTGAATCCCCAGCAACATACTGTTTCAGAAACTGGTTTTGAGGGTGCATCTCCGATGCCCAAGAACCTAAGTGTAAGAGCCTCAGATGCCCCCAGCAAAATATATGCTAATTGTTAGTGTCATAGAGCGAGTAGGCTATATTCCAGTTTTCCCAGAATATTTTTTACCGCTGATTTATGAGACCACTGCTAATATATTTGGGACTTAAAAAAAAATAAAAGTAAACTTCTCTGGGGCCTGTGGTCAGGCTGTGGAGAAGGTCACTTCCTGCGAGGAGGGTTGGGCAGCCCGTGGTCAGTGCTGAGATCCCTGTGAGCGCCCAGTGGAGGCCAGACCGCGTGGATCATGGGGTGGCTGGTGTTTCCCGTGGATTCCTCTTGAAGAGAGGCACACAGCATCACGAGGCTGAGCCGCTGAAGTAGGACTTGGGTCCATTACTGCTGCTGTGATGTCAGCTGCTGGTGCTGCCACTTCCCCAGTGCCCCCCAGAATTGCAGACGGTGTCCATGTCTCAAGCTTCTGCAGGTGTAAGCTGTGGCGCTGCAGCGGAGTCCAGAACTCACGAGTTCACGAGCCGCTGCCCACCGGCCGTGGAGTTGGGGGTGAGGGTGGGTCTGGTTTCCCTCCCACCCGTTGTGTGTGTGAATAAACACATGGGTCAATTCAAGGAGTCAGATGAGGAGTTAAAGCTGCTGGCATTGGAGAAAAACAGGACGCGAAGCACATGGCATTTCCTGGAGTCCCCAGCGTGCAGCTGGGACATCCGGGACGCAGTTGCCTGAGTTCAGCCAGGGAGGGCGCTGAGCTGTTTGCTTCTACTGGCCTGTGAGGCCAGAGTAGATGCCCCTGCACCCTGTGCACCCATTTTACTGCATAACTGATGGGTGCTACACAGAGGGAGGAAGGCTGTGGAGAGAGTGGGTCGCCCCGTTCCTGAGCCAGCAGACTTTTCAAAGCACCACACTTTCAACAAGAACATTCTTCGTGTTCTACTCACTGCGTTCTTCGGGCTTCCTGGTAGCCCTTTTCCTCTTCAATTATTTACCGAGTGCATACATTTTCTAAGCCAAATCCTCCAGTCTCTCCTTCCCCCAGGAACTCGCCGGCAGAAGTTGAACGCCCACGCGGTGTGGGAGGGTTTTGCTGTCCGGGAAGTGCCTCGTGTGCTTTACGGCCATGGCCTCATTCTGGAATTATGTTCATAATTTTTAAATATAACAAATTTCTTGAGGTGCTAAGAAAGTGATACTGTTTGTGCAGCTTTATTGTTCCACAGTGAAAGTTCTAAAGTCAATATTGTGGGTATTTCTATATTAAATAATATATGTAGAAAAGTACTAGTTTTACTGCTTTTAGATGCTTTGCATGAAAGCCGGTTCTGATGAAAGAGTGGGATAGAGCAGTTCATGGAAGATATTAACAAAGAGAAGCGCTGCTAATCGTCCACAGTTTAACCTGAGCGCCTCCAAGGTGAAGCCTGAGGTGCAAGACGTGAAAGGTGTGTTCCAGAGAGCCTTCCGTGTGCACAGCTCTCCCATGCCATATCAATTACCCTCAGTAAAGTGGTTTAAATAATAATACAGAGAAGGACAAAAAAAGTAATAAAGGCCTCCTTAAATAAAAATAAATAGAGTAGTCTAAAGATCACTACTTGGTATTAGGTGTAGACTGAAGTAGTCACTTCTGTTAATGATTTAAAAGTTTAGTAAAAGATGGGCCCTCCCTGGTGGCGCAGCCGGTTAAAGCACAGCACGAAGAAGCTTAAGCCACTTCCCCATGAGTTCGATCTCCACCTGCCCCGGAGGTGACCACATGGTGCAGCAGACCTCTCCTGACCCGCCCGCTGCTCCCCTCAGCAGTGTACTTCGTCAGTCTGTCTGTTCTGCTCCCCGCTCTGTCTCTGGTGAATCCTCTCACCCTCCGCATCTCTTGCTTTTACCCCAGTTCTGTATGAATAAATAAATAAATCTTTAAAAAAAAAAGTTTAGTAAAAGAGGTGTTTATTGAAGAGGTTATTTAGGCGATGTGCTTTTTCCGTTGCTTTGCTCTGTTGATTGAGAAAGTGTATCAAACTGTTTAAAATTCTTCTGTGTATTATGTTGATGAAACCCATCTGACTTTGAGAAGCTGTAGCCCAAATCCTGTTGCGTGGCCATTTCACCTCTGTTGCGGGTCTCCAAGAATGTATGCAGGACTAGTGCTAACAACGTCTCAGTTAATTGAAGCTGTTCATTTTCTGCTCATTTCTACAGAATTGGTACCTTCCAGACGTGGCGGTTCTCTTATATTTCTGTCGCTGGTGGTGTAGACGGCACAGTGTTCTGCTAGTTTTTCAGTAGAACACACACCCCCGGCCACTGATAATGACTTTCAGGGGTAGCCACATCCTGCCCTCTTCATGGAGAACTTTTGCAAGCAATTTATTTTTCGATCCTCATGATTGATATACTTGGAAGTCAAAGCCTGTGTTGTGTCTGTGTGTGTGTTTGTGGAGTATTGCCAGGTGGTCAGAAGACTATGAATATAAATTGAACTCCCCAAAAAAGGCCTTTCAAATTTTTGTGAGTGGTGTTAATGTGAGTGATGTGAATCTATTTCTCACCTGCAACTGGAGCCTGCAGTGAGCCAGCCGCTTTCATGGGTCTTTCGTATCCCCCAGGGCGGCGTCAGTATTATTTCTGCTCATAGAAGGGAACAATACAATCAGCTAAAAGCAAAGTCTCTGTTCTAAGATGGCCATATTCTCTTGAGGACTCTGTAGTAGATTTTAGAAAACTCTGACAATTATAACCATGTCTTTTGACAGAAGCCAAAGGCTTCTTCCTCTTGCGTTATATTTTAATTTAGAATCCCATGTCTGAAGGTTAGAATTTTGCGAATATTGTAAAATTGCACTGACTTGTTAACTCATCAGTTGTGTGTGTGTGTGTGTGAAAAGAAGGTGAGTGAGGAAACCCACATGTGATTCTGGGTAAATCTTATCAAAAGCATGGTTTAATAATTTTATGGTACAGAAATAACAGCCGTATCAATTTTTTGTTTAGCCTTAAAAAAATACTTTGGGCCCTCCCTGGTGGCGCCGCGGGTTAAAGCATAGCATTAAGAAGCTAAAGCCCCTTCCACATGAGTTCGATCCCCGCCTGCCCCGGAGGTGACCACATGGTGCGGCAGACCTCTCCTGGCCCGCCCGCTGCTCCCCTCAGCAGTGTCCTTCGTCAGTCGGCCTGTTCTGCTCCCCACTCTGTCTCTGGTGAAGCCTCTCGCCGCCCCTAAGCCTCTGGCCTGTATCCCAGTTCTGTATGCACAAATAAATAAATCTTTAAAAAAATTAAAAAAAAAATACTTTGACCTAGAACTGTGATTCTGTTTCAGTTTTCTTACTATAATGTGAAATTGTTGTTTGTCACTAATCTTATCTTCACAGATATCTTAGAAAAGTGCACATTATGTTTACTAGATGTTTTGAAACACTTTAGGGAAAGTATTTCATGGCTGTTACATACAACTCTAAGCATTTTTTTTCCTTTGGCATTTACTGATTACTTACCACTATTATGTTCGTGATAACATGTTCATTTTTGAAATAAAATGTCTGTGGGTTATACTAGTGATTACCTTATTTTATGCTTCATTTAATTTTTTCTTGTTTTGGGAGAAAAAAATTATCATTTTAAAGAAAAGATGAAATACTTTCTACATATACTGTATTGGACAAACACTTATCTGTTTATTTAACAGGCAAAAGAAGTGTTGGGTGAGAGCAGAAAGCAGAGAAAACTTATTTTTAAGAAGAATGACAAATGTGTTAATGCAAAAAGTAAGTAAAAATAGATTACCTCACGCTACACAATTTTATTCTATGTGAACAGTTTTCTCATAAAAAAAATTGAAGAAACGTTGATAATGACAATTTTGGTGGCAAGTGGTACATAATACACATTTAATAGTTTTTAATAAATTCAGCAATAATATATTTTTAAATAATTAACATATCATTAACAACTTTAGTAGTTAGAAGAGACAAGCCGGGCAGAAGAAAATGGAGTTGGTGTTAAAATTTGAATTCAACATCGATGCTACATATTAGGTATTAAAGAGACAACGAACTCAGCAAAATTATTTTGCTCTGACTTTTTTTAAAAGTCAGGCCTGGGTGGGTAAACTTAAGACAGGCAGGTGTCGTTGCAGTCTTTGGGTCGCAATCTTCCAGGCTGCAGAACTGGCTGCGGCATATGGGAGGTGAATTCCCAGGATCGCTGCTCATGTCCCATTTGTTTCTGGCTGGCTTCTGGTGGCTGCTTCTGTATCTTTAAGTTCTCGTGCTAATTCAGTGTACGTTAAGGAGATTGAATACATTAAGGAGATTGAATGACGCTTATTAATTAGTGAAACTGACTAGAATGAGTTTTAGCCAGCACCGTTATTTATTAAAATAACAAACAAAAGCAGCAAAGAAGACCCCTCTGGGAGGATAGAGCCTCGGCTTGGCCAGGTAAGACAGGAAGAGCAGGCGGGGAGGAGCGCAAACATAGGGGATGGGGACTGCGGAGTTGGGGAGGGGGTGCTGCGAGGGTCCCCCCGACACCCCCGCCCTGAGCAGGCTGCTGTATTCCGTTCGGTTTTCACTTCGGCAGCGTTTCGGAGGCGGGAAGCCGAGGAAGCCGGCAACCTGAAGAAGCCTGCAGAGGCAGGGAAACCGAACCAAGCCCAAGACGCTCGCTTTCTCTAGTCAGACACCAGACATTGAACAAACGGGCAAGACGGTCAACTTTGAAACACAAGCTGACCCGCAGGGAGAAGCTGTGACCTTACTTACCCCTTAACACCAGCGAAGCACGGAAGGAGTCTTTGACCGTTGCGAAGCTGCGCCCAGTGCCCAGCCGGTCCGCGGGGCAGGTGGTCTGCTCCGAGGAGGAGAGGCGTGGCGCAGGGCCCCGGCAGCAGCAGGTGCAGGGATACAGCTGGGGGCAGACTTCACCGCAGTCCCTACTCCATGCCTGTCTCTGCCTCAAGCATCCTCTAATCGGCTCTGAGGACAGAGTCATACGGCCTCGCAAGAGAAAATATGTACAGGTCATCGTGGGACAGGAATAAGCCCAGCATGGGAGAAGCTCGCAGCAGCACTGTGAATTCATGCGAGGCGTCTGCAATTCAGCGTTGAAACCTACATGTTGATAGCGGATAGCATGTGTCTGAGAAAAGCAAACCAGTGGAGACAGCCTGATGTATTTCCTAGTGAAGTGACGCATCTTTAAAGAAAGGAAAAATCAGTCTCCTGGGCATCCAGACATAACATCCAAGGGGCACGAGAAGTGGCAATTTTCACTTTTTGCTCAATTGTTTTATGCCAGAGTGGGAGGAGAAGGAGCAGGTTTTTAAATTGCTCAAGGCAAGAACACGGGAAAAAATGAATTTAGGGGCCTGCCTGGTGGCACAAGGGGTTGAAGGGCAGCACTAGGAAGCTCTCCCCAGCCACTGGACCCCCAGGGCGCGGCAGACCTCTCCTGTCTCCCCGCTGCCCCCTCAGCACTGGATTTCAATGGACCCGCCTGTTCTGCTCCCCGCTCTGTCTCTCGTGAGTCCTCTCACCGCCCTTCCCTCTGGCCTGTAGCCGCTCTTGTGTGCATACATAAATGAATTCTGCCAACCAAACCATTGCTCATACACACTTTTAGAGAGACAGTCACATATCTGTGAGCATTAGGGGTGCTGTTTCCAGAAGCCCGTCAGAAGGAACCCACTGAAACCCACGCCTCTCAGGACCACAGTGTGTTTGGAAACTTTCAGCAGTAGGTCTGGGTGATCACTGCCTGTATTTAAATGTGGGACAGAGGTAAAAACGGGGCTAGAATTACAGATATCTGTTATGATGGCATTTCTATTAAAATGGGGAGAGATGTGGGAGAAAAAGAGGAAAGTAGAAAATCCTTAGGATAATCATCATGCTGAGAAGTCAGTGCCACAGAGAGTGACATCAGTGTAACAGAAGTGATTTAACGGCACGATGAGATGAGGAAAAAGGCAAGGCGAGAAGTTTGGTGTTTGGCCAGCTCAGGACTAGACACAAAAGTCTGCACCAAAGGCAAGAAATGCCAAGGGCATTACGTGGGTAGCCCACAGCCAACACACAGTAAGAAATCCCTATCGTTAGAGAAATGGTAAACGAGAGAGAGAAGCAATAATAGTCCATATGACATCAAGTCACTCAAACAAACAATTTCACAGAACTAAGCTCAGACATAAAGGCCATACAAAAATATGTGACTTGTCTATAAGTCATCTATTAAGAGATAAAGGGCTTCAGCTTATAGAGCAAAAGTCAACTTTATGCTCTTTGTGAAAAACACTGGATAGAATAACTCAGTGAGGTTATCAGTGGGAGGAGGGGTAACTACAGATCAGGAAAATAAATGCAAATAAGAGCAGCAAGATCACACACTTGGTGATGAAAGAATTTGGGTCAAGAAAGCATTGCACAAGATGAAGAAGTCCAGTTTATGAGCTGTAGCTCTGATGCTTGCTCTGTATGTGTTTTAATTTTTCTTTAAGATTTATTTGTGCATACAGAACTGGGGTACAGGCCAGAGGCTCAGGGGCGGCGAGAGGCTTCACCAGAGACAGAGCGGGGAGCAGAACAGGCAGACTGATGAAGCACACTGCTGAGGGGAGCAGCGGGCGGGTCAGGAGAGGTCTGCCACGCCATGTGGTCTCCTCCGGGGCAGGCGGGGATCGAACTCATGTGGAAGTGACTCAGGCCTCTCAGTGCTGCGCCACCAGGGAGAGCTTGTTGCTTTTTTTTTTTTTTTAAATATGTGCCATTTTCACTGGTGTGGTGTGGGATCTCATTGTGGTTTTGATTTGCATTTCCTTCATTACAAGTGATGCTGAACATTTTTTTCATATGCCTATTGGCACTCATAGCAGGAGTGTAAGGGATTAGGGAAAAAAAAAACATATACTTGTAATAAAGAGAAAATGAACATCAACTGACAGCTATGAACCAGGGACATCCTATGGGGGAGGGAAGGGGAACAAGATCAAAAGAGGGGTGGAAGAGCGCCCGGGACTGTGGTGGGGGCCCAGGGGTGAAGTGGTGGTGGGAAGTCCACGGGGTTCCAGCCGAGATGAAAAATGTCCAAAATGAAGAATGATGTAAAATATCTCTATAAAGACTGGCTAGTGGCCTTGGACAGATGCCCCAATGCACAGAAGGAAGAAAGGGGAGGGTAAGGGGGGCCAGAGAGGACTCCAGGGGAATCCTGAAGCGAGCCCTCCCCGGAAAGGGTGCACGGCAGGTGGCGCGTGGAGCAGACGTGACAGATCCAGAGTGAGATGTGGACAGGTGTGGTGAAGACAGGTGAAAAGATCAGACAGCTGAGGCTGTAAACCCGAGGCTGACAGATGGGAGACTGTGGAGAGTCAAACAAAAGCCCTAGCAGCAAAGACTCTTGCTGAAAGGAAAGAGAGAGGTGGACAGGCCAGGCCCAGGCTAGTTCTGTGTGGCAGCAGGAGGCCCCCCACTTCCTGTGCCTTGGGGGGGCGGGGGCGAGCGCTCATGCTGGGCTTTCACACCCCCAAAGGGTCAGAGAGGGCACCCCCTTTGGGGACCTACCGGACCTCATGTTCCCCAGCCTTTGAGAAGTTCACACCTGGTTGTGGTCACTCTGAGCCGGGAAAAAGTGGGGAGAGGGCGCGTTTTCACCTCGCTCCTGACCATGTTCTCAGTCCTGGACACTATCTGCAGCGCCCATGGGACATGGCGGACTATCACGCAGGACTCCCTGCCTCCACTCTCCTCCCCCTTCAGGGGTGGCCCTTCTGCAGACTGGGGTTGCGCTCCCCAAGCTCTCATGTTCTGGGGACCAGACTAATGAAGCCCAGTGGCCAAGAGGCGCCCTCCCCAGCCTCCCTGCAGCCCGGCCTGGGAGTGTCTCCGGGCTCAGCGCAGGGAGGCCTCTCTGGCCTGCATCAGGGACCCACTGCCAGAGTTCAGCCGTCCTCCGTCCTTACACAAAGGGATCACTCGCAGGCATGGCAGTAATTAGAGGAGGAAGTTGCCTGGCAGAGCTTGTTCTGAGAAGCTTTTCACAAGTGAGGGGCCTGCTTACTCCTGCCCCCCAGGAAGCTACCTAAAGGCGAGGCTCACAGCTGCCACCCTGGCTTCCTGGTCTCAGCAGAAGCCTCCTTTCTTTGGTTCTATCCTCAGAGGCAGCCAACGCGACCTCCTATTCATCGTCCCACATTAGTTTCGCTGACCGTGGAGAACCCTCCGTCCCCTGGTCCCCGCGAAGCCAGAGTCGCCTCCAGATCAGCCCGGCTGCGTTGCCGTCCCGTGGGCCTGGTCTCGCCGAACCCTTGTTCCACAGCCCAGTGAAGAGTTTGTGAAAATCTCAGCACACACAAAAAGGTCTGGTCTCCTTCCTGTTGATGTAGGATGAGAAATTTGACTTGGCAATGCCTTATAGGAACAAATACTGCCAGAGTTGTGCCAGTTTTTCATCCGGCTTGTGACTATACGGGATTCTAAATTTCAAGAGCTGCGAGGGTTTCCATGAATTTGTATTACCGGCCCCTCTAAGGCCTGTCAGCCCATGCATTTCAGCGGCACGAATGAACCATAACTCAAAATCCTCCTCTCGCCTCCGAGTCTTGAGTTAGATTTGTTTACCTGCAGCCTTTCCCGGAGCAGTGGATGCCAGGGCCTCGGGACCCCACCTCGGGGCTGATAGGCACTGCTGGGCTCTTGGCATCACTAGGAACCTCCCTCAAGCCCAGAAAACTACCGCCTCAAACTGTTTCCCCCAAAGGGGTCGCATGTGGCCAGTGACAATTTATACTGGTGTGTGGATGAGGGCGACTGCTTCCTCTGCCTCGCCCGGGAAACTTCTGAAGCACCGTCCCGGCTCCGAGTTCCCTTGGGGGCATCTCGGGCTTCTGTTGTAGTCACACAGGGGACCGGCCTGCCCCTCTTCCCAAGACAAGATTTCCCACGTCCTCACTCATGTACCCCCACCACACACACATGCATGCACGCCCTCACACACCTACCTGCCCACACACACGGCTCCCAGCAACTCTGCACGGAGTTCTCCATCTCGTGCTTATTTCCAGAGAACTCAGTCTCAGAACCTCGGTATCAGAAGTGGTCCGGGGTCTCAGGCTCACAGAAGGAAAACGGAGGGGGCTCACCTCTAGTCGGGGGGCAAGAGGGCACGTCAGTGGGCTTCACAGTCCGCCTTCAGCTGCGGCTGCATCACTTTGAGCCTGCCATGACTTTCGTTCAACAAAGAGCATTGACAGCCACTCAGCTGTCACCCCAAGTGACGCTCTCCCTCCTGCTGCTCCCGCGCTGGGCCAGAGCGCTGGGGGCAGTCCCTGGGGGCCTGGAAGCGTGCCAGGTCACAGCGGCTGGAGCCGGGAGCTCTGGCTGCTGGCAGCTGGCTTTGGGCTGGTGCAGGGAAAGCAGAGGCCCGCCTGGCGCTGCTCTGGTGCCACTTGGGGGTTAGGAGCTGAGTTACTGGCGATGCTCTTTGTTGAACAAAGGTCACGATGGGCTCATCGGGCTTCAGCTGAAGGCAGACTGACGCCCAGTGACGGAGCGGTGCTTACATCCCCGCAAGTGAGGAACATTTTAGTTGAACCAAAGCTGAGGGCTCCATCTAAATTGTTGCTGACTGATAGGGACCAAGTGCTACTCATGGCTCTTTTGATTCTCTTGGGCAGTAATGAGATAAAATATTTTATCTTGATTAGACATTATTAATCACCTCTTGTAAACTACACTTCACCTCCTCAACTTAATTTGCATTACACTGTTTTTTCTTGTGGTAAGAAATAATGTCCATGATCTCAGCACTCAGATGGACAGGATGTGGCCAAGTTAAATAAATGGTTATATGAGAAGGGGTGTGCCATGTGGTGAAGCGCACAATGGCCGCAGGGTCTTAGGTTATGACTGAATTTGAAAATTCCCTGTGATCAGTTTGGCACAGATCTTAAGGGCACAAGTACTTGGAAGTGTTAAGGTCTGTGTTTTAATCATTCTGGTCAGCAAAATAAGGAGAAAGAATAATTGGCTGACAGAAATGAGAGAAAGACTAAGACCCGGTTAACTTTGCAGATCATCTAAGGACATCACAGGATTTCAGCAGCGTGCGAACAGGTTTCCACAGGATTAAATTGTGAGGCCTGGGAGGTGGCTGCTAGGGTCGAGAAGGCTTATCCTCCAGATGAAGGGGACAG
This sequence comes from Condylura cristata, assembly GCF_000260355.1. Taxonomy (NCBI): domain Eukaryota; kingdom Metazoa; phylum Chordata; class Mammalia; order Eulipotyphla; family Talpidae; genus Condylura; species Condylura cristata. Next base: position 43,802,929 of record NW_004567117.1, on the reverse strand, counting down.
TATGCAAATAAAAGTCGAGATGAAGCATATTGATACAGTGCTACCTTGAGAAGGTGTTTGTGAGGGAAAATATTTTAGGTTGACAGTGCAAGGTGCTGAGCAAGTCTGTGTATTCCAGGCTTTGGTTAATCAACGTGAAGTTTAAAACAAATGTTCTGTGTCTGCAGGTGGCCTCGCCTGTCAAGGTGTGGAGGAAAGCTAGGCCAGGTGGGCCCTCGGGGCCTCCGACTGTTGGCAGGACCAGCCGCTGGGCCTGGCTCCCTGGGCCTCCTCGGCCCCAGAAGCCTTAGCGTGGCGGGATTTCCACAGGTAAGGTACTAATACATGGGAAGTTCTTATTTTTCCAAACTTCCATTTTTTTTTTTTCTCCTTTCTAGTTCAGTTGCTGTTTTCTTCAGCTTGTTCTTCTAGTTCATTACACAAAATTTCATCAGTGTTTTCCTTATGGTGCCACCTTGGTTAAATGTTTCTGCTCTGTGGTGGTCTAAGTGCCAGCCTGTCGTCCTGGGTTTCTGTTTCTACCCAGCCAGTGTGGTGGGGCCTGAGACCTGTGCTCTCAGCAAGCGTCAGGAGGCTCGCTGAAGATATAAGATGTGTGTGTGTGTGTGTGTGTTCGAAGCTTCTATTGAGCAACATTGATTTTATTCTTGAAATTGATTTTATTTTTGGCTCAAATCTGATAGTGCCGTTGTTTTATTCCTTGATGGAAGATTTTTAGAATTGTTCTTCTGAACGTAAAATCGGTTCCAATCTTAATCACAAGCTCTCTGAACCTTGTGCCGAGTCCCACTGACATCAGTAGCTGGTACAGTGATGGGCACAAGGTGCTGAAACGCGTCGCCTGACTTCTCAGGGTGACCTGGAGAGGGCGCTCGCCGGGCCTGCCCTCTGCTTGGTGCACAGCCCCTGACGACTGCCCTTACTGTTTCATTCCCTGCGCATTGTAAATATTGCCACAGGCAAGTATTTGACTGGCAGCTGCTTCTAATTCAGACCAGAGGATGTTTTTTTTTGGGTTTTCTTTTTCCATTGGTTTGGGGGAATTTTCTGTTCTCTTTTTTTTGTGCAGTTTTTTTTTTTTTTTTTTTTTGTATTTTTTATTTTAAACTTTGTGTTGTTGAAGGAATTATGGTTGCTATGGAGTACTTTCAAATTCACTTGACATTTAATAAACACCTGTTTTTATTAGCCTTGATTTCTCGTTCAGTCATTTAGCATAGGATTCAATGCTTGATTACGGAATAAAGGATGTGTATCTTGCATTCTCCTCAGGGTTACTTAACATACAAACTAGAATGTATTTCAGGTGACAGAGGTATGATGCTTAGAGTATAATGGAACATCTTTCCAGAATTTCTTTCTTTACTCTAATTGCCTCATTTTAATTTATCTTGAAATTTTCTTCTTTAAAAAGTCGGTTAAAAATTACAGCACTAATGCACGCTTATTATAGCAATGGAGGTAATGAAGAGAAAGTCAGTAGTCTCTCTTTAATCAGGTAGACATGCTTTGGGTGCAGATAGCAGAAAGCCCAGCAGCAGTGATGGGAGCAGCCTCTTCTGCTCACGAACAGAAGCCTTCACGTGGCAGTCTGGCCTGGCCATCCAGGGCCGTTTCTCTGTTTACAGTACAATTGCAGGACCTCGGGGAACCTCACTTGTGTGAGGGAGGAAAAATCCATGTCTCCTCTGCACTCTGAGTCTCTGCCTGGGCCCTCTGTGGTAGCAGATGAGCAACATGAGAAGATGCAGTCATTAACAGGTAGACCTGGTGCCTCAGGAGATTGGGAAAGCCCAGAGGCGCTCTGACGGGGCTGCTGCCTTAAACTCCTCCTCCAGGTACAGACAAAAAGAAAGGGGTGGGGTAGATATACCACAGATCACCCCCAAAGATGAGGGGCTTGGGGCCCTCCTAGGAGATTCTCCAGAGAGCATCAGCTGAACCAGGCAGGAGTTGACTAAGGACGTGCATGAGGCAGCAGTGCAGAAGGGCCGCGCTAGCCTGGCGCTGCGTAGGGAGCCGAAGAGGCTTTCAAGGCTCAGTGCACAGGGCTGAGGGCAGAGATCGTGGCATGTTCTGCCACCACGCCCTCCCTCCAGTTCGCGTGCTTCGTCAGCACCCACCAGCCGCGCTGGGTCACAGCCACTGGTCGGATACGCAGCTTTGCCTGAGCCCGGTGCCATTGCTGGGGCGCCAGGCTGTTTGTACCAGACGGGAGGCAGGACCCGCGGTCGCTAATTTGGCCCAGCAGTGCACACAGGACTTGGGGCAACGTTTATCCTGCTGGCTTGAAACGCCCTCCCGAGGACTACTCAGCCATCACGTAGAGGAAGAGGCGGCTTTCGGGACAAAACAGGCGGATCTTGAAATGATTCTGTTAACTAAAGTCAGTCAGTGCAAATGCTCACCGGAGGTTTCATTCATCTGCAGAACAATAATAACAATCATCATAATATAACTCGCAAACGCAGCGAAAGCAATTCCTGGCCCAGAGGGGCTGGGCAGGGAGCCGAGGGCGGCAGGCACCTGCCGGGCACTGGCCGTGCCATCGGTGGGGGCAGTGAGCGCGGTGCATGAAGGTGCAGAGTGGCAGCCCCGTTCCGCAGGCAAAGGGCACTTCAAAGAATTGGAACAGGAAAAAAACAAAGGCAGCTGTGACGGGCAGACGTGAGCCCGGGCCTTTCCGCCAGGTTTCCGGTGGCCCCGTATCCTCTCCTGACAGAGGGACCGTCCGGCCGTCCTCCCCAGACGGACGGATGGACCTGGCCCAGGAGGCTCCTTTAGCAGAGCACATTGCCCTTGGGAGGGGACTCTGCCCTCTCCCGCATGCCTCCTGCGCCTGCTGCTTCTCAGCCGCCTGTACCAGGTGCCTTGGAGGAGGATGGGAACTTGGAAGTGCTTGACTGCCAGGCTGGCTGGCGAATGAAGAGCTGACCTGCGGCAGGCAGAGTGCGGGAGGCGCGAGCGAGAGGCGGCTGCAGAGTGACCGCTGTGACTGGCCTTTGTCCTTCAGCCCCACTTTCCTGGCATTAAACCATGAGCGCGCGGCCCTCTTTGTATACACGTGAAGCACACACAACTACTGCATACCACACACATGTATTTTAATAACAAACGTGCATGTATGATACTTTGCCACTTTTTTTCCTACATGTTTTCTTCTCGAAATGATCAAAATAAGGACCTGCATTAGCGTGTTATGTTAACAAATGCATAGGGTGACATTGGTTTAAGATGTAAAATATACAACACATGCTCTATGAAATGTCTGTGTGATATATGCATAGACTTGTGTACGTGTCAAAGTTGGATGCTTTGTGGGTGTGTGCGGTAGGTGTACCCCTGTATATGTGTGCGCGGCCATGCCGCCGCCTCTGGGCGCAGCGTTGGGAGCGGCGTGGGATGAGAGGTTGCTCAGAGTCCTCGCGCGCATTCAGAAGCCTAGAGCAGCTACCCGGGGATGTAACGTGCAGCCCAATCCAAAGGCGTCTCTATTTATTAACATCGCGTGCAAAGGTGGGCACTCTGGGCATCACGGCAATGTCCCCGAGAACAGGGGCTGGGGATCCCACAGGTACCTGTGCGTAGCGACAAACATTTCTTTGCATATGTGCGTCATTATGCACTGCAACTGTCTGCATCTGGACGTGCAGTCCCCGCTACCGCCACCTGCAGGTATACCTGCGTCCATTACTTCAGAGGTGCCCTTTTTCCCTTTCTGTAAGATTCATCGCAGTGATATGCTTGCATTAAAGACATACATATCATTGATTTTAAGGCATTTTAAAGGACTTCAGAAAGTTTTACTTCTACTGGCACACGTGACTTTCTGTTTCTCCATCTGTAGCTCTAGGTCGTAGTGATACTTGATATCTGGCAATCTGAAGAGGCCCGGAACAGACTTTTATAGACATGTACAAACGATGCAACCAAAGCTCACAAGCAATTTATATACAAACACTTAAAATTTTCGAATTTCGAACTTACCTATATACTATTTCTATTCACAATGTAAGGAAACAAATCATACGTCCAATAAATGCATTCTAGAGACCCCTATTTATATTCAAATATACATAATAACTTGTGTACAATTTACAACTTTTCATCATAAGGGATATATTTTATGCTCACAAATACAAGAGGTAAACCAATATCAATTTTATTTTCAAAGTGATAGCATGAAAAAGTTTCAAAATTCATAGAATTTTAAAATTTCTTGCTACATTAAAATTTTCAAGTCTAATGATTCCCATCCAAAGAAGAATTTTTCTCTACAGTATTCCATTTCTGCTTGATTATTTTTAGAGACAGTCTTTATATAGCAGCTGGTTCCAATTTCAGGGAGTTTAAAGTGTTGGAAAGTTTTCTTTTTTACTCTGTCAAAGTCGGCTTCACTGCAATTTCCACACGTCGGTCCTAGTTCTGCTCCCTGGAGCCACACGGGACACATTTCATCCACCTGCCTGTGACAGTCCTTCAAAGATTTGTGAATAATTCTTCCCATAAGACACTTCTGCTCCAGCTAAACATTTCACTTAATTAAACCTTTCCTCAAATAACAAGTTGTCTAACCCTTTTATCATCATGGTTACCCATCTCAGCACACAAGTGTATTTTTTTAATCTTAAGATCAGAATTCGCAAGTAATGTTACTGGAAGTGGAAACAGCCACAGTGCAGTGATTGAGTCTAGGCAAAAAGTGCAAACAACACTTCAAGTGATATCTGACCACGGAGAATATTCTAGACTAATGGCTTTCTGCACCTGCGCATTCTGCTTTTATCAATGTAGCCCAGGGCAGCATCAGCTTTTGGAAAAGAACAGTAGATTTCAAGATAGTATTAAGGTTTTAATTGCCTAAAAACTGATATTTAATTCTCATAACTCAGTGATAAATATTATGCTCAAAACTTCAGTTTATTTGCTTGATACGACAAGGTATTTGTGCTGGTGACACATGTATTTCCTTTTCTTTAAATCGACCCTTTACCAAAATTATTTAAATAGAAGACTTAATCTGCCACTCACTGATTTATTTGGTAGATATTTACTGACACTTCAGATATTCTGTTCTTAAGTTTCACATGCTTTAGCTGATACTGGAATTCATTGTGAACAAAACATACTGACTCTTCCCTCATGTAATTTATATTCTTGACTCTATGCGAGAAGGCTGGCATTAATGAGATAGTTATTGATTATCTTCAGTGTCATACAAGAAATAGAAGATATGAGAAGACTGGTATTGATTCTAACATATAGTCAGTGTTGAGACTCATTTTAACACTAGTAGGTTATCATTTTAGATGGTAATTAGCACTAACTCAAAAAAAGGGGGGGTTATTCAAGGTGGTACTGCAATTTAATGCCAACATTTATTTAATGCCTGTATATGTAAACTCTGTGGAGTTTACATATAATCGTGTTTTGTTTTCGTTTTTTGTCATAAACATTTTTATTTAAACAATTATTTGCTTATTTAAGTTATTTGCTTATTTAAGTTAATGTGTTAAGTCTGTTCAAGTAAAACAGGCAACAGAGAGAGTTAGTTAGAATAATTCATATTCACATAGCACTGAAATGATCATTTGAAACCTGAATGTAGTGGTCCCCCCATACATGTGGTTTCTCTTTTGAAAGTTTCAGTTACTCTCTACTGAGGTCTGGAAATCTTATATACAATAAGGCGTTATTTCTTTTGGTGGGGTGAGGGAGAAGAGAGAGAGGAGAGACAGTCACATGAATTTTATTACCTGTAATTGTTCTTATATGACTCAGTGCTAATTTCATTTTTTTTTTTTAAAGAACAGGTTTATTAGGAAAAGGAGAAAGAGAAAGAGAAGCCCTTTATAGGCACAGACAGGCAGGAGAGCTGCAGCAGATATGGGGCTGAGCGTGTCCTATTGCTGTCACTCTCTCGTGGTGTCTAGTTTATAAACTCAAATGTACCACAGGAACCTCTGCATAGGCTGTCACGTTGTATGTATGGCGTCTGGTACTAGCTTGGTTTCAGACATTAGCTGGGGTCTTGGGATGTATCCCCAGTGGATAACAGGGGCCACTGTGTGTCTACTAGAAAATATTTCAACAAAAATAGTGTAGTGATGGAGTAGTAGAGGAACAAAAGACATGTATGACATATAGAAAACAAACAGCACACCTGTAGATGCAACTCTTAGTCAGTCATTATATTAACTGTCAATAAACACTCAAATCAAAAGGCAGACATTGGCAGATAGGATTAAAACAAGCCTATCTATATGCTGCTACAAAAGGCACACTTTAGATTCAAAGACATGAGTCAGTGGGGAAACAGATGTGATGCAGCCAAGGAAACAAAGCCAAACTGGTAATATCAATATTGGAAAAACATACACTTTAAGATAAAAACAGAGCCCTTGCTGGTGGCACAACCAGTTAAAGCCCAGCACTATGAAGCTGGCGGTAGCCACTGCAGCACGAGTTTGATCCCTAGCCAGGGAGGTGACCCACAGGGTGCAGCAGACCTCTCCTGTTTCCCCGCTGCTCCCCTCAGCAGTGTATTTCAGAGCTTGTTTTGCTCTGGTGAATCCTCTTACTGCTGTGGTGCCTCTGATCTGTATCCCAGTCTGTACACATAAATAAATAACCCTTAAAAAATAAGATAAAACCAGTTACTAGACAAAAAGGGCATTTTATAATGATGAGAGTCAATACATCAAGAATATAAAAGAGCCCCAAAATACATGAAGCAAAGCCTTATAGAATCAACTAGAAAAACAAAAATGGGAGATCTCAAGATCCTATTTCTAATAATAAGTAGCTATGTGGACCATAACTGAGCAGGGACACTTAAAGTAGCTGAATGTAATGGGGGCCATACAACACACCCGGCGGCAGCAAGCTCTTCTCGCTGTGAATGTTCTTCAGGACAGACCAGAGTTTAGACCAACAACTGAGCTTCTGAGTGTTTAAGCTTCAGAAGGTCATGTAACAGCTGTTTTTGGACCACAGTGGAATATAGTTAGAAAGAAATCACAAAGAATTTGGGAAAGTCACAGATATGTGGAAAATACCATGTCTTGAATAATCAGTGAATCAGTGAAATACCATGTCTTGAATAATCAGTGAATGGAAAGCTATACTCTAAAACACGCATAGTATGGTGAGCCAACACTTCCTCAGTAAGAGTAATTTAATTAAAATAATCAATGAATTAAAGAGGAAATCAACAAGATAAAACAAAGTACTTTGTGAAGAATGAAAACAAACATACAACATACTAAAACATATGGGATGCAGAAAGCAGTATTAGAAATCTGCAAGTCTAAATTTCTATATTATCAAGAAGATCATAACCATTACCCTTGCTTTCTGCCCTTGGATCCCAGGAAGGCATTTTTTGGAGTGTTCTAAATAATGGTGTTTGCACAATTTTGTGAATATGCAAAAACCACTGGTTTGATTGGCTTACTATGGTGACTTTATGTATTCACATATATCTCAATAAGTATTGTGTTAGGCAAAGCCCTCAATGGGCGCGATAGCTGAGAAAGCCCAAGTCACACCATGACTGAAAATGTCCCGTTTAAAATCAGTTTACCTCTGTGACCCCTCCCTTCCTCGTCTTTCCTGGTCTCCAAAGCAGCTTTATTACATATAACGTTGTATAGATTTAAGGTGTAAAACTTCACTGCTTTTAAATGATACGGTAGTAGTGTAAATGATGCAGCATTGCTTTGGCTCTTTCTTGCCCGTCCCTGACCCCACACTTGGGGGACTGTGTCTTGCACATTTAAATCAGCTACAGAGACCTTCAGGGGGAACTCCTTAGCGGGCTCTTCTTTTTCCCTCTTGCCCTCCCTCCCTCCCTCTCTCCCTCTCTCCCTCTTCCCATACCTCCCTTCTCCCCTCCCTTCCTCCCTCCTCCCCTGTCTCCCTCCCTGTCTCTCTCCTCCCCTCCCACCCCCCTTACTCTCATAGGCTTGGACTTCTGGTTAGAACTCAACATTAATCAGATAATTCATTTTTTTTTTAAATGCATTTAAGTAACTTTGTATTGCTTGTAAGGAGATTTACAAGTTTTAAAAGATGGCAATGTGAGTGACATATTTTGAATAAAACCTGTATTTTCATGTCTTGCTTCTTTGCTTAACACCTCCCGTGTTAAAGTAAAGCGTGTTAATCTCTATCAGTTTTTAATAGTGTCCATTCCTTAAAATAGAACATTTTCTTAAATAATTTGAACTCCCTATGAAAGTTGAATAAAGTAAGAAAAAAAACACCTTTAATAATTAGTGTAAAATGCCACCCTAGTTATCTAACTTGAGCTATTTCTCCTCTTTTAATTTTTTCTAAATGAAATTTTCATAGGAATTTTCCTGAATATTCTGGAATCCAACCAAGATTTTATATTAATTGCAGTGTTGTTTTTCATCTAGCTACTTACTTTAAATATATTCATCCGAAAAGAATCTTACCTTCCTATAGAAATAAATGTAGGTCAGTACACAGCCATCTCTGTGATAAAATTATTCAAATATGATTCTCCCATCTAAGTACCACACCTGGCATTTTCACTTGAAGAGATAGTCTGGGTACCTGTATTTTCTAAGATTGTTCCTGAGATGTAGAGGGCTCTTTGCCCTTGACTTCAGTCTTAGGTTTGTGAACTTTTCTTTCCTGTGGTCAAATCATGTCAATGGACTTGGCATTTTAATCAAGTCTTAACATCTCTTGTCTCTTCACAAGAATGTTTATTAGATTCTTTCCAATGTGCATCATCTCTGAAGTATTTGCACTCCTTTCTATGATCTCATTTTGGCTTTATTTTTGGTACAGAAGGACTGAAAATCCTTTTTCAACCTCTACCGATTTAAAAGTTAAACCCTTCGTTTTCATGTCTGTTTTGCAGATCTTACAAGTTGATGTCTTTTCCCTTTGAAATAGATTTCCTTTTAAAGATTTATTTATTTGTGCATACAGAACTGGGGTACAGGCCAGAGGCACAGGGGCGGTGAGAGGCTTCACCAGAGGCAGAGTGGGGAGCAGAACAGGCAGATCCACAAAGTCCACTGCTGAGGGGAGCAGCAGGCGGGTCTGGAGAGGTCTGACGCGCCATGTGGTCACCTCCGGGGCAGGCGGGGATCGAAATTGCACTGAAGCGGCTGCGGCCAGCTTGCAGTGCTACATCCTAAGCTGTTGCATCACAAGGTAGGGCCTGAAATAGATTTTATTTTCTAAAGCAATTTTAGCTTCACAGCAAAGTGAGCAGACATTACAGGGTTCTGATGTTCCCTTTGTCCACACATACCATTCTCACCACCCCCCACAGTGCGGGACATATTTTACAATCCATGAACCTGCACTGGTACAGTATGGTCACCCAAAGTCCATGGTTTGCTTTAGGCTTTGTTCTTAGGTTTGCATTAGGCTTTGTTCTTAGGGTGCACTTACGGCTTCAGAGAAATAGTTAGCGATATGTACCTACCACTGTAATGTACAGAATTATTTCATAGCTTTAAAAATAGCCTGTGCTTTGCCTCTTCACCTCTCTTTTCTTACCCCTGCCCAGCCCATTTCTCTTTTTATCATCTCTGTAATTTTGCATTTTCTACAATATCTTCAAAAGTTTGGGATCATACAGTATTGAAACAGGCATTTCAGTTTTCTTCATGTTTTCATGACTTCATACATCCTTTTTAAGTGCTGAGTAGTATCTCATTGTTTGGCGGTAATGCACTTCCAAAAAATCTCTTCACCTGCTGAAGGACATTTTGGCTGCTTCCAGGTTTTAACAGTTTAACACAAGATTCTATAAACAGTGTGCAGGTTTTTGTGTAACTGTATATTTTCAGCGCATTTTGCTGTCAAGCGGTATAACTTGCAAGCTTATTTGGTAAGAAACTGTAAAGTGGTCTTCCAAGGTGTCTGCTGTGCCACATTCTGTTTTTTAAAAAGATTTTATTTTATGTACTTATACACAAAAGATGGGGGTGCAGGCCAGAGATGCAGGGGGTGAGAGGATTCACCAGAGACAGAGTGGGGAGCAGAACAGGCCTATTGACAGAGTACACTGCTGAGGGGAGCAGTGGGTGGGTCAGGAGAGGTCTGCTGTGCCATGTTGGTCACCTCCTTGGTGGGGATTGAACTCAGGCCTCAGGCCTCAGTCTCAGGCTCTGAGACTTAACCTCTATGTCAATAGGGAGACTATTGACCCACATTCTTCATAGCGTTTGGAGTGGGCATTGTTTTGAATTTTAGCCTTGTAAATAGGTTATGTCTTGTCATTTTGATTTGCATTTTTTAATGGCTTTCAACAGGGGCATCTTTCCTTATGTTTATTTGCCACTCATGCATTTTCTCTGCTGTGTTGTCTCTTCATTTTCCAGTTGTGTCGTTTGTTCTCTTATTATTGAGCTCTGGCATGTCTTACCTATCTTAATAAGTCCTTTTCAAGATGTATCTATTGCAGATATTTTCCAGGCTGTGACTTGTCTTCTGTTGTGTAATTCAGTATTTTATTTCTACATTAAAAAAAAAAAAAAGAATTAGGCCCTCCTTGGTGGCGCAGCAGGTTAAAGCACAGCACTAAGAAGCTAAAGTCACTTCCGCATGAGTTCGATCCCCACCTGTCCCGGAGGTGACCACATGGTGCGGCAGACCTCTCCTGACTCACCCGCTGCTCCCCTCAGCAGTGTGCTTCATCGATCTGCCTGTTCTGCTCCCCACTCTGTCTCCGATGAATCCTCTCACTCTCCGCATCTCTGGCCTATACCCCAGTTCTGTATGAAAAAATATTATTTATTCATACAGAACTGGGGTATAAGCCAGAGACTCAGGAGGGGCAGTGAGAGGATTCATCAGAGACAGAGCGGGGAGCAGAACAGGCAGATGGATGAGGTACACTGATGAGGGGAGCAGTGGGCGGGTCAGGAGAGGTCTGCCGCACCATGTGGTCACCTCCGGGGCTGGGGATCGAACTCACACTGAGGTGGCTGTGGCCAGGTTGCTGTGCTGCGTCTTAATCTGTTGCACCACCGGGGAGGGCCCATATTTCTACATTTTTAACCCCACAAATTAGACATTTTCATTATCATCTTTATTACTGTGCTAAAAACATTTGTTTGGATCTACCTGTGCATTTAACATTTTCTGAGCTTTTCACTTATTCCCGCATTCCAGAAATTCCTTTTGGGAACACTTTTTCTTCTGGAGGAGATCATTTGAGATCCCCACAGTAGGTATCTTTTGGTGGCAAAAACTCTAAAAGTGCCATTTATCTGAGAATACTTTTAAGTCTTCTTATTTCTTGAGGCAGCTCTGTAATTCTAAGGCAAAATAGTCTTTTCCAGACATAGTTTGAATGATAGATTTTTATTTGATATTGTACGTTATAATGTCTGCTTTCTTATTGTAAGTGATGTTTTTGGTTCTTTGTCTTCTTGTAAGTTGTACTCTTTGGTTTTTGATATTCTGGAGTTTATTGTAATGTGCAGGATGCTTCCATTTTACCTACTGATTATTTTGTGTACTTTATTGTGATGCTTCTCTCTGTGGATTTAAGTCTTTAATACTTTAAAAATTTTCACCTACTTTTAAATTAATGCGCTGTACCCATTCAACTCTTCTGAGACTTTGCATACATATATACTTGCCATTCATATTTTCTGAGGTTCTTAATGTCTATGTTCTCTCTCACCCTCTCTCTTTTCCTCCCTCTCTTTCTGTCTCTCTCCACACCCTTGTCTCATCTCTATTTCGCTCCTGCAGACAGTCCAAATATTCCAGCTCCCTCTTCTACGTCCATGATCTTTAAATGTTACCTGTCTTTAACTTAAGCTTTTATTTTTTATTTTTATAATTTTTGATGTTCTTACGCCTATCTGATCTTTGCGGGTCATCTGTTTCTTGGCCTTTGGAAACAAAGAACTGAGTTTTACATCTTTCAGTCGTGTTTGTATTACATTAGCTTATTTTTTATTTAAAAACTAAGTCCTGGAAATAAAAATCTCCAAGTAAGGATGGAGAACAGGGAAGGGTGGAGGGTGAGGGGCGGGAGGGGGTGGCTGATGCTGCCCACACAGTCATCCTTGAGTAGCTGAGTCTGGGGACTGATCAGCTGGCCGCCCCAGCCTGACTGGAGTTGATGAAGCAGCATCTGAGCGTCCTTCCCTGTTCCCAGGGGAGCACATAGTCCTTCAGTCTGGGATTGGGATAAGGCTGGAGGTGAGCACAGCAAGGCAGGAAGGAAAGGCAGAAGATCTTAATAGCAGGGAGGAGAGCAGATACATGTTCATCTTTCAGTGCTTCCTCCTGAGCAGAAAGAAAACATTACCCTGACAAGAAAGAGGGCGGGAACAGAAGCTTTGAAATGCTTTTGTGTAGCTGGAGGCAGCTACAGAAACGAACTTTGATTTGAAACCCACTTCTTTGAGTTCAAGTGCAAGATCTGGCTCAGACAAAGCACATTAAAACGATCTCTTCACTCATGATTTTGTCCTTTTATTATTTCCTTCTTTTCACTAAGTGCAGGCTTTTACTCTTTCAAAGGCAGATCTCAAATGCAGTTGAGGGACAGCCAGTGAGGGCTGACAGGAACCCCGCTGGATTTTAGAAGAGGGCTCTGCAGAGAAGCGCAGATCCGAGGACAAAGCAGGAGGCTGCTTCAGACCCTGCCAGCAGCTGCCTGGGCTTTCAAAATTCTGTGAAAAATGGCAACGCTAGTTTTTCTTTTTCTTTTTTTTTTTTTTCAGTGCCTCTGAGTAGAGGGAGAGCTCTCAATGCAGCTCCCGTGAAGAGACTGGTGCTGAAAACGGTTCCTTTCAGTCTACACTACTCTTGTTAACCAGAGCTGCGTCCTGTTGTCCAGGGGAAGACGAGCCCCAGATACTGAAGGTGCCCAGTATCTGGGGCTCGTCCCTGGTGAAGGGACCGGCCCCTAGACGTGTGGGGCTTCGGGGCCTGGGCTCTCGGTGCTGACCCTGTGGGGTCACTCACCGCTCCTCGGCTCTAGCCCTCGTGCTTTTCCCCTGCCACGCTGGGGCTTTGGGACCGTGGCCTGTTGTTTCTCCCTAAGCAGCACACCCTGGGGTCCCTCTCACTGTATCCGCTGGGCCTTTCTCCCAAGTCATTTGCCACCACACAAACAAACACCCAGGGGACTTCATGGCCTGAGAGATTTCAGAATGAAGCTGGGATTCTGTGCTGTGGTTCAGCCTCCTCACAGGCCTGTGGAGTCTTGGGAAGGGAAGGCGTCCCGTCCCCCCTCCCTTCTCTCCTACCCGCCCCCCCTTCCCTTCTACCCCCCCCCCCACACACACACTGAGCGTCACCGCTGGCTTTCCTTTTTCCTGCTAATCGAAGGCATTTAGCACACAGAGTAGCTGTATAAGTCGCACATTTTTTGAGCAATATTCTTGCCTTGTTGGGACGGGAATGTGGACTCTAGAAACTGTCCCTGGGGCCGCGGTGCGCGGGGCTCGGCCTGTAAGTGGCGCCTCACTCATAGTCTCTGATCTTCCTGCCATAGCCTGGTCTTCCCGCGCACAACGTTGGTTTTACTGTCTGCTTTTCTCTTCCATCCTGACTGATCTGATGATGCAAACTCAGAATCACTGTGACGCCGTCTGTGTGTCCACAAGAAGCCGCCTCCCTCTGAACTCCATGGCCCTGTCCTGTCTTGTCCAGAGCGCTGCTCTGTGGCATGCAGTCCCATTAACTCAGCGAGATTCGAGATTCGCCAGCCCGTCCCTGCTCTCCTCCCACAGCTGTTTCCTTCTGGGCTGCTTGCAGCTCTTGCCCTCCAGTTTTCTCCAGCTGTGTCTCTGCAGCTTTAAGACACTCCACAGAACCACCCTTTCCTCTGCCTCTGTAGTTCAGACTGTTTTTTTATTCCTGACCTTCCCTCCCTACTCTCCCCTCCCCGAATTTTCTGCTTTTAGTCTGTAGGAGGCAGCACTGTCTGTCAGTCAGTGGCTGGTGACAAGGTAGCTTGTAGTGCAGCCAAAAGAAATCACTTTGAACAGAACAGAACTTGGGGAGACAATTATGCAGAAGTACCCTTTTTGCACTTCCAGGCCTACAGTGATGGCATTTTAAAAGGAGATGCCTGCAGGGGCCGCTCACAAAGAATGAACGGGAGACATGAAATGACAGATCGCCAGGAGAGCTATTTCTGGGCAGGCCATCTCTGGTGTCCCTGAAATGGGCTATATGTAACCCCTCTTTTTTGGAAAGATACTTTGATGGAACACTTGTGAATAAAGGATTTCAGATTAAAAAAAAAAAAACAACAACAAAAAAATCCCCACAAAACCCTGCCAGTTCTATGCAGCCTTTATTTAAACAAAGATATGTTATGGGACGGGATGTTCACTTTGTAGTTGAGATAACAAAGGGACTGAATACGTGAAGAATTTCATATGTTCAACACAGATTACTTCATGTTTCCTCATTAAACCTCAGTGTGAACATTTGTATTTCCTCTTGACATCTTCAAACTAGTTGAATAATCTGTAATGACACATAATTTAGTTTCTGTTAACTAATGTTGGAGGTTGAGAATATTGGTCTTAACTTTAAGAAAAGTTTAAGTCATAGAGAATATTTCTGATAAGTAAATCTATTTTTATTCCAAAATGCCAGTGAATGCTTTTGTTTTTGAAACGTTTCTTTGTTTGACGATTTTTGTTTTTATTTCTGTTAAAGATTTATTTATTTGCGCATACAGAACTTGGGTACAGGCCAAAGGTGCAGGGGTGGTGAGAGGGTTCACCAGAGACAGAGCGGGGAGCAGAACAGGCAGATTGAGGAAGTCCACTGCTGAGGGGAACAGTGGGCAGGTCTGGAGAAGTCTGCGGCGCCCTGTGGGTCACCTCCGGGGCAGGGAGAGGAAGCCAGCTGAGTCCCTGCTGAGTGACCCTCTGAGCCTAAGTGCTTGCTACATTTTTTACCACTCTTTGCTTTTGCAGTATGCCATATTTTCCAAAGATTCTAGAATGAAGATGAGAAATAAAGTAGTGTGTTACGGCTGCTGGTCTTGTAAAGACCCTGAACTTTTCATATCATAGTGATAGACTGGAACTTGCCCAGAATCAAGTGCACAGATAGGTGATAGGCTGAGGAGAGGGACGTGTCCTATGGTCTCCCACCAACAATAGAAGTCAAGTGGGTTTTAATCTCCTGTAACCAAGTAGCCCTGAAGTCAGTTCCACACTATGTGGTCTGAAGATACGGGCTCTGGGAGAAAGAAAATATTGGCATGGACAGAAAGACAGGTCAGCATATTAGAGAGTTTCCAATGAACATCTAACAGAAATTCTAGAAGGAGAGATTGGAGAAAATAGAATGCAGGCCTAGGGGTATTAGAAGACCCCAGAGACTCTCCTGAGAATATTCCTGGATGGATAAAAGACATACATTCTTAGATTCAGTAATCCTGAATATGAGGAGTAAAAATAAATGGAAATCACAGGCATAAAAATATGAAACTACAGAACTCCAGGGTACAGATGGCATCATTGCACTTACTAGAGAATAAGGCCAGTGCCTAACACAGAATGGTGACTTCATATCGCATAGATGATACCTTGTTTTTATTTCTTAGTTTTAGAGAATTGGAAAGTGGTAACACTTTTTGGTTAGAACTGTGCTTTATTTATTTTTTTTTATTGAACTAATATTTGCATTAAAACATTATGTAAGCCTTAGCTATGCGTCATTTAGAATCAACATCTGTATATACTACATTTCCCACTAAAAGTCCAGTTCTCTCCCACACAATACAGTAATACACAGGCAATTACTCAGTTGTCCTTTTTTTACTCAGTTTACCTGCACTCCAAGTCCCTTTCCCTTCTAGTTAATTAGCCTTTTAGTCCAAAAGTTTATTTTTAGTTTATGAGTTTATCCATTTGTTTGCATACCACATGTGGAGGTAATCTTTGTTCAATATCTGCCTTTCTTTATCTGACTTATTACACTAAGTCAAATTTTCCCTAGATCCATCCATGTTGTTGAAAATGGCAGGCTTTGCTGTTTTTAATAGCTCAGTAATATTCCACTGTGTATATCTACCATGTCTCCTTTGTCCAATTTTTATTCGATGCACACTTAGCTTCTTCCCATCTTGGTGGCTTCTATGTGCATGTAGCTTTCAAATTAGTGTTTTAGTATTTTCTGATACTCAGAAGTTGAGTAACTGGATCAAATAGGATTTCTATTTTATTTTAAGTGAGAAGAATGGCAATTTTCCATCCTGGAATATTTTTTTTTAAAGATTTATTTATTCATACAGAACTGGGGTACAGGCCAGAGATGCGGAGGGTGAGAGGATTCACCAGGAACAGAGCGGGGAGCAGAACAGACAGATCGACGAAGTACACTGCTGAGGGGAGCAGCGGGCGGGTCAGGAGAGGTCTGCCACACCATGTGGATCTCCTCTGGGGCAGGTGGGCAGGCGGGGATCGAACTCATGTGGAAATGGCTTACGCTTCTTAGTGCTGTGCTTTAACCAGCTGCGCCACCAGGGAGGGCCCATCCTGGAATATTTTATATTGTTTCCGCACACACAGACACTCACACACTACAACACGTATTTGTAATGAAAGGCCACTCTTGGTTGGTCAATTTCTTTATGGACTGTGAATCTCTTCAAGGAAAGTATTGTGTCTTCTGCATCTTTATCTTCAGGCTTTCATACATAGGCCTTGATAACAAGTCAAAGTTCTTTCAATTGGCTCAGTTACAAGGAACTTACTCAAACTGCTTAATGAAGATGGTTGAACCTTTTTGCTGTGGATAGCATCTCTTCCTGTTGTGAATCTGTATGCAATGGAAAGGGGATATTTAGGAAAGCCATGGGTGGACCTTTGAGGCTTGAATTCTATGATCCAAAGTTATTTATTTACTTTTAGTTTTAATCGTTGTAACCCCATCTGAAGATATCAAACAGGGAGACAGCCAGAACGGTAAGCCTTTCACATGTAGGTTGAATTTATAATGTAGGTAACCATGTTTGCTGTTGTGTTTGAGGACGCTGAACATAGTGAACATAAAATGAAATTGATAAAGAAATAAAAAAAGAAACAAAGTAAATTGGAAAGCCTGAAGATCACATTTCCTTACGTTATAATTGCAGGTAGGGCCAATTTGCTCTGATGACTGACTTTAGTTCTTATCATATTGTCGTAAAGTCTCTGATTCCCGTTCAGGTAGAAAAAATAACAAGAGAAACAAGAAATGAATTCTTGAGGTGGGGAATTGGACTGCGCAGGTTATGTAACATAACATCATCCTGGTCAGATCAGAGTGAGATGGTTAATTTGGTTTATGCTTCAGGTCGCTGGGGCCCCCCGTGGGAAGTGCTAAGTGTGGACCCCAGGAGGGGACATTTGCTCAGCTGAGTGTTTCTGCTCTGTTCCTTGCTGGCCTGGCCACTGACTATCTCGGAAGGGCTCATTAATTTTGAAAGTCCTATTGACCAGATACTCTTTCTAGCTTTCAAAATGTCACTTTATCTGGATGTCCAGGCAGAAATCTAATCTTTCAGATATTTACATTATAGAACGCTGGTCTAATGCTGACACATGCCTCACTATAAACACAGATTGTCATGTATAAATTTTTACCTCTCTCAGTTTCAGGAAATTGAAATGTTTGCTTTTCTTTGCTGGTATTCTTACATATTTATTTATTTTTTAAACTCGTAGAAATCAGTTTTTATATTTCCCTAAAAACCAGGTGTGTTTTTAAAAATGCTGCAAAACCTGAGCCTTTTATCTGCCATGCCCAATTTTATTTGGGTGATTTCCATTTTATCTTTGGTCATTCGGTGTGGAAATGCTCCCATGTACCAGCGGCCTAGTCAGTGACAATTACAGGGACATATGCGACTTCGGAGACGTGCTTGTTTTAGTGACTATTTAATATAATGTTCCTTATGTTTCATGAAGCAAAAGCTACCAGTGAAAGGAAGATGATCTTCCCAGTGTCTCTGTGGAGTACAAGCAGGCAGTCTTTGGGACCAACCTCCCTTATTTACACGCATCACAGCTGTTTGCACTTTGGAAAAGTTATCTACTTTAAGTGAAAAAAAAAAAACAACACAAAAAACCAAAAACTTTAATTGCTTTTCTTTTCCATCTAAACTACTAACAAAAATAAAGCTTCAAGCCACGTGAGAGTAGGAATAACCTGCCTGATGAAGCACACGCAGCATCATACAGACGTTTACCCATATTTGTTATCATTTATGCCGTAATGGACATTTTCCGCAAAGCAGTGTGGAGGTCTGCTAACACCAGAGATTTAACATTGCAGTGACCTCTGCTGTGTTCAAGTCAGCCAGACATGGCCGTGGAGAGCAGATCGGCGGCGCAGCCCCTCAGCAGAATCTGTGTCTCAGCGTGAGGCTGCGTTCCCTTCCACTTCCAGTCTGCTCAAATTTGAATCCATTTACCCCCAGCCAACCTGGAGCAGAATGAGTTCTCTCTCCTGCTTTTCTTGCTTTTGCAGCAGCAGACTTCTCTGGGATGAATCTGTGGCTGTGATTAACCCTCATTATAATAGTGACCGCACACGTTGCTCCTGTGCCGTCCTCTCTCTTTGAACATGTTCTCTGGGATGGTCCCTGGAGAGCTAGACTTTGCATGTGTCCCCGAGAGTCCAGGAGTTCCCACCATAACCCTTGCACCTTCGATACCAGTCTAGTGAGATTCACCTCCAAATGGACTTGGCGAGCTAACAGAGAAATGAAATTTTATAATCCGATAAAGACCACATGTCTCCATTCAGAATGTGTGCTTTTAAAGATTTTCTAAAGAGGACTGTCATTGAAATTGGGGGGCAGTCTGACAATGCACTTGCAGAATATTTCTGGGGATGTAAGTTGTTGGTTTCCTTGAACTGCTACACTGACTTATGCTGTGTTTCATTTCCATTGGCCTATTTCTTGTGTAAACTAAATCAAACTTCTAGGTCAGGAAATCCGTGGCTGATCTTTGTAGGGAAGGACATCTTGCCCTTGAACCCGCATTTGAGGGTGGCATTCCTCTGTCACGTTACCCTGTTCTCAAGTATCACTCAGAATTTTCATCAGGTTTTCTATGGCAAGTCTAGGCATAGCTTTCCTACACCATAGGCTGCTTGGAGTTTTCTTAAGTATGAATTTCTATCTTTCAGCACATTTAGGAAGTTTCCAGCCTTTGTTTCATTAAATAATGGTTTCTGCCTTAGTGACTCTTCTCTTCTTAGAGACTATTTACATGTATGCTACACATGTTGATACTTCCTGTAGGTTCCTGAAGCTATGGTCACATTGTTTGGAATTTATAATTCCAGCCATGATTTAATTTTTTAAAAAGATTTATTTCTTTATGCATACAGTACTGGGGTACAGGCCAGAGAAGTGGGAGGTGAGAGGATTCACCAGAAACAGTGAGGAACAGAACAGGCAGATCAACTGGAATACACTGCTGAGGGGAGCAGCGGTGAGACAGGAGAGGTCTGCTGCGCCATGTGGGTCACTTCCTGGCGGGGGATCAAATTCATGCTGCAGTGTCTTCAGAGAACTTCATAGTGCTGTGCTTTAACCTGATGTGCCACCAGGGAGGGCCTGAAGATGTGTTTTTCTTAATGAAAAACAGAAGGCAGCCCAATTAAAGCACCAGGGCTCCTTCCTGAAAATGGAAAGAGTAAGTCAGCAGGAATGTGTTCGTTGGGAACTGCCATAGAAAAAGCACACAGTGGCAGTTGCTTCCTCATTTTGTCATGTCACATCCCAAGAGGATCTCATTGTGCAGTTCATGGTTGTTACTAGCTGGCTCTGGCTGATGAGGCCCTAGACTCAAAAGATGCTCAGTTAGTTACCAGTTGACTTGCAATCTCTACTCAGTGCTGCTTCACTGTTAGTGGCAACATTTTCTTTAGAGAAGGTGGAAAATGCTAGCACTTCATTGTCCCACTTCTGGGTTGTTCTAACTGGCCCTGACGCTAGATTGCCTTGATGAAGACTTGGGCTGGCCACCACGGGTGTTGTACAGCAATCAATATAGTAAGGGAATTCTGCTTGTAACAACATATTTCAAAGATTATGTTCCTACTGTACAACAACGTCAAGGTGATTCCTTCACATTAGGTCACTGCATTAGTTTTCCAGGGCTGTTGATACAAAGCCACAAAGTGACTTAAACCTCAGAAACTTACTACTCACAGTTTGGAGGCTGGGCGTTCAGGATCCACATTGCTGGAGCCGTGCTGTGCTGAAGGTCTCCCTCGCTTGTAGCTTTTGCCAGTTGGTTCATTCGGTCACCGTCTGTGACCTATGTCAGGTGAGTCCAGTCTTGCGCGCTCTCTCAGTATGTCTGTCTGCCTCTACTTCCCTTTTTTGTGAGAAGCCCACTCATAGGGCAGTTGGGCCCCAGCCTAGTCTGAGCCACTCATCTGAACTCATTAGAACTGCAATTATCTCATGTGCAAGAGTCCAGTCTGTGGTTCTGGGGATGACAATATCTGAACTTGGGGGACAAATCATTGAAAACCAGTTTACAATGGAACTTACTTATTGTTTTTAAAATTGGAAACAGTGAAAACCAGCAAGTCAGCTCAAGAAAACTGTTGTCAATGAAAACAAGGGAAGAGTTACTTGGAAGCAGCTTAGGATGAGAAACAATTACTGTGTCAGATCAAAAGTTGGAATCTGCAGATTTTTTAATTGCATGCTTTCCATTGAAAAGGAAATAATAAAGCCTGTTTTTTTTTTTTCAAGGAGGCTTGTTAGGAAGAAAATTGGATTTTAGATTTTTTTTTTATTCTTTAGAAAAAGTTTTGTTGTTACAAAGAATGTTTGTTCTTTAAAATACATACATACATACATATATATATATATATATACATATATATATATATATTTTTTACCCTTTTGTTTTGAAGTAAATTGTTCTTCTTGTTCAACACAGACCTCTGTGTTGGAGAGATATGAGGTGTATTCTATTCTTCCAGGTTCACAGCCTTTCATTGTTGACATAATACTGTGACTAGCACAAAAAAAAAAAGCTTTAGTTTAAAAGGAAAATGCAGAAATGCAGAAGTTTAATTTAAAAATACTTCCATTATGCATTGTTCGGAATTTAAAGAGCATGCAAAGAATGCTGTAAGAAAATGGGACTTCTACTGAATAAACTTACTCCAAAAGTAACAGGAGTCTTGCCAGTATCTCCTTCCAGGCAGTGACTGCAGTGGGGCAGGGACGCTTCTCCCCTGGGGCTTCCAGGGGGCACCTTGGCACCGAGAAGGGGAGCCGTTTGGTGAGGATTTGGGGTTTGTGGTCCGCAGAGCTGGGAAGGAATCAATTTCTTCTCCTCAAGGGCACTGAGTTTGTGACTTGTTTAGAGCAGCCTTAGGAAACTACGCAGGGTCTGCAGGCTCTGCCCCGGGTGGGGGTGGGGTGGGGGGGGGAAGCTGGGCTCCTGGCTGGGCTCTCCTCAGAGCTGCCGGGAGGGAGGCTGCAGCTTGGGCTAGCTCCCTCAGGCTTTCCTCAGATACCGCAGGGCCTCCAAACCTTTCCCTCCCGCCTTCCCTCCCTCTCCTCTCACAAGGTCAGGCGGCCTTCCTTCCTCAAGCTCTCCTGCCCTGAGCAGCTGCTCTTCTCTTCCCTCTCACACAGACGTTTCCCTCATTATTATCGTGTGAGTTTAATCTCTTACTGGCACCTGCTTTTCAAAGGACCTGGAATAGCACAGTGGGGTTCAAAAATACTAACTTAAAAACAGAAGAATTAACTTATTTTTTTACGCCCAAATTTGTCTTCTAAGACCCAGACCTCTGTACATTCCTGCCTGACCCCCAGATTCCTCACAGACACTCCTAGAGGTCATGGCCCAGCATGGACTCGACTTGTCCCAGGCGTGCATATATAAACACGTGTGCACACATGCACACACACCCCTCCTGTCTCTGAGCTCAGTAAACGACACCCTCCCAGATCCGCTACCCCAGCAAAACATCATCCAGACGCTTCCTTTTCCTCACTCGCCATGTTACCAAACATCCAAATCCTATCAATTCACTCCTAAACTTGTGCTCAGATTTCCCCACAGCAGTGTTTATGGTATCCGGAGATGTTTCTGTGGACACAGCCGTCAGTGCTGCTGTGCAGATGGCATCCCCCAATAATACAGGACCCAGACTGTCGGTGTGGCAGAGAAGGATCTGTGCCGCCGGACCTGAGTCTAGGACCTGCTGGGTGGGTCACAGCTCCACCCCCCCGTGGGGGCGAGTATTCTCACCGCACATCATCCTTGTGTCTCCCTGTCGCTTTCCACTCCTGAGGTGGAGGCCTCACCTCGCTGTGCTTCCTGAGTGCGGCTGTACCAGGAGGAGTGGACCAGCGCCTTTGCTGCCTTGGCGAAGCTATGAATGATTTCATCCTTGTTTTCTTAACGTGCTGTTGTGAAAATAATTTTACTCTTGGGACATCCTGTTTCCCTCTTACCTCTACCCTAATTCAGTATTGGTAGTGGTGTCGTGCCAGGTTTCCGATTCCCACGCAAAGCACACGAGGGTCTTTATTGCAAGCTGGAGCCCGGGCTCCCAACATGCAGCGACACAGTGGCCAACGTTGAGAGCCCCGAGCTCAGGGCAGGCAGGGTTTTTATTGCAGAAGAGGGGAGTTTAGCCCAGCAGAGGGGAGTTTTTGCTCAGCAGTACATTGATTAATGGACATTGAACCAAGTTATCTTGTCTTAACCTGGTTGGTCTATGCGTGTAAGACGTGACCTTCACGACTCGGCCGCATACCTTAGGACATCTGGCGTTTTCCTGATATGTACTGGTCACTTGCCTACTTGTAATTGGCTGTTGCCAATTGAGCAAGATTAGAACATTCACCGTTAAACTCGGCCTTGGCGCCTTGTGACAACTGAAACTTTGAAGCCTGTCATGGCGCCAGTTTGGCCTTTCAGTGGCTGAGCTTCCCGGCTGTTCCGGTTCATTCAGGCCTTTTCCTGCTCCCATCCACAATGGTAGATAAGTATCTCCATGGGAAATGCTTACACGGCTCCGCTCTGCCTTTGCTTTTAGTAATTCTTCTCATGTTACTGCCGGCACTCCTGGAGATCCTACCAGAAATACACGTGTGGAGATGAGCTCAGGCGGCGGGCTTGACGTCCGCTTCCTCGGTGTCCCTGCTTTGGGCTTTTGTGTCCCTCCCTGCATCTTCGTGGCTTTTTCTCTCCTCTCATTCATTCCCTCCTCTCTCATATTTCTGAATCTTACGTCTCAATTCTGTCAGTTCTTGAGAAGCAGCTCTCCCAATTCCATCTAAGTTGCCACGTGGTTAGTAACTAGACAACAATCCAAGGAAAGCCTAAAATATTTTCCTAGGCAAAGTCAATATTTTGCTTGTTGGAGTCATGGCATAACTTTGATTTTATTTTTTTAGTTTCATGTTTCTCCTTCCGTGGTTCAGTTTCAGTAGCTAAAGAGATACCATGGGGGTGAAAGGGAGAGTCTTTGAGTTTACACAAGTATTTACTTGGCTTTATATCTCTGAGAAAGTTCCCCTTTTTAGGTGAAATTAAAACACGCTAGATTCAGCCAAGTGATATACCCCATAACCCAGTGATAAATGTAAAAAGTAAAGGAAGAAATTAAAGTAAACCCCTCTCTTTGGTAATAAACTCTGCTTCTAATATTATGAACTCTAGCCTGTGACTTCAGGGAGCTTTACTACATGAAATAGGCCTCCAAACACACACAGAATTTTAGAGCACCATTTCATAGATTACTAATCTTATTACCAAAGAGCATGACATAAAATTACAGTCATAATGTTTTTTTTATATTATTATATTTGGTAATGATTACACATTTTAAACTTTATTTTTATATCCTGTTTGTAAAAGATGTTTTTAGAAAACCGAGTTTCATGCAGATGGGCGGTGAGAAGCAGGGAGCTTATTGTGGACGATGCAGAAGCAGTGATGGTTTTGCTCAGAATTTGATCAAGTCATCACTCAAAGGACCAAAATTTAAATTTCCGCTCACACATATTCCATGACTTAATACATCACAAGTTAACAGCACAAAAATCTGTGTGTTAGATGGACTGCGGATCCAGGCACACTGTTTAGTTAAGGAGGGAAATATCATCTAAGATGGATGTGTCAAGCGCTAGGCCATTCTTTACTGAACCATCAGTCTTGGGATGACACTCTTAGAAGGTGTCCAGGGTGACAGAGTGACTCATTCCTCCCTCTGTGTGTTTGAGTGTGTGCGAGTATGGGCTGTGGCCAGATCCAGCTGGCTTTCCCGCCTCTCTGTCCACCCAGACCCTTCCCCTCCGCTTTCCCGAGATAACTCTATTCTTGCCCGTAACAGCTCATTTCTTACTTCTTCCCAGATGCTGTGTGTTCTCTTCTATTTCTCAGGGAAATTTCCATTTCGCTCAGTCTCCTTGTAAATATGTGGTCATAATGGTGAGTTTACATTTTGATTGTTTAGAGGAACAGAGTCAGCTACATGCACTAGACACTTTGTGCTTAATGTGTGACCCACAGGGCTGGCATCGTTGGTGTCCCCCTGGGGCCTTGTGAGGAAGGCAGGGTGTTGGGTTCTCGACTCAATCTACACTTTTCAGCCCCCCTGGTTCCTACATATATTAAACTTCAAGAAACACCACTATAGATGACATCTACATGAGGCCACGGTCTGTCAAATCCCCAGTGCTGGCCAGTGCACTGGAGTATAGTTACTGAGTGCATTTCTTTACAAAATTAATGTGTGGAAAGTACCAGAAGCAAGTGGGTTCATAGGAAAATAATAATAATAAAAAGGGTCTAGCTAAACACAGTTATTCTATGCTCTTTCCATTTGCTTTTTTGAAATATATTGGTCCAAACCACAGGCTAGGATTGGCAGTGTTAGTAGGTGATGACAGACTCTTTACATTTTCATCTTGCTCTTGTGAATAGGTCCTATGTCCACAGTTTCAGAAGCAGAGCAGAAAACTATTTCAACTTGACCAATTGACCTAACTTTCTACTAACTTAAAAGATGACCAAATACAGTTTCTCAATGACATACCTCAGCTGATGTGACAGTCCAGTGTCCACCCAGAGTTGCCAAGGCTCCCTTTAAGTGTCAGCACCCACTCTGAGTCTTCAGGTTGCTGCCCATTTCCAGGGACAATTTTTGTGGATTCTGGGGAAGACATGAGTTGCATAGAGACGTCCTCATGACATCTGTCATGTAGCTACAGTGGGGAGTCATTGCGAGAGCTGGAAATTCTTCAAATGACCAGATCTCTTAAACTCTGAATTTTTAGTAGGCCTCAAAGGCCATAGCTTAAGAAGAAGACTGAGCCAAATTGCATGATGGGGATTACTCTAATCTCTGGTTATACTTATTACAGTATCAATATGCAAAATGTACTACAAACTATAGGTAAAATGGAACTTGAAATCGTTAACTCTCATTAAGCTGGAGTGAGCAGACTTTAAATTTATGCTATAAAGTTATGTAATTAGATTTTTTCTTCACTGAAAAACATTTGTGATACAACTTCAAAAATGTATGTACAACCATTTATCATTGCTGGAAATTGTGGGTTTTTCTCAAAGGATCCAATTAAAGTTCTGGACATACATCCTTTTGATATCATACAGACTCTCAGATCACAAGGTTATGCCTATGACTGATAAAAGCTCCAGAAGTATTTTAGCAGTTTGATATAATTTTGAAGGATCCATTTTTAATTCGTTGAACAGAAACTTAATAAGACTTCATGAAAAGCAATGTATACTGATGATTTAATTCTCGTATGCTCATCTTTATTAATCTTTGCTCAATTTTAATGTTGAAATCTTGCTATTGTTTTTCTGTGGAGGTAAATAAATGTAGACGAAATGTTCTTATTGTTTTATATATAGTAAAACACTGGCTATTTTAACAGGATTCACTTTTTAAGATGAAATATATGCTAATTTCTGCATTGAATGTTTTAAACAGAAGGAAAGCCTACAGAGATTGACTGGATAACATTTTCATATCTCCCAGTCACATTGGGGAGAATATTCTCCTCTGTCTTTGTGTTTCATTTGCTTACAGCCTCAGCTAAAAAGCCCTAACTTTTATTCCTTTGTTTCTGCTAATCCCCTAAACTGAAGTCCTACCTCTGTCTCTACCAGTTCAAGTTGTGCCTCCCAATTTATCTTCCATGTTACAGTGTAAATTATTTTAACAAAATAATGTCAAATTCCACCTACTATACAATGGCGGTTTAACCAAAAATATCTATTAAGCCCCTAATACGGATATGTTCTATGAATGCTTCTGTGTGTGATAGAAAAAAAAAAAAACATAATTAAACACAGCCTTATCTATAAGAACATAGTGTCCTATAATATCCAGGTTTTCCTTGGTATAATTCTTATTTTACTCAATGTTGCCATTAGCTTTTATTTTAAAGATTTATTTATGCATACAGAACTGGGGTACAGTCCAGAGGCTCAGGGGCGGGGAGAGGCTTCACCAGAGACAGAGTGGGGAGCAGAACAGGCAGATCGATGAAGTACACTGCTGAGGGGAGCAGTGGGTGGGTCAGGAGAGGTCTGCTGCGCCATGTGGTCACCTCCGGGGCAGGCGGGGATCGAACTCATGCGGAAGTGGCTTTAGCTGCTTAGTGCTGTGCTTTAACCCGCTGTGTCACCAGGCAGGGTCCAGCTGAATTACTTTTTAAAACAATATTTATTGATGCATACAGAACTGGGGTACAGGCCAGAGGTGCAGGGGTGGTGAGAGGATCACCAGAGACAGTGGGGAGCGGAACAGGCAGATTCACTGCAATCCACTGCTGAGGGGGCAGCAGCAAGACATGAGGGGTCTACTGTGCCCTGTGGGTCTTGCATCTGAGAGCAGCGAGTACACTCGCATCTCCACAGGACAATCTCTGTAGAGCAACTGCCGGTTGTAGGAGAATTGCAAAACAGCATCCCAGTGTGCAAAACAGCATCCCATGGCCAATTTGTTCAGGGACGTGTTCAGTTCTGAGCGCTGTGCCAGCCTGTCCACATGACTTCGGTGCTTTCTAGAAGCAGGAGGCTGGGTGGAACCTGGGGCTGGAGGCGCCTCCCAGGCTCCTGGCGGAGTGAGCTCAGCCGAGGCGCCGCCATCACCCACAGCCCCCTGCCCCCCACTCCCCAGGGAGCCGAGCTGCTGTTGCTCTGAGCAGGACACGCATTGCTGGCTGGACCACAAACGTCTTGGAAACTGCCTGGTCATCTATCTGTGTCAGCTAAGAAATAACTTCACCTCAGAGCTCTGGAAAGAACCTTGAGGCAAGTTTTCTTAGCTCTTATTTCTGTGGTCATTTCCCACTGAATAAAATCCAGCCTACTTCTGTTGTTTTCCTTCATGTCAAACTTGCTCAGTGACTCCCTGTAACTTCGTGATTTCTGTTCTCCATACTATCTTTTCTTCCGTTTGCATTCCTAGTTTCTGAAGGCCTGGTGGACCCGATCTTATTATTTATGATTCATGTGAACGCGGACAAGTTTTCCAAATCTTGTATGTCTAAGTCCTTTTTAAGGAGGGCACCATGGTGCAACTGGGTGAGGATGGTGGATACTAACGGGCACCACTGGCGATTTTCGGCTCTGAAAACTAAAACCTCAACTTCACTGGCTGCGGAGAAGCTCCCCTTTTACTTGTGCACTTCTGCTCTAGGCAAGACAATTTGTGATTAGCAAACAATAGCCACGACTCTATCCATACCTGTTGGCATGTTCTGAATCCCTTCTGGAGTGTGTCATTGTCAATGCAGCTGACATATTTAGCTTATTTTTTAGTTGTATTGTTTTTTAAAACTAGTATTAAAAATGATACTGGCTTCTCATTCTTTTTCCCTGAAATCTATTGTCACTTAATCTCTCCCTTTCCCTCCCTCTCCGTACCTATGTTCCCAAGTCTGCCGTTAGCATCCAGAAGCAAATTCAGTTGTTCGATGGCCCTGGGTCTGTAAACATCTTTCCAGATGAAAGTGAAGCTCAACCTGTCTTCAGCTATTGAAGGGAATTGTTAAGAGATTAATCTAATTCAATTACTTTATTGGCCAGAATTGGCGGAGTGGGAAAAATACCTATAAGGAAATAATGACCTAATTATGAGAAGCAAAAATGATCTTACTTTCATCTTTAGTATTCTTTCACTTTCATCACACACAATGCCTGTTACAAAACGCCACATTATTCATGCAGCATTTGTGAATTGTCAAGTTGGAAAATTGTCACTAAAGCTTCTTAATTTCTTGCCCAAGCTCTCAGAACTGCTGCTACACTCAGTTTTTTTTTTTTTTTTTTTATTCTCCTTTCAACAACTTCCTTCTTCCTGATGGTTAATTCACAGGTTGACTTCTTGGCCAATGTGCCAAATATCCAGTCTGAAGAATAAAGTAATAAGACCATTGAGAGATTACCTTTGGGCAGATTCTGGAGCTACCAAACTTCCTATCACTGCTCTTCCACTCCATTTTCCAGATTTTCCCTCATTCATTACTCAGTTGTGCCAGTTTCGCTCAGCACCACTTACTTGTTGTCATGAGAAAGAAGAAACTTCAGTATGGTTAAGGCCATTGTTCTGCTCTGCTGCTATGGCATTTTTTTTTTAAAGATTTATTTATTTATTCATACAGAACTGGGGTACAGGCCAGAGATGCGGAGGGCGAGAGGATCCACCAGAGACAGAGTGGGGAGCAGAACAGGCAGATGGACGAAGTACACTGCTGAGGGGAGCAGCGGGCGGGTCAGGAGAGGTCTGCCGCGCCATGTGGTCTCCTCCAGGGCAGGCGGGGATCGAACTCATGTGGAAGTGGCTTTAGCTTCTCAGTGCTGTGCTTTAACCCACTGCACCACCAGGGAGGGCCTGCTATGGCATTTTTAGCTGCTTGGGAAAGGTGTGTCTGCCCACAGTCCACAAAGGGCAGTCATTCGTTCCTTGCCTGTCTTCCCTTCAACTCCCCCTCCCCCATCACTACACCTTCATCTGTCAGGATCCAGTGCACTTCCCAGCTAGCCACGGTCCTTTGGCCCTGAGTAAGAGTCTTGGGGTGGTTCCTGCTATGGGGGAGCAGACAACCTGCCAGGGTCCCCGTTCCTTCTACCCCACCCCCACAATGTGTGCAGGAACACACGTGCACACACACACACACACACACACACACACACACCTGAAATTGCAGCATCTCAGGTGATAGCTAAGCTCCTCGCAGCAGATGATATTCGGTCAAGTTTTCACAAGCACTGGTCTGCGAAGCTACTGCATCAACACCGCCCAAGCTTCTTAACTAAAAGTAGATTCTGACCCCACCCAGATTTACTAAATGGAAATGAAGCCTGAAAATATTGATTTTTTTGCAGGTTTCTCACACTATGAACCTCACCATTTTTGTAGCCAGTGCCAACGCTCACCTGTTCTGTTCTTAGTAGAATAAATCTTTAAAAGGAATCATTACTAACGGCTAACAGTTCAGTGCTGCTATGAAAATTTGCATTCAAGAAAGGGACCCTGCGCGAAGGCTTCCACTGATGGAGTCAGTGTGCACTATCGTGTGTTTGGGACTGAAGCAGCTACCGTGGCTGGTGTCCTCACAAGCCACCTTGGGTAGGGGGCAGCATTAGGGATCTTGTAAGTAGAGTCAAAGGAGAAAAATGAAACTTAAGTGGACACTGATCAATCATTGTTATTACAGAGCTGTGGCGTTTAATGGAAGTGGGAAACTTTTCGAACCACCCATTGACATGAAGTGGTTAAGTCGCTCTGCAGAAATGCGTTAACATGAGGTTCGTGACTCAGTGCTGTTGTGCTTTCCTGGCGAGATGGGTGCTCACCATTACTGACCAGCAGCAGGAGGAGGGTCCATCTGGCCTCCTCTCCATCAGGCCCACCACCTGCTCCGGGCAGAGCCATGGCCGCCACTGAGCGGTGTGAGAATGAAGGCTCTCCATTCTTTTACCAATTCGTGGGATTGCTGAGCTGAGAAGTTCAAACCCTTTGTTCTCCTCGGTTAGTATTTGGAATGATGTGGAGGAAACCCGGCTGTCGCTGGAGATGAACATCTGTGACACAGTGCCAGTTGCGAACTCACATGCTCCCTGTTAATAGGTGGTTTCCTGTCATCGGGACGTAATGTCCCTGTCGGGTCTGATAAACACCTGTGCAAAAGCCGCGCACCTCTCGGGGTGAACCCGATGGGTCATTCTAAGGCCTAGAGAGCTAGCCGAGCCCAATAACTGCAGATAGGAACATTGTTCCAGGCCCTCCCTGGTGGCACAGTGGTTAAAGCGTAGCACTGCCAGCTGGCTGCAGCTGCCGCACAGTGAGTTCGATCCCCCACCCCGGAGGTGACCCACAGGGCACAGCTGACTTCTCCTGACCTGCCCGCTGCTCCCCCAGCAGTGTACTTTGTCAGTCGGCCTGTTCTGCTCCCCACTCTGTCTCTGGTGAAGCCTCTCACCGCCCCTGCACCTCTGGTCTGTACTCCAGTTCTGTGTGCATAAATAAATGTTTTTTTAAAAAGAACATCATTCCAAAATTTTGAGATTATAATTTTTGGTCCGCAGTGAGGTCCATGTTTTGTCCTGCTCCTGCCAGCTCAGATATCTTTCTTTTGTGGGAGTAAACTTCTCATTTTTTCCTGGACAGATTTTTGTTTCTGTGACTTTCCTCACATTATTATCCTCCCAGCGAGGTTTACCTCACACCACTCCCTAGGAGCGTAAACTTGCAGACATTCTCCCAGCCCTGGTTAGGCTCTCACCTCTGATCAGGTGTCAAGGCAGCTAATGCAAGGTACTTCTAGCTCCTCTAGGTATTAACATATGGGGAGTCAGTCTCTCTGAAGCAACTTGAGTTCTAGATTAAAGAGTGATAGAATTTGGAAAATGACTGAAATGTTTCCCTTATGCCTTTTGGTTTTTAGATAATAGAATAACTAACTTCAACGTTCATTAAGCATTAAATCTAATAAAACAAATGTGCATTGTATAAATATTAGTGCACTCAGAAGAGCGCAACTTAGCATTGTAATGCTAAAAAAGCCCCAGTTTGCAAGTATTTCAAGTGTGGGGGAGATTTAGCTCATGTAGGCTGGTCTGTGGGGTTACAGAGCTGGTCCTGGGCGCTGTCTGCGTCATTTCTGCAGTAAGTGGAGGGATCTCAGTTCGGTTTGGAATACTGAATCTAGTCCTTGTTTGTGAAGGGGACACCCCAGATAATATTTCAGCCTGTCCTGACTGCAGTCCTCTGCCTCATGGAGTGTCTGACACTTGGGGGGTGCTGGAGGGAACATGCAGAAACGCCCTCCAGAATCCCCCTGCTTCAGCCCTTTCCAAAGGCAAAGGCTGTCTGTTTTTAATAGGGATACAGGTGATGCATACTGTGGATATACCTGACATTATATATTACATTTTCTGCATGTTAAGCACAGTTTTAAAAAACCCACTTTTCAGACTTAGAAATCTCTAGAGGGAGCGAGACTGGAGACTGGCTGTTGTCCTCACTGCAGACCCTGGGGACGTGTTCAGTGGGAAGAATGTGAGCTTAAGGTGTCTCCTGGTGTTCAGCTGAGGCCGGGGCGTCGAGGGTTTGTCTGGGCAGAGGGTGTGTGTCTTCCAAAGGTATAGGCCATGTGCGGGTGGAATTGCGGTGGGGTCTGTTCAGTCAATTCACATGGAGAAGGTGAGGTACACCGCATCCAGGACGTAGGGCTCATCAGAGAGCTAGGGGCTAATGCCTAGAATAGAAGGCAGTTTATGGCATGAAGGTTACCCCAGTTAGAGAGCCCGGCGGTGGGGGCAGACATGCCGATAACTCACGGTGGAATGGCTCAAAGCTCAATGCCTTTAATTACCGAAAGGACACTGTGTTATTTTGAGCCTGAAAGACAGACCAGAGCATCATAGGCCCAAGTAAGTTTTCCCACTGGAGCAAAGGGAAAACCTTGTCCCAGTGTGCCTGTTTTAAAGGGAAAAATTTTTAAAAATCCTGATTGGATCCAGAGAGTCATGCCTTTACCATGTCTGATTGCATAAAGCACTGTGTAATTTATTTAGGATAAATAGTCATTGTACATTTTACACTGATATAGCTTATCATATGGTAACATGTGTTATATCCATATATTGGCGCTGAGCTAACTTCAGTTATCCCCATTGGAAATTAGTAAAAAACCTTTAGCCAGATGCAGCGGACCTCTCCTGTCTCCCCACTGCTCCCCTCAGGAGTGTATTCCAGTCACTCTGCCTGTTCTTCTCCCTGCTTGGTCTCTGGTGAATCCTCTCACCCCACTCCCTGCACCTCCCCACCCCCTTGCCAACTCTGGCCTACATCCCAGGTCTAGTATGCATAAATAAATAAAATAAATCTTTTTTTTTAAAAAAAAAACCTTTTAGGCAGAAACAGTGAAGAAAATGTTCCATATTCTTATCTGTCTCTATGTTGTTGTTTTTTTTTTTAATTTTTGCTTCACACACAAAGATTTATTAGAGCTTGTCAGAGTAATTGTAGAGAAATTGGTCTTATATTAGTTTTTATGTCAGTAATCTTTAAACACTCATTGTAAATAAATAACCAAGTATATTGTTTGATGTAAAAGTCTTTTCTCCTTTTTTTCATTGGTGACACTGATTCCTGCTGGCGTCTTATATACCCTTGAATGTACTTTATCTCCTTTTGTGTTGCTCAAGCACAGTCTTTTTTCTCTGTTCTGAATAATTCTACTGATGAGTCCTTCTATAAAATGCTTTGCTCTGCATCAGGAAGGAACTTGATATCCCCACTTCTTTGGCAGAGTGAGATGGGCTTGAACTTCTCTTTGCACTTGACCGATGCCTTGGGAATTTCTGAGGCTCCACTGAATGTAGCTTCAATGAGGGGCATCAAGGTGTCCATGTGATGATTTTCTCCTCCATGAGAGTGAGAGTCCTCATGATTACATAGAACTGAGAGAGAGAGTCCTCATGATTGCATAGAATTGAGAGTGTCCTCATGATTGCAAAGAACTGAGAGTGTCCTCGTGATTGCAAAGAACTGAGAGAGTCCTCGTGATTGCAAAGAACTGAGTGTCCTCGTGATTGTATAGAACTGAGAGAGAGAGCCCTCGTGATTGCATAGAACTGAGAGAGAAAGCCCTCGTGATTGCAAAGAACTGAGAGTGTCCTCGTGATTGCAAAGAACTGAGAGAGTCCTCATGATTGCATAGAACTGAGAGTGTCCTTGTGATTGCATAGAACTGAGAGAGAGCCCTCGTGATTGCATAGAACTGAGAGTCCTCGTGATTGCATAGAACTGAGAGTCCTCGTG
>NW_004567117.1:43765975-43767420 GCF_000260355.1 Condylura cristata | reverse complement strand
TACTTAGGTCCCGAAGCACTTCATTCTATGGCTTTTTGCAGATGTGGGGGGAGAATTTTTGAGCTTTTGGTGAGAAAGAATCATTCTGAAAAAAAAAAAAATCGGTGTTTTTTCAGAAGATAGAGTCCTCAGGGTTTATGCAGTCACTTTCTCTTTTAAAATGATGGCAGCTTAAAATTAAAAGTATTAGTTTTCTACTAGATGTCCGTCTGATCTAATAATTATGCATTCAGCATGTCATATGCACAGTGAACAAGTTTTAAGGATGAATGAATCAAGACAATCACAGTTGTAAATAAAGAACGATATTTTAAATTATTTCATAATTTCATGCCAATTTTCATGTAATTGTTTGATTGGATATATTTTTACCCAGAAAAAAATACAACCTAAATTGACACCATTGCTGAAATAGCCAGAATTATTCTAAGAAGATATTCGATGAAAGTAGAACGGATTTCTGTGGTTGGAGTTTCATCCCACCAGACCTGATGGACATCATCAGTGTCTTGCCTAACTTAATTATTTTAAGATTTATTTATATATGCATACTAGACCTGGGATGCAGGTAGGGGTGTGAGAGGCTCAGAAGTTTCATCAGAGACAGAGCGGAGAGTAGAACAAGCAGATCTACTGAAATCCTCTATGGAGGGAAGCAGCGGGGGGAGGGGGGACAGGAGCAGTGTGCTGCGCCCTGTGGGTCACCCCCTGGGCTGGGGATGGAGCTTGTGCTGCAGTGGCTGTGAACAGTGTCCTAGTGCTGTGTTTCAGCCCTTTGCGCCCCTAGGGAGGCCCCTGCCTAACTAAATGTGCTGCCCACCCACCCCTCGGCAACCCCCCTCAACTTGCTGTGGGGTATTCGGGACATCAGGCTGAGCCCTGCCACGTTGGTATCCTCCCGATCAACACTCCATGATATGGCAGCCGCCACATCCCTGGGGCTACTGAGTACTAGAAATGTGGTTAGTCCAAACTGAGATTTAAGTGGAAAATGCACACGGCATTTCAAAGACAGTAAAAATCAGAAATGTAAACTATTTCAGTAATAATCATTTATACTGATTACATCTTAAAATGATAATGCTTGGACATATAATATTTGGATACATAGCATTGGAGGTATATAAATATATATATATAGGAGGTATATATGATAGAAATTATTTTAAGTGGTTATGGAAATAGTAAAAAAGAAAAAAAACAGTTAAGTATAAATCCAGGACAGTGAAACAGGATGGAACTATATAGGCACAAGTCATAGATAATTTTTTACCATAAAAGTATTCAAAATGCGGCCCTCCCTGGTGGCGCAGCAGGTAAATGCACAGCACTGAGAAGCTAAAGCCACTTCCTCATGAGTTCGACTCCGGCCTGCCCCGGAGGTGACCACATGGCGTGGCAGACCTCTCCTGACCTGCCCGCTGCTCCCCTCAGCGGTGTACTTC
>NW_004567117.1:43739241-43765875 GCF_000260355.1 Condylura cristata | reverse complement strand
TATATATAATATATACACACTATTTTGGATGTAGTTTAAAATTAATCACACTTGTTTCATGTTTCTGTTTAAATAGTGCTAGTATATGGAAAACCTGAAATTCCAGTGTGGCTCCCATTTGTGTCTTACAGTATAAAATCACCTTCTTATCTTTGTATTTTTTAAAACCCATACCCATGGTAGATGGTCTGAGAGATCTTTCTAAGAGAGCTTTCCTGTTTTAGACTTAAGAGAATTTTATGCTTGCTATATTCTTATTTTGCCCTTTTCACGTTTTATTTCCTTTTGTTCCCCACCACCACTCTTTATACCTCTCCCTAACTTCAGAAATCTTTGTTTATTAGTGTCTGCTAGTTTCTTAAGTATTTTGTTGTGTCAGTCACCCCCTATGTAAATGTCTAACATTCGCCTTTGTTATTCTGATTTGCGTCACTACCACATCCCCTAGTCTGTTTGCTAGAACAGCTACATTTTGTCTTTATGACTGGTAGTACTCCAACTTTGCCGACAGACCACATCTTGCTCAGTCCTCCATTAGTGGCCAGGTAGGGTTTAATTACTGCAACAAGCAGCTTAACGCATCCATGTTTTTGAGTTGATGGTTTGCTAGACCGTGGGTAGATGCACAAGAGTAAGTTTGCTGGTCTTTGCTAGTTGTGCTTTTAGATATTTAAGAGACTCGAGATCGCTTTCCAAATGTCTGTATTCCTTTACCTAGTGTAAATGTAGGGCTCCTCTTTCTCAGCGTCTTCTCCAGCACTGTTTGTTAGGGGTCTTTTAAAAACGTGCCAATCTCACTGTGTGCAATGATACCTCATTCTGGTTTTGACTTGCATCTCCCTTAGTGAAAGCAATGAAGAACACTTCCCCGTGTAGTATTTGTTGGCCTTTTTGATATCCTCTTTGGCGAATGGCCTGTTCAGACTTGCTACCCGTGTTTTGTGTGTCTTGGATATGAATCTGTTGTTGGTTGTCTAATGTACACTATCATGAACATTCTTATTATAAACTGGATCCTGTCGGTGATTTTAAGCCTTCATTAGTATATCTGGTGAATTTTCTCTTTAGCCTATTGATATGCTGGATTACACTGACAGATTTTTAATGTAAGGACTCCTTCCTCTTATTTTCTCAAAGAATTTATTAAAATTGATGGTAGCTTTTCTTTAAACACATGGTTGAATTCTTTATCAGCTGCCACATGCTTGTGCAAATAAAATTTTAATGAAACACAACCATTTGCTTACAGATCACCTGTGCTCGTTTCATGCTATGATAGCTAGAAATGAATAGCTGTGACCGAAAAAAATATGTCCTCACAAATTATCAAATATCCTTCCCCTTTACAGAAAAACATTTACCATCCTCTGATTTTCATATTCAAGCTTTTTATTATTATATGCCAACGATTTTTTTCAGTCCCAACTGGTCTTCTGATGAAATAAATGATCTGAAGCAAATGATCAGTGGAGAGGAAGTGAATAATTAAACCCTAGCAGCTCAGTAGCATGATAACAACCCACAGCTAAATCATTAGCTTTGTTTGTTTTGATACATCTTCAGCGATTCCTTATTTCTCTTTTCCAATTTGACTTCATAAAAATTTCTCTCTCAATATCCCAAGATACTATCACATCAGGGTCCTTGGGGTGCATAGGAGACCCTAGGTTTGGAAATGGCCACTAAATTCCAGCTCAGTCATCTCAGCAGAGTAGTGGAGGGTTGGTATTAATATGCTCCCACAAATCCCTCCATGGTCTTTACTGGAAAAACACTTTATTCCATCTCTGAATCCAGTAAACTGAAGCAACTTACTGTTAGCTGTGCCCTTGGAGAGAGAGCCAAGTTTCTTGTTTGTTCTCCTCTGGTGCTTTGTTCTCTATTCCCTAATGTGATTTTGTTACTGCAAATCTTTCTTGAACTGTCAGATAAAATGGATTGGGCCAAGGTCCCTGAATCAGACAATTTCTCTGCCTGAACTTGCAACTTCAGCTGAAGTCATTCCAGTTGGCTCTTTCATGCCTTTTGAGCCTCCACTCAAGGTGATTAATTTTTATCCTTTTATCTATTCAGGAGAGAACATTGTTAGTGGTCAGGAATTTTCGTATTCACCCTACAATCCCTCTTTGATTTCTCTTGTGCTCTTAAATCTTGCAC
Organism: Condylura cristata; assembly: GCF_000260355.1. NCBI lineage: Eukaryota > Metazoa > Chordata > Mammalia > Eulipotyphla > Talpidae > Condylura > Condylura cristata. Next base: position 43,763,718 of record NW_004567117.1, on the reverse strand, counting down.
TTCTTTACATAAATGCCTCCAATCTGGCTTTTTTATAAGCCTCACCGAGGCTAGTTCTAAGCAAATCATGAATTCCAGAAGTTGCAGCCACACATTGCTCTGATCCCAGTAACAGCAGCCTAGGAGGAACTGTAAATTGTTCTAAAAAAGGAGTAGAATAGGAAATTGGCTAGTAGCCAGTCAGGAAAATATCCTCAGAGACAAATATTTTGGCAAATTTTGCAAGCAAAATATAATTTAAATTTAATATAATTTAAAATTTAAAATTCTCAAAGCACAGTTACCTGTACTCTGTGCTAGTTAGTTCTTCTCAGCCATGATATTTTTTTCCATTATCTATGTGTGTTGTGAGAGTTTTTCAAAATTCTTAAGTGCCTTTTCCCTGGAGACTTGAATTTACAAAGATGGCCATCTTTTACTGATTTCTGTAGAAATACGTTGCAAAAAATCTCTTTAACCTACCTGAAAATCTTAAATGAAGAAAAAGTTCCTCGACAATTGTTGGTCACATTCGGTTTAGCTTACATATTTTACATACTAACGGAAGTGCCTTTCAAGTCATTATTCAAAGGTTATCATCCTATTTTGCATATAATATTTGCATGCACGGGAGGATTGGATTTATGTCCTACAACAGATTAGATACAGAAATTTACAAGCATGAAGAAGAGGAATCTCAATCAATCATGCATGTTTCAACGAGAAGTTGAAAACCTAAGAGGGAGGAAAAGAAAGTAAATTGAGACAAAAGCCACCTCCCCACTAACACACACACTTTAATAAAGACGCAAACACACTCACACAGCACATTCACTCACCTATAAACGTCTATCTTCACACACACACACACACACACACAGGTGTGCACTGACAGACACTCACACCCCAGTTCCAATACACACACACGCAGCTGGAACACCCCACACCACACACCAACTCCGCAGGCCAAACAACATGCACGTATTCTCAATCCTAGTACACGTGCCTTTTAACCCACCAAAAAGAGAAGACTCAGGTTTCTCTGCTCTACATAGGGGCAACCCAGCTCTCCCTATTGGGGATTTTCCTCCCTGAGTTGCCTTGGTTTTTCACACAACACTTCTGTTACCAAATCTATGGAAACTCTTCTTCGCGCATCGGTTCTCTGCAACACCAGCTGTGTGTCCTGAAATGGAACAGCACTGGCAACGCTCCCCAGATATGGCGTTAGCTCCCTCAGCTTCAGGGCTCAGCCACACTGACTTAACCTGTGGCCCCGCCCCCATCTCTCTCTCTCTTTTGATGCCAGTTGCAAGCCCAGGTTCTCTGCTTGGGCTCGATTGCTTTGCTAGAATGGCTCACAAAACTCAGGGAAACATTCTCACCATCTTACTAAAAGACCCGATGGAAAAGTGCAGATGACTAGTCAGCTGAAGAGACAGCAGGGTGAGGCGTGAGAGGGCCCACGCGAGGCACTTTAGTCCCAGTGAGGTTGAGGGTGTCACCCTTTCATTGTAGACTTGTTCGTTCACCTGGGAACTCAGAGGTTTTGCAGGTCTCCTCACACGGGCGTGCTCCGATATTAGTGTTACCTCCAGCCAGCTCCTGCCTGGACGAGGGCTGAGAATTCTAACCTTCCAACAGCGACATGATCTGCTCATGACCAGAGGCCCCCCGAACCCCCCAGGCACCGTCCTGAGCCTACAACTTAGAACAAAAGTGGTAAGTGGGGCTCTAATCACTTCGGAATTCACAAGGGGTTAGGGCCTCAATGTGAGGCACCTGCTCAAAGACAAATGTTAGAAGAGAAGCTGCGGTTGCTCTGATCCTTAGGACGTTGCAAGAGTTTGGGGAACTCTGCCAGGATCTGGAGGAAGAGACCAATATATAGTTGCTGTTTTCTGGCAGATAGAACATCAGTATTCACAGGCATCAGCACACCCCACCCAGTCGCCCCAGCCTCTCTGGAAATTAAGCGTCATGCAAGGTTTTCTGTATTCTTCCCACCCTTGCACTCCCCGGCACCCCATGTCCTGTATCTCCTAGCACATTTTCCACACGCGAGTAGAACTGAATACTCACACGTACACTTTAGTGAATGATTACTATCCCTGCAGCCTTCAAGGGTGTCCTCTCAAGGGTAATACAGTATAAATCAGCATATTGTCATAAGCTAATGATCCAGAAAGATTAGATCACATTTATTCGTCTTTACTTTAGAAGGTAAGAGAATATTTAATATGTTTCAGGAAGATTTTCGCTAAATCTATTGCATAACAAAATATCGTAGTGATTAAAAATCTGTGGACAATTTCAACTATCCAGACAGACAAAGGCCTTACGATTTGGATTTGCTGATGAATTAATTCATGGATGAACGCAGATCCTTCTCCCCCACTCTGGTAATCTTACCATGCAAATCTCAACCCCCTTCCTCCCACTAGAGAGAGCTCAGACATGGGAATGTTTTTGGGTTCTAAAGAAAAAAAAGCACTTTTAACTTGGCTTTAGCAGACTTCAAGATTGTCTGGAGAAAATAAACTATATTCTGTACCTTAAAATTTATTATGCTTTTTTTTTTCTCACCTCCTTTATACAATCTCAGGAGTAGCTCATAGTGAACTTCTTTAAATTTCATGTAATGAAAATAGTTCAAGCCAATTAAAATATAAAATCTAGGTTAAATATAGTCCAACTTAAAATTTAGAATTTTTTTTTCTCTATCTTTATCACTCTCGGGTTTAGGAACCTGTCAGGGAACAATGGTTTATGGGCCTTTTTTTCTTTTACTCTTAATTCACACTCTCTTTTTTTCTGAGCTTGCTAGCTCAGGCTAAGGGGTTATGGGACTAGAACACATGGACTCAACATACGCTGCTTCAGTTATAGCCTGGCATCGGTGTCCGCAGTGGGAAGGTGGCTGCTCCTTACTGAAAGTGTTTAAAATCCATAAATATAATATAAACTGAGAGAGATGTAGGTGAGCCATGCAAGAATAAGAATAAATGATGTTATTTGTAATAATAAGGATGCAAAGATTCCAAGGAATTGTAGCAAAGTGTTGAGGATCCAAGTACAGGAGACACCGAGGCTATAAGAATGTCTTCCTTTGACGCTGCAGGAAAGGATATCATTTTGAGAACAGATAATTATAGCTTCACAGATAAGTGAAGAGTGGGGGGTAATGAAATAATTTTACTCTTGACAACTTCATTTTATTCTCATGGAATTTGGAGGCACTATCACCAGTTGATGGAGTGTGGGTTATGGGTCATTAGAACAAAATTTTTTAGACAAATTGATCTTGAGCACATGTCAGAGGATATTAACTTGTTAATGAAGAAACTCACAAGAAGATAATAGAGTATGTCAGGTCAAGGCAGTGTTGGGTAAGAAGATTTTCTATATCATAGCTGAGAAAATGTTTGTCTAAGTAGCGAGGTTACTAAGGGCAGATGCTGATTTACTTCACGTGGTCATATAGCTGCTCTAGCTGGGAGATAACCCTACTTTCTAGTTGGCATGGGTTAAATATGGGAACTCAGCAATTAGAGCCAAGTTCCCAGTGCTGTACGGCATGAATCATTATTCAGAAATGACTCATCATGTCTCTGGAAGCAGACAATATACAATTGACCTGTGGCTGTTAATCAGACACATCAAGTTAGAAGTTTCCATTCCCTTTCCAGATTATTTTTAGCACAGGGGCATCGAGTGGTATCAAGGAGATTGGTTAGGAGCCATCATGACCTCTTCTCAGTATGAACTCTCAAATAATAAAGACACAACTTGCTTCTCTTTCACATTTACAACATTTTTTTTTTCTACCTTGGTCCTTTCTTTGGGGGCTAGAAGACCCTAGATAGAAGACCGTAGATGTATCATGGCCATAAACATGAAAGTCCTTATTACAACTTTGTGTTAAGTTTGAACTATTAAAGAGTTTTTCAGCCTATTGATTACTTCTTGAACACAATGCTAACAGGGTTGGGATCATGGGTACCAGCAGAACACCCTCCCCAAATGTTGATATTATTTTCTGAACTATGGCTGTACACCTAATATACGAGTTGAAGTGGGCAAAGTGTAATTAGAGGAATTGATGAACAGTGTGAGCTCGGTGGGTCATTGTTCTATAGAAGTCTTGAGCCAGAAAATGCAAGAATCTCTGTCGTGGGGTGTCAGGACATGTATCGGTAAGGCCCCCCACTGGTCCCGCAGTCTTGCTTGTGATGGCATTGAGCTCTGCCATCTGGGAGTCTGTTCTGCTATAGAAAATACTTTAGAGTCATTTTAAATGAAAAAGAAAGCACTAAGAATAGATGCAGTACAGAGGATTCTCTTAGATGTCACACTTAGGTTTTCCCTGTCATTGAAGTCGTCCACGAGCATGTGCACGTGTCAAAATTAAGAACGTAATATTGCTGCACTAACTGACATCTCTATTTTTATTCATTCCTCTTACTTAGTGTCATTTTTCTGTGGCAGGATCTCATGGAGCAAACTGCGTTATATTTAGTCTTGCTTCCCCAATCTCATTTTGGCTATGACTATTTCTCAGAATTTCCTTGTTTTTGGTAACTTTTCATCATTTTGAAAATTATAATTTTTTATAATTAAATCGAGAGTTAACTAAGGCGTTATTTTCTGATCTTTTTCTCATCATTAAGATGGGATTATATGTTTTTGCTCAGAGGATCTCAGAAATCAAAAACTATCTTCACCGCATCCTGGCAACTTCACACAGTTCATGTGGAACGCAGTCACATAGATAAGTCATTGTCTTATGGCGGTTTGGACTTACATTTTCTTTTTTGTGCTCATTAGTTATTCATGTCTTTGTTGAATATCTTCATTTCTTGTCCATTTAAAGAAGTACTTGCTTATTATTTAGTTTTTTTCTTTCTCTCTCAGTTTCAAGTCATTTTTCTAATAACACTTTCATGTACTTTCTGTCTATGACTTGACATTTTATTTTTCCTTCGTGCTTCCTAAGAACAAAAATAATTTTAGTGAGTTCTATTCCACATACTTATTTCATGCATAGGGCATTTTTGCTAGCACAAAGATTTTTCTTATATTTGATATCATTACACTGAGGTCTGTGGCTCATTCTGAGTCATATTTGCCTGCCATGCTGGTGTGGGTGCAATTGTGGAATCTCTGCTTGGCCCATTGACTTATATACCCTTTCTTTTACCAGCACTGTGTCATGAACACTCCTGTAGCTCAACAGTAGGTCTTGGCGTTTTAGGTAGTCCCAATATTTGACCATTGTTCTGTTTTGAGCACCGTGCTGGGCACTGTAGATCTTTTGTCTCCACTTGAACGTTAGAGTCATATTTTTTTTTATTTATCTGTAGAACACCTTGCTGGAATTTTGATTGAAATTTACATGAAATCAATACAGCTAGTTGGGCAGAATAGACATGCTAATAATACTAGTCTGGAAATGCTGGATATAGAACATCTCTCCTTCTCTTTAGATCTTGACTCTTATCTTTGAAGTTACATGTTTTCCCACGTATAAATTTTATACAGACTTTTTAGATTTTTAATTAAGTACTTCATTTATGAAAGTCATATTTAAGTATTTATTTTATATTTTAGTTTCCAATTGTTTACTGCCCTTACACAGAGAAGAAATTGACTTTTATAACTACATCTTATGTTCTGTGACCTTGTTATCATTGTTTACATTTGCAGGGGTTATTCTATCATTTCTTTGGGATTTTCTTCATCGACAGTTGCATCATACTTAAATATGGATAGCTTGCTTTCTTTTTTCCCATTCTCTATGCCTTTTATTTACTTTTATTTTCCTATTACACTAAGTAAGATGTCCAGTATGCTGTGAATGGCTGTGGCGAGTGAAATCCTGCCTTCCTTTTAATTTTAGCAGGGAAGTATTTACTTTTTTTTTTTTTTTAAAGATTTATTTATTTATTCGTACAGAACTGGGGTACAGGCCAGAAATGCAGAGGGTGAGAGGATTCACCAGAGACAGAATGGGGTACAGAACAGGCAGATCGACGAAGTACACTGCTGAGGGGAGCAGCGGGCAGGTCAGGAGAGGTCTGCGCGCCATGTAGTCACCTCCGGGGCAGGCGGGGATCGAACTCATGCGGAAGTGGCTTAAGCCTCTCTGTGCTGTGCTTTAACCCGCTGCACCACCAGGGAAGGCCAGTATTTACTTTTTAATATTAATATTGGTTGTAGTGCTTTACTGTTCCTTAGTGAGTGTGGCAAGTTCCCCTCAACTCTTAGTTTGTAGATAGATTTTTTAAAAAGTCATAATTGGTTGTTAGTGTTGATTAAGTTTCTCTACTGTATCACTTATGTGTTAGTTCATTTCTGTGCTGAAATACATAGACTGATTTTTGAATGTGGAAACAACCCTGCAGATCTGGAGTTAGTCCTCCACAGTTGTGAAATATAATTCTTTTTATAAATTGCTGGACTAGATTTGTTTGCACTTGGCTGAGGAATTTTCCATCTATATGTATAAAAGGTATTGATCTGGAGTTTTTTGGACTGCAAGTCTTGTAATATCTTTATCTGGTTTTGGTATTAGTACAACTCTGGCCCCATAGAATGAATTTTATACCCACTTTTTGGGGAGACTTTGTGGAGGATTTCATCATTTCTTTGTTAAATATTTGGTAGAATTCACCACTGAAACACTGTCTCAGTATTTTCTTACCTGGAAGGTTATTAATTAACCATTCAACTTCTTTAATAATACAGTTCTACTCATCTGTTTTTCCTTATGTAAGCCTTGGTCATTTTTGTCTTTCAAGAAATTGTTCTCTTTTATCAAAATTATAAAATTTCATGATATAGACTTGTCCAAATATTTCCTTTACTGTTCTTTGATATCTGTTGGAACAAATATGATAATTTTTTTACATTCTTGATAGTGATAATTTCTGTTTTTTTTCTTCATTTTCATATGTGTTTGCCTATCTAGAGGGTTATTCATCTTATTTTTGCAAAGAACCAGATTTTGTTTAATTGATCTTCTCAATTATTTGTTTCCAATTCCATTTACTTCTATTTTAATATTTTATTTCTTTTCTTTTACTTATAGTAGGTTTTACATCCTCTCTTCCTAAAGTTTTTAAGGTGAAATTAGATATTGATTTGAAGAAGATATTTCTTGTTTTCTGAGTCATGCATTTATACTATATGTAAATCCCACTGCTTCCTAACACGTCAGTGATAGTTTGTTATAGCAGCCTAACCTAACTGGTAATTTTCATAAATAATTTGGTAAACATGTTTAGAATTTGCCATATTTATATGTAATTTACTACATATACTTTAGAATTATATATGCTTCCTATATACAGATATGTATGTGTGTGTATATATTTATGCTTGGAATATGCAACCTTATTTGCATTATGTAATTGAACTGCCCAAAGGACAGTACAATTTATCTGGTAATAGTTGTGAGAATTGGTGGGATCATTAAATCAATCTAACATAATCTGTGTGTCAATAGCCACAGAAATTCTCTGTTTTCAGTCTCATATTTTTAAGGGAGAATTTTTTTATGTCATTTTTTGTTTGTAAAAAGTTCTAGATGTTCTACTATGCAAATAGATATTTACAACACAGCATGGTGGATGTGAAACATTTTCCATTTCAAAATTATGTTTAAGACTTTTTCTCATAACAAACATTTGTTAAGCCTGAGAGGGAACAGTATAATTAGTGCAAATTCTGTAGGAAGTATACTTCTGCAACTATCTTTTTATATCTGCTGTACAGTCAGTCTTGACTACACAAAGGTTATGCATTTGAAACACTTCATTCATCACTTTCAGGCTTTGCTTTTGTGCTATAAATTCAACCTGAGCTGCTAGGAAGTTGGAATAATTAAGCTAACCCTCATTAGAATGTTTCCTTTTGTTCTTTCAGAATCTCTGACTAGTTCACAGTAATAACAATAGCAGCAGCGAGATGCTACAAGATAAATCTACTAGCACTTAAAAATGATTATAAGTTATGAACGTAGCATTGCTTTACGATGCTGTGGATGAGTTAGTGGTATCGGGTACCACACCCATCACCACAGCACCTCTAGGCCGTTACCCTAAACCACTGGGCCTTCTCACGCCTTTGGCCTCCTCTTACCGTCTTGCAACCTCAATTCTACAGTTACATTCCTAGTGGGTTTTTTTTTTTTTTTTGGTTTGTCAGTTCCTTTGTTTTGTTTCTCTTATATTCCACAGAAGAGCAAAGTCATCTGTATTTGCCTTTCTTCTCTTCACTTAGAATCATCCTCTTGTAGTTTATCCATATGGTCACAAATGGTAAGAGTTCATCTTTTTTATAGCTGAGTAATATGTCATTTCATACACACAGCCACACGCAATGTCTCCCTCCCTGCTGGCACAAGAGTTGTCTCAGCACTATGAAGCTATCACAACCACTGCAGCATGAGTTCAATCCCTGGCCAGGGAGTGACCCACATGGCACAGCAGGCCTCTCCTGTCTCCTGGCTGCCCCCCTCAGCAGTCTACTTCATCCATCTGCCTGTTCTGCTCCCCACTCTGTCTCTGGTGAATCCTCTCGCAGCCCCTGCACCTCTGGCCTGTACCCCAGTTCTGTAAGCATCAATAAATCTTTAAATAATCTGTAAATCAGATAAATCTTTCATCTTTTACTGAGAATTTTCTGTAAGACAGATTGTATACTACATACTCTTTTCCTCAACTATATACAGCACACCCCCCCCAACTTAGGTATAAATACCAACATCTTATCACTAAGAGTAATGGAAGCTAACACGTGATCTGAGCTTACATCTGTTGGAAGTGGAGCCTGCTTTGGAGCTGACCTACCCATTTCATGATCCTGTTCTTAAACATTATTCATCTGTCGCAGGTTTAATACACCTCCATGACCTTGGGAAGTTTACCTCCATGTTCTTTCCTGGCTGTTCACACACACACATCCAAATGCAGTGACTGCAGCTCAAGAATTGCACTTGTGGTGCCAAAGTACCCAGTGGCCAATGACAACGTATCCTTCAGACTCAGCCTACCACTGACCCCCAGCAGAAAGGCATTGCTTATCGGCATGGTCACACAGTAGCCCATGGGCACATGTGGGTTGTGGCAAAACTTTATCTTACACAGAAGTGATATGTCCAACTCATCAGAATAGAGTTACTCAACCCCATTCGTCAGTCAAGAAAGTGAATTTTCCTCCTATGGGGTTAATGAAATAAACATGTCTAGAATTTCCTTAAGTCATCTCATGATATTTAAAAATACTCCCATCTTAAAATTGCAGCTGAATGTGTGAAAATTCTAATAATTGTTTGTGAGGCCCAGCAAAAACAGTATCATTTGCAGAAGTTGTTCTACCAGAATTTCAACAAAACATCTTTAAAAGTGTGATTCTTCACATTAGTTGAATTCATTTACAAGTACCTTCAATTGAAATGAACTGGTATATATACACATGTATTGAGTACAAAAATATCTGTTACTAGTCACCCCCTTTATTTTTTTTAAAAGAATTCATTTTTACTTATTTATGCATACAAGAACTGGGGTGCAAGCCAGAAGAGTGTGTGTGGGGTGAGAGGACTCACCAGAGACAGAGTGGGGAGCAGATTGACAAAGTACACTGCTGAGGGGAGCAGCGGGGAGACAGAAAAGGTCTGCTGCGCCCTGTGGGTCACTCCCTCCCTGGGTGGGATTGAACTCATGCAGCAGTGGCTGCCACAGGCTGACAGGGCCGTCTTTAACCCTTGCCCCTTAGGGAGGCCCTCTTCAAGCCCTGTAAAACCTAGAAGTTGGTACCAGATCTCCTGTGATGAAGGACAAGGATGACAGTGGTGTCCACCAAGAGGGTGAAGTATGGTCCCTAAAAATGCTACCAGCTGTGTTAAGCTAGATTTTCTCGTGGTTATTATTAATTTTCATGGAATTCATTATTTTGTGCTTAGAGAGTCCTCGGTGCTCCCGTGGCGAAGCTTACTTCATTATTGACAGGGATTTCTCTTTGGGTGGCTGTGACCAGCTGATGCTGGCAAAAGGAACACCTGACTTCGTGTTTGGAGTCGCTTGGGGACATGCCAGCAGAATGTCAACTTTCAAAAAGGGAGGTAAAAAGAACCCATACATTAAGACCATATTAAAATTTGGACACATTCTTTGGGCTCTTAAGGTAGAACAGGATGCATGAGAAATAAAATTAAAAAGAAGCAAAATTTAATAAAGAAGTAAACTTTATTAGAACTTAACACGAAAATACCAGCCTGAACGCACAGTCATGTAACGTGGATTTATCACCCTGTTCGGCCACCAGGACCTGGCTTCTTTGTTAAGCTGTGTACTTCATCTGCAGGGAAAAGCACACTTTTTCTGGGAACAACTTCTCAGGGGTAGCCAGTTGCATGAGTCCTTCTGGATAATACATATCTAAAAGCGCTTCTTTGGCATGAGAACACAACCCCAACTGCTCCTGAAATTCTACCAAGTCTCCTCTGCCTGAGGAATGGGGTATCCTTGGGAGAGCAACTGATTTCCTGTTGTAGGTTAGAAAAGGACAAAATAATGTGGACCTTTGGAGGAGGGAGGGAGGAGGAAGCTCAGAGGCATCCCAGACAGTGCAGGAGAGGTCTGTCTGAGGACACAGAGATGCTTACAGCTCTAGGGGCAATAGGACAGTGCTTTGGGGGCCGCGTGAGCCCGGAAAAGCTGAGGTGTTGCTCAGATTAGCAAACTAATCTGACAATGTTTGCTGATGAAGAGACATAATGTTAATAGGAGCAGAAGAGTGGACAGTCCAGTTCCCCTACTGAGGAAGAGTGTTGGCGAGACCACAGGATTGAGCTAGCTGCTGCCCCCTCCCTCCTCGAGTACCTCAGTCAGTTACTGTAGTGATTCACACTGGCCGTGTTCTGATTCAGTTTGGCCCGTGACAGGACACAGAAAAGAAATCCTGCCTAGACAGGAGGCCTTCCGGAGTGGTTTCCTGCGCCGCCCTGTAGGGGCCTCGGCTGGAGGCCACCTTACTGGAAACCAGATCTCCCCGTCAAAGTTACCCTGACCGGAAAGACGCTCAGCATTTATGGAGGCTGGTGTTGCTCTACTTGCACGGAATGGCTCGGAGTCGTCGCCTGCGTTTCGGCCATCTCTCACTCACCACGCACGTGCTCCAGCCATGCAGCAGGCTGTGGTCATTTGAGGGAAGTTCCTGCAGTGAAGAGATTTTTCTCCTAGATGAATCTGAGAAGAAAGAAGGGGCTGCAATATAATAGATACTTCAACCACTAAAGACGACCCATTGCTCTTACAGAAGACAATACTGAAAATCACTTTACTTCGATTTCTTCAAAATTATGTTTTTCATTTCTCCATCCAAAATACAGTTCAATTAAAAAGATATTAGCTATAAACATGTGTGACTCATAATCCTCCCCTCCCACCCCCCATATAGGAAGCAGCCTGTGGCATCTGGATTAACATGACAGGTGAAGTGAGGAAAATGGCCGCACCTGCATGCTTTATGTACGCGAAGCCCGTATTTGTCTTTCCACTACAGCCTGTGAGATCAGTGTTGTTGCAGGTCGTCAGTCCTAAGACACGCTATATTTTCACAAGATGTCTGTGTTGCCTGAAGGTACTTCCCAGTCATAATGGCTCAAGAGTTTCGCTAGCGAGTTGGCAGCCCTAATGGAAATACCATTACATGTGCACACAGGAACCTCAGAAGTGCCAGTATGAGCACTTCAGAGTCAGCGCCAGACGTTAGAGGAAAAGCTTCAGGAACAAGAGGAAAACTTTCAGGCCCAAGTGGTGGTGAGCACTGGGAAGATGATGATTCAGAAATTAAAAAAAAATCCCAGCATAGCAACCTCAAGTAAATTGGCTTCTGGAATACCTACAGCGTCATATGGGTCACCATCAACAACTTGCCTTTATTTCTGCAGTGTGCTAAGAAATCACATCTTTTTGATGGCCCAGAGAACTAGATTGTGGTGCTAACAAAAACCCTTTCTTAAGGGATTTCACTTCGCTCGAATCCTACTTACTGGAAAGTAATCTAAACAAGATCACCAAAGTGTGTGATCCACAAATGTTTGCTTGAGCATCATTATTTTGTTCTATCGATTGAAACTCAGAAGTAAGTGCATTGGCGTACAGAAGGTTTCCCCTTCAGTCTGATCTGTTCACTCTCCAAAATTTATAAATAGGTTAAAAATTGTGTAGATTCCAAGTCAGTGTTTGTGAGCTATCACCTCAAGAAAATCCTGAGTGAAAATTACCCATTTAAAACAAATAACTAAAAACTCTGCTTGAACCTTGGTGCTATTCCTCCCGGTTATGAGTGCAGTCTGATAACTGAAGAGCTGAATAAATTGTTTATCTGTAAGGCCTATGGGAGCTGTGATTAGCTGTGATGAACAGAAAAGGCTAAGATGAGCCTTCGTCAGCACAGCAGGATAATGAAAAAACTGCTAGATAAAGATTTGAGTCCTCATTCCTTTTTGGAGAAAATAACTAACTTTTGATTGCAGTGTGATGGATTATAATCTATGATTGGGCAAAATGTTTCAAGAAGTCAGGAAAGATAGAGAGCAAGATGGGTCAAATCTATCTAATTCTATTCACCAGAAGTTGAGAGCCTGAAGATGCTGAAGTTGTATAATTTGTCTGACAGAGCAAGAGGGGAAGCCCTAGCGACCTTGCTACTGAGGTGCGGTACATTCTGGTCCAGCCCCACAGATACCCGTATCACCCAGAGTTTTGTGATTTGAATGCTGGCACTCAGGATAATCATTATTTTGTTTCTAGAATTCTAAATGTCAAATACTTTTGCAAGGTTTTAAAGACAGTGCTATCAAACTATCACCAGCCACTGCAGCGTGAGTTTGATTCCAGCCAGGGAGTGACCCACATGGTGCGGCAGACCTCTCCTGTCTGCCTGCTGCTCCCCTCAGCAGTGGACTTCGTTGATATCCCTGTTCTGCTCCCCACTGTATCTCTGGTGAATCCTCTCACCATCCCTGTACCTGTGGTCTGTACCCCAGTTCCGTATGCATAAATAAGTAAATCTTAAAAAAATAAAAATTTTCACACAAAAGTTTGATATTTCTACTGACTTTTAGTTGCCTTGCTTTTTCTAACTTTCTATATATTTCCTGTATATATGTTAAGATTCCTTTCCTTTCTACAAAACAAAAGGCCCCATTAACTATTCTCTTTGGCCCAACACTTTATTTATTAAGATTTATTTATTTGTGCATACAGAACTGGGGTACAGGCCAGAGGCTCAGGGGTGGTGAGAGGATTCACCAGAGACAGAGTGGGGAGCAGAACAGGCAGATCCATGAAGTACACTGCTGAGGGAAGCAGTGGGCGGTCAGGAGAGGTCTGCCACGCCCAGGCGGGAATCGAACTCATGCGGAAGCGGCTTTAGCTTCTCAGTGCTGTGCTTTAACCCACTGCGCCACCAGGGAGGGCCCGGCCCAACACTTGTATTTAAACTCTCAACAACATTTCTTCTAAAATTTCTTCACAAGGAGCAAATTATCTCAATTAACCAAATCTCTATGACACTGAGTTACTTTGATTAGAACATAAAATAGTGGCTATCTTCTGAAAATGTCAGACAGTATTTTTGTCCTGCAAATCAGAAGAAATGGATCTGAATGTGCCCTCTATCAATGCTAGTCAGTTAGCCTATGCTCTCTGATGAATGTGGATGCCGGTTGCATGCTTTACAGCTGATAGATTTCATTAGGTGTGGTAGGAAATTGTATTAGGAAAGTTGTAGCTACAGTAACTGTAGTTAATAGTCAAGTAGTGGCCACAGCAGCTTAACATTCAGTCCACAAGAGAAGTGACCTCATGGATATTCAGTAAGTCTTGACAATTTCTAAATATTGTTAAATCACCTTCAAGTCGAACATCTAGAGAGTTAGTCAGTTTTTCCTGTAAAGGTAGGAGATATTTTCAGTTTTGAAGACCAAATGATCTGTATTTCAACCACTCAACACCCCCAGTGCGCTGCAAGGGTGACCGTCTACATGTGTACACAAGGAGGTGGTGTGTGCATGTTCCAATAAAACTTTATTTGCACAAAGAGTAGCTTGGATTTACCTAAACCCTACCTAGGAACTTAGTTGATCATCAATAAGCAAGGGAAATGCACCTGCAGTGCCTTGATTTAAATTTTACCGGAAGGATCGCAGCCCTCATTCATTCTCTTATAAGGAAGCAGAGTTAACATAGCAGAGACTTTTTATTCATTCTCAACAGAGTCACCTTCCAAGTCAGTTCCTATAACTAGACTCAGTTCACTCGTGGCTCATCTGCTTCCTTTCTGGCTTTCCTGTTGCATCACATGCAGTCACTCTCCAGAACATTTTCATCCCTACAAAGAGCCCTTACTGTGTCCTTTCAGAATCACACCTCCCTCCCCCACTCACTAAATCCATAGTCAAATTTTCTGTCACTACGCCGACCCATACAAATGAAATGTCTGGGTTGGTCCCCTGTGTGCAGTGTGTTTTCCACTGAACCGACAACTCATCGCATTTTACAGGCATCACTTAACTTCCCTCACACCATCCATATAAAGTATCTGCTTTACACCAAAGAAAATGTGGAGTAATTTCGGCTCTAGACATCTTTCTCTCAGGGATTTCAGATGATACATAATCTTACAATGCTGCTAACTGTCTTTTTCTTACTTGGTTACTGAATGAAAAGCTCAGTGTGGATTGGTCATTTCTAATGTTAGCTTAATTGCTATTTTCTTAGACTTTTCTGGCTTTTTTCACACTTCCCTGAGCCGACTGAAGAGATTACTTAATGGTAGCAGCATATCTGTTGTGCATTTATAGAGATATACTTAATCATATGGCTCTGGCTACATATTGATCAACTCATTTGTACTAATGGCATACCACAGGGGAACAAATTTTAATTTAATGTCAACAAATCCCAAGGCCATATTAATATTTTGTTATGAGACACTTGTAGAACTACATGTAGGAAATCAGAGCTCCACCCAGTTTCTCCCAGTGGTAAGGTCTGCAGAGGGATAGTGTCATGTCACCTCTGATGGTACTGATGTTGGTACATTAACAGACCATTTCTACCACAAGGGTCCCTCAGGGTCCCTTTTGTAGATACACCTCATTCCCTCCCACGCTTCCAAATTTGTTCCTATATCTCAACAACGTATAATGTGTTCTTCAGTTTTATAAATTTTTGACTTTAATGTTAGGTAAATATATTTAACCATTTGGGATTTTTGTTTTTTTTGTTAACACTTAACATAATTTCCTCCTAGTTTTTGCTTGCATCTATTGAATCATTTGCTTACAGCCTTAGGAGTTCATTAGGTGAAATTCAACACCAGTCCCCTATACACAGAAGGGAAGGAAAGATTGAAGAAAGAGACAGAAAACTAGATTGGGGTGTGGTGGCTTTAAACAAGCAAGAAACATACACATGAGCTTCACTGCAAGAGGAGTCGACCTCAGCCCTTCACCAGATCTGCCCATCAGAATCTTAAGAGCCCTCCACAGGCCGCTCATATAGCCAGTTCACATGGTCTCAGCAACACATTACGATTTAAAGGGTGCATACGAGGGTGGCCACTAATATGGACAAGGTGGGCAGGATGTACATGCCAAGAGCCCAAATTGCCCATTCTGGCTTTAGATCAGCCATCTGCCAGGCCCTCTTGATGTCCTTTTCCTTTTCTAATACTGCCCTTTCTACTAAAACTGCCTTCCAGTACTGCTTTAACTGTGTCATAAACATTTTGAGGTGCTCTATTATTTCACTTTAGTTCAGTTTTCTGTGTTTTAAAAACATTTCCTTTAAGACTTCTTTTTTGACCTATAGATTATTTAGGTAATTTGATTGCTACATCTTTACAAAATCTTCTTTGGTTTTTCTGCTTATGACTTCTCTCTTGATGATCAGAAAATACATTCTAGGTAATGTAAATCATTTTAAGTTGTCTGAGATGTGTCTTATGGCCTAGATGATGTCTGTTTTGGTGATATTTCATTGATCCTGCTATTTTTTTTACTGGGCACTCATCAATTAGATGTTTTTGGTTGGGTTTGTTCAGCTCTTCCATGCCCTTGTCTAAGAGTTATATTAATTTCCAAGAAAGGGGTGTTCAGTTACTTTTCTTTTCTCATTCCATATCTATGTGAGATGTTCTGTTTTATTACATTTCTTTCTATTTTGTTGAGATTCTCTAGGTTCCCTTTTTTGTTAGGTTTGGGAAGCATTATACCATTATTTGTGGTTTCTAGTTAATGGAGAAGAACAGGGAGAGATTAGTCCATGTGATCCTGTTCAGATTAGAAGTCCCATTCATTCATATTAAATACTTTAAAAAACATTTTTATGAATTTTAAAGTTTTCTTATTTTAATATGGTATATATATATATATATATATACACATATATATATGTATATATATATATCTATGTATGTATGTATGCATGTATCTGTTATTATCTGAAATGATTGTTCCCAACATTTATGAAGTTATAGAGGGAAAATTAAACTTGTCAAGAACATACTAGGTAATGAATAAAAGTTATAAAACATTTCACTCCCCATAATACTAATTATATCAAATCAAGCTTTTATTCTTTTCTTTTATGTCATCGTATCTTTTCTAAATCCTACAAGGTTATGTTATAGTGCAATGAAGAGGATTTAAGTACATTGCAAAATGAAGAGTCTTGGTGGAGAACTGCTGGCCTCACAAGCAAGTTACCAGTGCTCCTGGATCAGGCAGAGTTATGCTAACATGAGCAGAGTTGTGCTAAATAACCCTGTGAGATAATGGCACTTAATAAACATTTTAGGGAAATATTTGACCATTGAAGTTTGAAACTGAAGTCTCTTTGAGTGATGAAAGTATTCAAAACTTTTGCAAAAAGAATCACAGGAGCTTTTAATGGACCATACCAGTAAATGGTTCAGATTCCTTTGAATGTAGGACCTTGACTTATTCCAGGCCTGTGACCCCAGATATTGAGCAGAAAGTTGAAAATTTTCTTTTGACCTTACCTCTGTATCCACATAGGTTGTTTTCCACCACATTTATTTTCATTTCAGAAGATATAATGAAAAGCAAATCTTTTCACTATTTCTCTGATCTTTTGGATGCACATTTTTTTAAAAAAGATTTATTTATTTGTGCATACAGAATTGGGGTACAGGCCAGAGGCTCAGGGGTGGCGAGAGGCTTCACCAGAGACAGAGTGGGGAGCAGAACAGGCAGATCCATGAAGCACACTGCTGAGGGGAGCAGTGGGCGGGCCAGGAGAGGTCTGCTGCGCCATGTGGTCACCTCCTGGGCAGGTGGGAATGGAAACTCATGCTGAAGTGGCTTTAGCTTCTTAGTGCTGTGCTTTAACCCACTGCGCCACCAGGGAGGGCCGTGGATGCAATTTTAATGACATTTAAAAGGGTTTTATGTGCCGATTTTCCTGAGATAAGTAATAAAGACCTCCTGTGTACATGAAGTTTTGTGCTTTAGTAGTTAAAAAAAAACAACAAAACTCCATTTAAATTGTGCTTGTTCTGCTATATTTCATAAACATTAAGTTTTAACCAAGAGTGTCAATTAATATGCTGGTGGAATTTAAACAAGTTAATTAACATATTAAGCCGCTTCAGAAAGGTATCATAGAAATATGCTATTCTCGAGTCAATATGTAGTTTTCTCTTGAGACAATGGTCTCAAAATCCTTCGCTAAAATGTGAAACCTGACTCAGCATAAACTGTATCTGCCATCAGTTACACTGTTGACTATACAAACAATCGCTTTTTTTGGTCAGTTCCCAGGAAATTAATGAACAGATTTGGTTCTGCTTCACTGATAAAAATCTCACTCCAAAGTAATTCAAAGGAAGACATAGCCTTTCATTTTTTGTTCTTTTAAGAATAATTAAAGACTTAATTAAAAATATCCCTATACCGTTCAACATTCTTTTTCACTCCAAACTATAATAATGTTGATTGATCAGATAAGCCCTGTACTTTAGGTTATAATAATCTCCTCTCTTGGTATTCTGACTTTTGAAAGGTTGAATTTTTCAGATGGTGAAGTGACTTTTTACTTCTGTTTTAACTTGTACATTTATTTAAGCAATGAGACTGTTCTTTCTTTACCCCATAGAGGAGAAGGATGACATATAACTTTACATCTTGACATTATACCTACAAAACAAAACAGGGATAACTAGTTCCCTGAGCCAGAACATATTTAATAATGTTACATCTATTTTTTTTTTATTGCTAAGGATATACAGATGAATCCAATTAATTGGACCAGGAAAAGACGTGTTAAAGAAAAGTGTAGAGAGATTATAAAATTATTACCATTTTTTAAAAAATAAATATGAGAATCCCTAGTGATTAAGGATGCAAGACACTATTCCAGGGTAAAAGGCATAAACTGAGTGTAATCTGCTATTGTTAGAATTTGGGACATGTGAAAAATGTAAATGGAGATGAAACAGGAAAAATAATATTCTAGAAATTTCTCAATACAGTAAACTTCTCAATATGCTAACAATTAAAATGCTATTTGAATCCTTTCCTGACAGCAACTACATTTGTGCAAAAGAAAAGATGCAATTAAAACCCAGTTTTCCAGAAAGGAAGGAGGACTTCCTGTCCTTATTCCATACAGAGGCTTCAGCAGCAGCACTTAGTTACTATGACAACATTCCACAGCTGGTTTTAAATTAGCTCCCAAACGGGCGTCACAGGACTCTCTGGTCTGTCCGTGGCCAAGCTGGGATGACAGAGAAGCACTGGTGTGGGCCACGATCTAGGGCGGGGCCGGGCGAGCTCAGCCCCCGCAGGGCCCACAGGTTGCCATGAGGAGCGTCCCCTGCAAAGCTCCTCGTGAAGCAGCGCTGTGATCCTCCCTAATGTTTTCCATTTTGTTTTGCTTCATTTTATTTTGTGGGAAACGTTCTAATTGAGATCAATTAAATGTATTCAGTCCTACTGCTGTGTCAGGACCCACAGTTTGGAAATTATTAAAATCATGTGATTTTCATCTCGTCTATTTCGTGATAAAAATAAAACTAAATATTAAGACTTAGAATTTTAATCATTTGTTTTTCTGTGTTAGTGTTTTACTCTATTTATTGACTTTTGGCCTTTAGTTAAAATGAAAGCAGCCTTACCTCGACCGGAGATTAAGCGTGTTTACTAAAAACAACCGAGTTGTATGTTGAGAATCAAATTGTAATATTTTCCTCTTCTTCAGTGAAATGCTGGATCATTTTAATTATTTTTAAAACTTAGAATCATTTTGTAGATAGGAGGACTATGAAACCAAAGACTCACAGGGCTCGTTAGCTCTGTGGGAAATCCATACTCAGAGGCTACTCCCCATGCTGGGGAGAACTCCAGTGACCGTGTGCTTTGCTGTTGAGCACTTTAATATTAATGAAAACTGCTTTATGTGAACAAAAGCAAGTTACATATTATGCTCGTGGGGAAAATTACATCCTGAAAACTTGTATTCATCATGCTTAGATTCTCCTCGCTTTACCTGTTGGACTTAATCTGGTTTACTAGTTTTCTATCATGTCTGAAACCAAAAAATGTTAACCAAATATCTTCTTTTGTACTATAGACTAAGAGTATTTCTACTACAGACAACTATTTTGGTTTCACTTTGATATTTTGGTTGTCTATTCCTTAGAATACTTCATGTGAACAAATAAAGTAATACAATTTGTGAGCACTTTAAAATTGTAGGCATGTGTCAAGCAATATGACAAGAGTTTACCGTCAAATTAGTAAGCCCTTACAAAATCCTTAGGAAGATATGGGTTTTCGTTTTTCTTCACATGTTGAAGGTGACGTGTATTTCAAGGACATAACATTGCGATGCTGGGCTGAGTGACATCTGAGCTATTAGTCCTTATGCTGTGCTGGCTTCATCACTACATTTATTATAATTACCATTAGAGATTCAGATGATTATGGACTAGAAATTTGACTTTCAGGATGAAAAGTTATGTTTCCTCTACACTGACATTTTTACTTCAACGTGTTACTCATTCCCAAACATAAACACTTCCTCATGTTCCCTCCATCATTTGGATCTCACAGAGTGACCTCAAGGAAGAAATACAAAATCGAGCCGAAAGAGCAAGAACCACTAAATGATTGAAAGTTAAAAGAAAAACACTGCTTGAGCATCTCAGTGCTTCTAAGGCACAAGGGACTTTGAGAAATTGATACAGATTTATCATGCAAACATATGCAAATAGATTCACCTTCATGGAGCTCCAGGGAACATAGAAACTGATGTTCATATTCCTGATGCTCCTTGGAGTAAACACGCGATGCAGCTGCATTGCTGTAATCCTACTTGTCTTATTTTGCCATCATCTCTTATTCCCCATCATTTCTTCAATATAGATTAGGCAGGAATATGTTATCAGAGTGATGTTTTAGAGGCACTGAGATGGTGGTGTGGGGTTGGGTAAGTTTTGCTACAAATTAAGAAATTACCTTGTTGAAATCATCTTCCTTGATCTGATTTTTTCCCTCCAATTTCACCAATCTTACTGAATATGTGCAGTTTAAAGCTCTGTAGAGAATGATACTGGATTTATGAACTTTTAAGTGTTTATTGATAAAAGGCATTGACTGTGTCCTTTTCCTTCTTAAGAGTATGTTAATACTTTATCAATGACCAAAAACATCTTAAAGACCAGGGGCTTGTGACTTTTCACCTCAGCCATTTTATTTAATCATTTTTCATGAAGATGGTGACGACATATAAAGGCAATTGAAATGAATTATTGGAGCTGTATCTTAAGTCAGTCATGCAAATTTTCATATAGTGACAAGAATTTAGAAAGAGTCTCCCCAACCCAATGTAAACCTCAAATTATACGGATACCTCAGATATTATGTATATTTAACTAAAACTTCAACCTTAGCCAACTATTCTTTCTACTTCACTCAGATAATAGGTGACATTCTTCTATATTATCCTAAAATTAATTATAAGAGAAATATAATAGTAATAATTCTACTAATTCTACTATTAGAATTCTCTCTATATAATTCTATATGTATAATATATAAACAAATTCTAGATATAGATAATTCTACACATATGTATAGTAGTAATATCTACTATAATTGGGGCAACATATTAAATTGAGTTTTGGCCACTGAATTTCTTCCTAAGAATATTAATTTAAGATTTAGAATTAGATGAATAATCTCAAGATTTCTGTATGCTTATTGAAATGAGAAGTCACTGAGTTAATAAGGTCAACATTTTTCTCTTTGACATACCTCAAAGGCCTTTAATTAGTACTCTTATAATTCACCAGCATTAAACTGTCATTTGCATAATAGTTAGCTGAAATTTAATGTTTAGAATTCTGTGATTGGGATAATAATTGTTTTAGTGGTCCAAATGATGGTTATTACAGAGAGGGGCCTTTCTAGAATCTGAACCCAAAGGACATATATTGGGGTAAAGAAAATAATTTCAATTGGTAAAATACCTAGTATCACAGAGCAATGGTTGATATCTATATATAAGTCAACGATTCAAAGAATAAAGGTTAATCCAGAAGTGGTTGTATTTTCACCAAATTAAAATTATAAAAAATTTAAAAACATTTTGAACAAAAACCTTGTTTTCCTTATCTCATATAAAATTTTTTTCTTTTGGTTTTGTATCTTTAAAAATATGAAAAATAACAATTATTTTAAACCATGTATTATTGATAATAAAATTAAAATTTTGACTACAAGATATATATTATTGACTCTTCATAAAGAGATTAAACTCAAGGTAAAACTAGTTCTCCCAGGTATTGCATAAGTAAATATTTAAAGGAAATTTAAGAACTCATAACCACATGATCTTAAAAAAGAATTCATTGGTTATGAATAGTGCTAACCAGAGTTGTGAGAATGTTCTTCAGTGTAATGAACACAATTAGGAAGCAGTTTTGTTTTTATTCTGGGCTTAGATTAAACCTTTGACATTACTTCTTAAATACATGATCTATGTTATACTGTTTGAATGCCTTGGTACTTTATACTTTTAAATATTTTGTGAATACCTTGTCACTTTGGGATCACTATCATCTTAAATATCTTCCAAAGATACAGGCAAACAAAAAGAAACAGAGGCCTTTGTCAGACTGTAGGGGGAAATTCTCCCATCCCATTTGGGTTCATCTAAGGCAGGATAGATGGATAAATTAAGATCAGATAGATGTGTAGCAGTTAAGACCAAAATGGAATGGTACACATGTAGAGAACTTACATGATGGTAAGCCCCAAAGACTAATGGAGTCTTGGTCCTGACCATCAGGAGGGTGGGGTGTGACTTCACCTAACAGAGAAGGAGGTGCCCTCACCCTTACTCTGAGAGTAAAGAGGAGCAATTTAGTGGCAGAGGGCATGCCCACTGATACCAAGAGCTGAATGAAACCACCCAGACTGTGTTCTTCTAGGTTGTAAAAAGGGGGAGCAGTGATTGCTTCTATAATTAAATGCTAGGAACAAAAACATGGATTTTGGTATCAGTCTAATCTATGTTCATTCAGGTTCTACCTTCTCTTAGTCTCATAAATTTGCTAAGTTAATTCACTTATTGAAGCCCAAATTCCTTATTTTCTGAGTAATGAAAACAATCACATATTGCCATCTTATCATCATTTGTGGGGCCAACTCAAGCCTCTGAATAATCTAAAAACAATTAAATGTCTAAACCTCTTGTTACTGTATTAAATGTCTTCAATAAATAGTTTGTTCCGTTGCTGCCTGGAGAATTTGAACACTGCTTTATTAACTGCTGAATGACCCTTCATTCTGTTTTTCTAGGAGGGATATTTTCACCGTGTGGAACTGGAATGAGATCTTGACAAGCAATTAATAGTTTGTATTAACTTTTATTCAAGTTAAAAGTATATATACTTTTGAAACTTAAACAACATAAAGTTTGGTTACTCTCTGAATAAAGTAATGCATTGCTAACAGAATTGAAAATATATTACACACCCTAAAATTCTGTTTGAATTACGATTCATATTACACAGTTAATTTTGACTTCTGCACAATGGCTGGAAATTATATGGAGTACCAAAAAAGTGAAACTCTAGTCAGAATTATGTTTGTTTTAATAAAATTTATGATGATTTAAATAGTTATATGTATGTATTCTGAGTTTCTCAATTGTAGAGGTTGAAGAAGAACACATTTCCCAACTTTCTGTGCCTGGAGCTATTACTCTCTAGGTGAACAGCTGGAGAAACAGATTGCTGACATCAACATGCTCTTTACAGCAAAATTCCTTAAAAAAGATCTATCGTGCCTATACCATATGAGTCTAAGGGTTTCATTTATTTTCTCATGCAGTTTCCTGTTTCTAGTAGTCACAAAGATGAATATCAGACTCCATCTTTCATACCGTTTTAAATGAGATCGTGTTGTAACCGATTCACTGTGGGCCCTGAGGACACAGAGCCAGGCTGCTGTGTTGGAGCTGAGGCATATAGGCAGGCTCCCCTGCTCCTGGCTATGCTCCTGGGATCCCACAGGCCCACAACCCTGCCCTGACCTGGGTGCAGGCCAGTCTAAACTGGAGCCGGGCTTTTCTCTTTTACATCTGGCTCTGGATCCTCAACAGACCCATCCGATTAAAGCAAAATGGACCAATCATTTTTGAGCTCTCCAGCTGTCCGTCAACTTTGACTTAATTATTTGTATTGAAACTGAAAAGTGAGCTGATTGCTACTAAGTGGTCCATCTCGATGCTTACGATTGAGAATGGTCCCACAGGGCTTGTTGGTTGGGGGATGCCGAAGAGGATATCAAGAAGAGCAAGAGCCCACTTGAATGAGTCAGCTGCTGGCCTTGGAAGGACTCACCAGATACCTTGGGAGGATTCAGCAGACGGCCTCCAAAGAGAGACATATAGAGCTGACAACCTCCATGGGATTCATCAGACCTCTGAAGACTTCCAGACCTCCAGGCCTCCACAGCCCTTGGCATTGCTGGCCACTCTGCTGCTCCCAGGCTGCCTCTGACATGGCCTGAAAGCAGCGTGTGCGTTGGCCCAGTGTTACGGAGAGTCGTCGGTCTATCCCATATTCACTAGGACTTGCCCACGGTCATCCGCACCCCCTCCTGTGCTGCTGAGGTCCTTGCCATTGAGTCTGTTATCTGGCCCCAAGCTGAGACTGTAGCTGAGGGCTGCAGTTCTCCTCCTCGTCCATGAGTGGACGTGGTGGAGTTCTGAACGTTTGGACACTGTTGGGGAGGGACATTGGCCACCGTGGCCTTACAGACTCGTTCCTTTTGTTGGGTGACCCTAACTGACTTTGTAGTCGTCATGTCTGAGAACCCACTGAGAGTGAATTGTCCCCTGTCTTGAGCGCCTTCCCTGAGTGTCTCGAGTACTTTCCTAGTACTGTTTT
>NW_004567117.1:43717154-43738931 GCF_000260355.1 Condylura cristata | reverse complement strand
GGATTGAACAACAGTAACAAATGAAGCAACACGATTGTGGGGGTTCGACTTTGTTTTCATGTGGGTAGCCATGTCGGACACTTCAACCCACCGTCCCCCTGACCGAAAGCGGTGATAAAGTGGAATCAAAGCCCTGGGGTGACATCACAACATCATACGGCAGAAATGTCCAGGGCTGCTCTGCTTGATGGGCACAAAGGGGCCACATGTCTATCACTGAAAAAGATGAGAATGTCTGAATTCTTTTAGATTGAGTTATGATCTCACCTCGTATTAGGTGGATGACTCAGATATAAGCTTTAAATACCACTGTTTGTTAGCAAAGAGTATAATTTTAGGCTCGATAATCAAGCAGCTTTAAGAAAAGGCAGAGATCCCCCTAGGCTAACTCTGAAAATCAGTTGCTAATTATTTAGAGAAGACAGCAAAGAAAAGGGATTTTCATTTTTCTCCTAAGCTCTAAGCCATATATTTTTGACTCTGAATATAATACTTTTATTCTCAGGATATTGTAATAGTGTGATTATTGAATGGGAGTGCCAATAAGACCCTGTTTAAAACATGTAAAAGAGTCAACAGCTTAGCTTAAAAATGTCATGGAAAGGAAAGGGAGAAAGTCTGGGAAAATTACGATCTTTTTAATGTGTGAAAGTGGGATATAAACATTATTACTTAAATTTATTTAACTTGCTCCTAGTGTTTATGGCAACTTCAAGTTAATCTCCTTCCAAATGTATCATCGTATATTAAAGTGCCCAAAACCAGTGTACAATATACAAATCAGCTTAGGAAGAACGCATTTAATAAGTGCTTCATCAATACAGCTGCTCTCTCCTGAGTAGTTCCAGATCACCTCAGGAGAAGCTTTACAAGTTCTGAATCCAGTATCTTTCTTGTTTAAATACTGGGTGCCATCAGCAT
Source organism: Condylura cristata (assembly GCF_000260355.1). Taxonomy (NCBI): domain Eukaryota; kingdom Metazoa; phylum Chordata; class Mammalia; order Eulipotyphla; family Talpidae; genus Condylura; species Condylura cristata. The sequence goes on along the minus strand of NW_004567117.1, from coordinate 43,738,010 downwards.
CCAGGAGCAATCTGTCCTCACAAGATTCTTGTTTGTATCACTTTCTGCTGAAGCTCTTCCCCATGGAATTATTTATTCTGTCGAGAAGAGGCTCATTCTATCAATGGATCGCTCAGGGTCTTGCAGTTGGCCTGTGAACACAAGAAATTAATGATGTAAAGAGCAGCAGCCTGCTCCCCCCCCCCCCCAGCACTGTCTGCTCCATCATGTCAGATCCATGACGGATGCCCCAGCACATTCAGCAGTGATTCTGATGAGGAGAGCTGAGGGCCTAGGACATGAAACCCAAGTGAAGGCCATTATATGCACGCTGCCCGCTCCTCTTCTCTCTTCTCACCTAAATAGCTAGAGTACTTACTACTATAAAATGTATGCTCTAGCCAGAGCCAGGGAAAGCTACTTTAATTAGTTCTGAGTCTGCCTTTGGCACCACTTGATCTCTCAGCATGAGATAAATGAGTAGATTTTAAAATACCTTCACATGTGTATACTTTTATGACTGGTTTGGAACCCACAGGTGAAGTGTCTGAAATAGCTATCAACATGAAGTATTTAAATAAACAACTCCATATGAAAGGGCACAGATCAGGATGGTATAGATGAGATTAATGTGCTTTCATGATTTTTCCAATAAGAATTTAAATGTAATTTTCAAAAAGTTATCTCTCAACAAGTTTCTGAAGCTTTCTAAATTTAAATTCATGCCAAACTATCGTGTGTGTGTGTTTTTCCCTTCTCCGCCTACTTCTTTTTTTTTTTCTTTCCTCTGGAGGAAACCTCATCACCTTAGAATATCAGAATGATGTATTATTTTTAGTTTCTCCAAAACAGCATGATCCTTCTTATGAAAGAAAATGGTTGAATTGATCTTTTAACTAATGTCTACATACTCAGGATGCAAATGAAGAATTGCCAGTGTTTATTTGAAACCATTTCATCATCTACTCATTTACTTGTCCTTCTTTGCTTTTCTCAACATGAAACTTGCATTTAAGCATCATAAGTATATGATTGCCGATGAGTTAATGCCTCTTAAATGCATTGGTGTTCTTTGTTAGCCAAATGTGTTCAATAGGGGGTTTCAGAAGGAAATTACAAAAGAAATAATTCTAAAAGATGCATTAGAGTTAGTAACTTGGAGCTCCCGATGCTCTTTCCTGATGGTTAAGTTTCTAATATTTTCTTTCTTAAAAAAAAAAAAAAAAAAAAACAAAACAAAAACTAGACATATAGATGGCTAACAGGCACATAAAAAAATACTCATCCCCAGTTACCATCGGGGAACTATAAATCAAAACACCAATGAGATGTCACCTCACACCAATGAGAACAGCCTCTAACAAAAAGATCAGAATATCAACTGGTGGGTGTGTGAAGCAAAAAAGAACCTTCTGTGCACTATTGGTGGGGATGTGGCCTGTACCCACCCTATGTAAAAACAGAATAGACACTTCTCAGAATATTAAAAGTAGATTTTTCCATATGGCCCAGCAAGATCTAGTCCAGTCATATGTCTATGAAGAATACATAACTATCACTACTTAAAATAAGATGTTATGGAACCAACCTAAATGCCCACTGACACATGATTAAAGAAGTTGCATATATACACAACAGAATACTACTCCACCATAAAAAAGATGACATATTGCCATTTGTGGTCACATGGATTATGTTAAGCCAGGTAAGTCAGAAGGAGAAAGAAAATCACATAGGATGACACTCACATGTGAAATATAAGAAACAAAACAAAGAAACAGACCAGACTAAACCCAGGTTTCAGAGTTTAGAGTGAAAGATTTAGTTTGAGTTAAAACTCCCAGAGGGGGGTGGTGGGAGGAACTGAGGGAAAGGCCCTGGGGACGTTAGTGGAGGGCAGTGGGCGTGTCGATGGCGGTGTGGTGTGGCCACCTACAGCTAGAGAGGTGTGAGCCTGCACTCGCGTACATACACGGCTGTAAACCAATGTCACCTCAATAAAAAAAGACTCAGCTTTTAGATGAGGAAAGAGCATGTGACTTGTTCTTGACTTCTACCTTCTTCCAACACTCTGCGTTTGATTTCCAGTTTCCCACTTGACCTGCCTGACCACTCCCTTTAGTCTGATTCTTCTCCCCCACCCCTCAGACACTAAAATCTTGGGCCGAGTTTGCATATTTAATACCTGGCTCAGATCAGAGTCATCTGGCAGTGATGTTTATGATGTCGTAAAGCTGAATTTGGGGGCGCCGCCTTGGAAGTCTGTGTTTGCGTATCTGGGATGGAAACTATTCCTTTGCTAGGGCTTTGGTAACCAAGTGTCACAAACAAGGTGACTAAACAGCAGAAATTCATTTTCTCACAGGCGCGGGGGTTAAAGGTTCAAAATCAAGGTGCCAGCAGTTCTTCTGAGGGCCTCAAGGGGCCAACCTGCCCTGCGTGTCTCTCGTTGCTTGTCGGTGGCCATATTCTCCCAGTGTCTCTTCATAGTTCTTCCCCTTTACGTACGTCTTTGTGTCCAAGTCTCCTCTTTCTGTAGGGACACCCACCACAGGACTTGTACCCACCCTCCCTCATAACTCATGTTAACTCGACTTTCTACAGAAAGCTCAATTCCCAAAGAAAACAAGTTCTAAGGTGGCCACACATACTTCTGAATTCCCTATTTGCTTTCACTGTTTTGTGAGAAATTCCCTCTGGAACAAAAGAACTCATGGGCATAAAATAAGGTGAATTTTATTTACTTATCTCTCTTACTTGTTGAGTCAGAAATGATAATTGGGACCTTTGTTCAATAATCACAAAATCTCTTTGAGTAGTTATATCAATGTTTTGTAGATTTAAAAAAAAAATGAGATTTGAAGAGTTGGCGTTTTTGTTTCCGCAAGGGGACAGTCTTGAGTGCAGACCATACAGAGTTCTATAACTCGAAAGCCTGTGATTTTATGAAGTATTTCTTTGCTACTTTGATTTGGAAGAGCATTTTATCACTGCAGCAGGCTGATCATGCAGATGATAGTGAACTTAGTTATTCAGGTCAGATATTTCTCCTGTGTTTTAGAATAACAGGAATCCAAACACTAAAGTGATGAGACTAAATCAACCCACTGTTCCATGTCAAGAACTGATAACCTGGTTCTAGAACCTGGTGCACATATACCTTGCCTGGCAACTGTTTTGTTTGAGCTACATTTTACAAATGATTTCCATATCAACTTAAATTTACTTTGGTGAAAATCTTGGGAAATTTTAATTACCTTTTTCCACTTGCCTTAGGTCTGAATGTTTATTTCCAATTAATTTCCTGAGAATAATATCCTTTTACATATTACTAAAGTGTCTGTGTTCTGAAAATTATCTGAAAGGACTACTTTATCAATTTGATATGGAGGTAGTTTAAAAAAATATAGGTGGAGTGACCACAGTTTAGAGGTAAAAGTTTTGAAAGTGAGAAGTACATAAAAATGCAAAAGGTATGTAGAAAAATGATATCTGTGATATGGGAAAGCTGTTTTCCAGCATGGCTTAAACATTTTCCTTTATTACCAAGAGAGTGCATTTATTACACAACATGAATGTTCTTATTCATTCATCTTTGCGCCTCTGGTGCACATAAAATGGCTTCTGAATTTTATATGCGTAGGAAAATTTGAGGGAGCCCTGTTGCAGGTTTAAGAACCAGTGGAGCTGAATGATTTAGCCATAATTGCAGTAATTGGATCATCTGAAACTTGGCACTCCAAATCTAGTTTTTAATTTTTTATAGCGATTCCCTAGATTTGCTTATATAGAAATCTTACAGGTTTTCAGACAAGTTGAGCTATAATGTATGCTCTTCATGGAGATTCCATCAATGCAGAAGTAAGAAAAATTCATAATAATTGGTAGTAACTGTATCCAGATTCCCTTTCAAATATTTATAAGGGTTATAAAATAGTCCTCGAGTTGCTTTTATTTCTTCTATACTTAAATATCTTTCTAGTGTTGGATAAATTTCCATGTATGAAACACTATTGTAACTAGCTTCTCTTTACTTTTATAATACCTGGGATAGCTCTGTATTCTCTCTATAATCGGTTTTGGGTTGGAGATGTTGGTGAAAATTGTTAAACTGTTTGTTTACACTATAATTATAGTTATTGATTGTTGAGCCATTAAAAGCAAGGAATAAAGGCAGCTAAAATGTAAATATTGATGGCAGAAGAAACCAAAGAAGAGAAGATAACTAGAATGTCCCTTTTGATTACATAAGAGAGATGTTTTCCTCTTAGAATATGTAGTGGAAAACCCGAAGGAGCCCCAGGATAACTTCTCAGGTTAGAGGAGGAACTGCTGGGTATGGAGGAGAAATCCACTTAGAAAATGCAATTCCGAGGGTGTGTCTGGACTGGCTGGAGGACTTGGCAGGAAGTCATAGTATTGACTCTTTAGAGGTTGATTGGGAAATTTCTTTAATTGTTCAAATTCGATGTAGGGAAACTTACCATTGGTTAGATTGTAGAGAGTCTTAAGCCGCACTTAACCGTGATAGGGTATCTTGATTGCTTGTATCAGGTCAGTGTTAGGTATCATGAGTCTCCTTAATGTTACTTTTTCATAAGGTGCTCACCACTTCCTGCCTCTGGGAATGCTCTATTTTCACACCTTCCTTGGTATTTTCCTACTCTACCAGCCAACTTTTCTTTCTTCTTCTTTCAAAGCAAACGTGTTGTGCCAATTCCCCCATTGTGGCTCGGGAGACTTCTTTTGAGACTAGACTGAAGGATGTGTGAGGCCGACTCAGTCATAAAAAATGACCGGTTACAGGCATGTCTGGCCTTTATACGGTACACTTCATCATTTCCTTCACTTCCTTACCATACTCTTTCCTGTAATTTTCTTAATATGACCTTGAATTCTTGCAAGAATTGGCCTCTCCTGAGCATATATCCAATAAATGTGTCAGATATTTATTACTCAGGATACATCATGCAGCAAATAAGACAGAAGTTTAGCCATTGTGGTCCTTGTACTTTATTAGAAAGAACTAGAAATAAACTAAGTATTAGAAATCAAAGCCATGTGTCAGTGAGGTGTTGCAAAGACTCAGTGGAATCAGTGGAAGGTGAAGGGACGTCTTCAGAGACATGCTGTTTGAAATGAGATTTGAGTGAGCGAAACAGTTGGTCATTCCAGGGAAATGCCCATGTAAATGTCAAGGTTGAGGACAGCTCAGTGTATTTGCCTCACAGAGCGAGGTAGTTTGCTTCAGTGTGCAAGATGACAGGAGAGGGGTGTGAGATGAGGTTCTGCGGTCAGCAGGAGGTCAGAGTGGCCTAGATTATAAGAAGTAAGAATATCAAAATTAGATAGCACAAAAAGCATCATTGAGATATGTAAGATAATTGGCTTGGGTCATTCTCAGTGACATAACACCCTGCAGAGAACCTGGACTTTTCTTGTTTATTTATTTATTTGGTAAAGAAATCTGTTGTCTTAGAGGCAACTCTAATTCACTTAACAAGAAGACTTGTTAATCATTAGAATTTAAATCATTGCCTGCTATCAATTATCTTATAAGCATACATAGTTTGTCTAATTGGATTGTATTAGGGCTTGCCCATAAAGAATGATCCATTTCCTCTACCTTTTGTGAAGAAATGGACATGCAGTGTAAACTTTTAGTTTTATCTAACATTTGATGTTGGAGTGCGCTGACCTCATTACGTAGGGCCGCTGTCCTGACAGAAACAGTGTCTGTCAAGCACGAGACCATACTCTTGGTTCTTCAGGACAACAGATGCTGGTTCAATTAGAAGAAATGAGCCAAATGACTCACCGTAGGGAGACCGATGTTTGCTTTGTATGAAACGGACTCATATTCATGACTGGAAGTGAGCCATGCCACAAATATTGTAGCAGCTCAGAGAAAAACAAACACAAAAAACAGCATTTTGTACAAACCCAAGTATTTCTACAACCATATACTGTCTTCAAAGTACTAACTAATTTTTGATATGTAAAGTGTAATCAAAAGGGGAACAGTCAAATGGAGTTCACAAAGCATATCACGTTAAATATTAAATCTTTTATTCTTGTTATCCAGTATTGACCAATTTTTGAAAACAAAGCAGGGCATCTCATCTCTCTGTGTGTGTGTGTGTGTGTGAGCAAAGTTAAAAATACATCTTGGAACAAAATTTGTAAGAGGATATGATTTTTATTGTATTATTGAAGGCTCATAAACCAATTAAGATATATCTCATTTACTAGGTGGAAGTTATAAGCAGTGTAGCTACTACAGGAGCGTGAGAATCACTGTGTCCCATATACTAGGTCTTTGTGTTCAGTAAAATATGGAAAAGTAAGATTTTATAGTTGGATGAACATCCAGAACCTTGGGTGGTTACTATGTTTGCAAGAAATCTCTTCTAAACAATGTCTAGGAAAAAATTAAAAATGCTAAATGAAAGTGTTCATTAGAATGGCTTTACCATTTCCATGTATTTCTAAGGTTCTTTTCATAGGTAGCAAAGCCTCTTTAAAATTCATGAAGTCTAGTTATGTAACAAAGTTATCTTACATTTTAACTAAAACATTCAGGGAAATTGCTGATATTTACTCCTTAAAGTTAATGCAAATATACAACCAACATGTTATATAATTCTAAACCCTCATATGGTAGGATAGAGTTTTCAGAGTAGGATTTATGTTATATATTACTAGTTTGGGGACAGCCATTAATGTCCTAATAAACACCCAGAGAAGCAGAGTGTTATCCCAGTCATGGACAGGAATGCAGATGCAAATTTGCAATGCATTTGGCGTCAGGGTGCATTAAGTACTGACACTAGATGAATTCTTTAGGAATAAGGGTGAAAAGAAGATTCCATCCGAGTGTTTATCGTTAAGAATAAGTGTGGAAAGACAGAGGATGTGGGTATATACTTGGAGATTTGTTACAGTCAAGCTAAAACAACGGGACACCCGTCAAGGAACTGGCATCAAAATGATTTTGGAAAATTAAATACAAACTCCCTTTCCTACCTTGTTGAATGTTAATATCATGAAGGACGGCCAGTGTTTCAATGTTTTTCTCTGTTTGGAGGTAATCATATCTTTTTCTTGTCTGTATCTTATCAACCAATTCACCACACTGATAAGATACAGGAAAGTGATCTGAATGTACCTTATTAGGCTAAAAATTTACCTTAAAAAACCAGCCCCCATGAGATTTTTGTAAGGTAAATTTTTAGTTTACTAAGGTACATTCAGATCACTTTCCTGTATCTTATCAGTGGTGAATTTGTTGATCAGATACAGGACAAGAAAAACACTGTGGGAAGAGTGTACCAGACTATGGTGATGCTCAAGGGTGAACTGGTGTTGGGAAGGCCGTGGGGAATACAATTGAGATGAAAAAATGCACAAAATGAAGAATGATGTAAAACAAACAAAAAAACAAAACCTGTCCCATCCCTGGTCATTCAAAAATATAAACCATCAACCAAAAAACAACAACAAAACTATATTCCGAGTATTTGCTGTGCACTGCTTCTAAGAGCGAGCGGGGCCTGGGTATAGCCTAAATGCACCTGGTTACAAGACGGGATCAAGAAGATGCAGTATTGCCACCCCATGGAACACTCGCCAGCCATAAGGAAAGGCAAAAAATGCTATTGTGTGGAGTAAGGCAATCAGAACAAAGGCAAATGCTGGCCATTTACGTAGTAGATGAGTGAATACGATAAACACCTGTAGAAACTAGCAGACTTCAGAAAGAAGTCTCAGGTAAGAGTGAGGTAGGAAGGAAAAGTGTCAAAGGGAATATAAGGAATAGTGGTGGGAACTGAAATGGAGAAGGCACAGTAACAGAGGGAAATAAGAATTTCCCCCAATGTTCATATGTAGAATTGAGAGCTTAGTTTCTTCCCATTAAATAGTAGTGACAAGTGGTAGAAAAGCTTGACATCTTTGATTTGTCTTAGAAAATCACTTTGTTCAACTTTCTCGATCATCCCATTGAAAAGAAACATTCTTTTTAATGAAGCACTCTTTTCAGATGACTACCGTTAGGGAAAAATTCTGACAATTGTGAGAGTAAAGGTACAGAAAATATATAGCTATGCCCTATTTACAGTAGTTGAGCCAAACAAGAAACTTTAAAGCTAGAAATCTCCAAACATGGTATAGAGGATATATTAAATCTTTTGGTTTGGGAAGCATTTGTTACTGACTCTTTTTAATAGTATTCCTTGTCCTTATGCCTATAATATATTTACAGCGAGTAAATATTGGCAATATTTATGAGACAGTTATGCATTTTACTGCTGTAGGTAAGAACAATAGAGATGACCGTATATCTTGCCCAAAAGAAAGCAATCACTTTATGATAAATTTATTTCATTTGAATCCTTAATCTCAATGGAAAGGTTTTCTTTAATCCAAATAAAATTTTGTCTTTGTTATCTGTATTATATTTGTAATTACATTGAAGTCACTATTTGTTTATAATTGGGTCATAATACATGATGCAAACTAAGAGTAAATAACTAGCTGCATTACAAGCCATTAATTTTCATGGGCCAAGTTGACACTCTACAGATGTAATTTGCAAGTCAAATACATGCTTTCCCCCTCTTGGATCCTTTTTTATTTACATGAAGTCTTGGTTGAATTAATAAATAAACAGTAGCTGAAATATTTCACTTTAATTAGTAAGAGGTGACATTTGTAGAGAAATGTTTAACCAAGAGATGTTAGATGCTGTCAGGTGGGGGATTAACACTAAAACAAGGATCAGAATATATTTGTGATTTTTTTTCAAGCCAAATTCACTAAGCACACAAGAGATCACATTTCATATGAGATATGTAGCCATGTCCTTGGCCAGTGATAACAGCTCAATAGGAGTCTTGAGGGACTTGAGATCCTGTGGTCATATATTTACCCCTGAAACTGTCAAATTGTGCTGAGTTGGCATAATAGGAAGGAACATAAAATGGAGCTTGGCTTGGTGATTAGCAGGTTTCAGGATTCCTTCCTTGGGAACAGCGTTATGATTGTCTGCTTGCTGACTAGCTCTGATGTCCCAAGATGGTGCTGCGGTCGGTGAGTGCGGTGAGGTGAGATCAGGTGTGCCCTGAGGTCATCAGTCATTTAGCAGGACAGTGGACCGATGGACTTGAGACTGTACAGAGACAAAGGTGGGGTTAAAAGCAGGAAAGGTGTGGACACTTGCAGTTAACTCAAAGGCTCTCACGAGCCTCAGTCTGACTGTATGAAAGGACGGCTGGAGGGAAGGCTTGTCTCTTTAGAGTCAAGAGAGCCAGATGACCAGGCAGACCCACGGCGAGGACATATGTGTGCAGACTTTCCTTCCTGGAGGGCACGTAGAGGTGAGGCTCATTTTTTTCTTGTTATTCTTCGTGTAAAACATTCTCCTGTCCCTGAACACCCACTGCCGTTCTTCATGCGAGATCTCACTGGCCCAGGGCGTCGCAATGAACCATCTGCTCTAATCACACTATCAGTCTGAATACCATATCTTACTGCATACGTTAAAATGACCTGGAAATTTTAAGTTCAGTGTGTTAATGGGCCTTACCGTTTATGTTAAGCAAACAATTATAGTTTCATAAAGCATAGTTTGTATCAGAAGCTCTCTTTCCAAACAGTTTCAAGCAGCATTTTAATTTTAGGAATTTTCTTGATCCCATGAAACAGCTTATTAACTCCCATGAAGCTCTTATGAGTTGTCTGCAGTTGTATACAAATATCTCAAAAAATTCAAAAGAGACTTGAGATAATAATGGGTTCATTCTTGGCTGTGCATGACTTAATTGCTATTGATCATTTCCTTTGTGACAGAGACTAGCATTGCACCTAGGTCACACTGTAACAATCTATGACAAGATAAGAAGTAGGAATCTGGCCTCTCTGATGGCCTGGGCTAGTCTCACTATTGTCACCAGCACGTCTTGAGTTTGATCTCCAGCCAAGGTGTGACCCACAGGGCACAGTAGATCTCTCCTGATCCTCCCGCTGTGCCCCTCAGCAGTGTATTTCGGCCACTCTGCCTGTTCGCTCCCCACTCTGTTTCTGGTGAGTCCTCTCACTCCCAGCCTCTGGTTTGTACCCCAGCTTTCTACACAAAATACATAAAAAATTAAAAAAAAATAAAGAAATAGGAAATATATCTGTTGTCATTTAAAGAAATTTTCAAGGAAAGCAGATAGGACTCGGATCGTAAGTTTTTATTTATGTCTTAACCACATCGGTACTATAAGAGGCTGAGGATGTACACTATTAACTAACGAGGTAAAGGGGCTTCAAATAAAATTTACCTCAGGTACATTTTAAAATGTATTTATTAAATATATATTTATGTTATTTCATGTGCCTTTTAAAATATGCATCATATATATTTTCAAATGGTTAGATGAATTTCTCTGAGCTAACCTTTAAGTATAAGCATGCAGCTGTAGACTTTGGGACTTTGTTTGGTTTTTATACTTATTGGTGTTTTTTTAATGTGTTCAAAGATGCTAGGATGACATCAAAATTTTTGAATTGCATTTTTTTTCTAATAACAAGAATGGTATCACTAAATTCACTACACTCACACGTAGCTGACTTGTAATTATTAATTATCATAGACTTTAGTTTGCTGGGCAGGATCTTCTGGAGGGAAGATAGCTCCATTTGTGACATCTGAGCTGGTGTTAGGCGAGGGGACAGGGTCGCCCGTCCTCTGTTTTGATTAACAATATTAAAGGATCAGTCAGTTGGGCTAATTGAGGTGGTGGATAAGGGACATTTTAAAAATTGATTTAACTTTGATCAGAAAAAAGTTCAAAATGTCAAAAAAAAGTTCAAACTGTGAGTCAAAATCATGGGTATTGCTTTTTTTTTCAGAAAAACAGAAAGGGAAAAAGTGATCAGAGCACATAAGAAGTGAGAATTGTTTCATGGCTCTTTGCCATGAGTAGAAGACTGAGCTATGTTTGCATCATTAAACATGGAATGAAAATTAGATATTGATGTTCCTTCTTTGGCTTAAAGCATTTAGTGATCCACTTTTAATATTTTCCATATTAATGTACAAGTAACTATTGCTCTTTTTCAAATCCGACTTTAGTGCATTGGATAATGGCAAGATTGAAGATTTGTAGGGCCATACGGTAGGGCTGTGTTTTAAAAGAAATGTATAATTTTTTTGTAATTTAAATGCTTGGATAGTCATTTTCCCATGTTGTCATTTAGTAATACTAATCTTTTAATTACTGATTGGACATTTAATTTCTTTAACTACTGATTGTACATTTTTGAAAGAAGGTTAAAAAAATGAGTTCTAAATTTGAAGTAACTTAAATAATGGTTTTTAAAAACTCTACAATTAGCGGTTATTTCACAGAAACAGACTGCAGCGGCAGAAATTATGTCCTGTATGTCTGTGTTTGCGAGTGTGTGTTCCTGTAAATATGCTGATTCATCGTTTCAGGCCCTCAGTCTCCTGCTTCAGGGGTATGTAGGCAAAACTGCTATGAAAGTGTACTCAGGAACTGATTCCTGTACAACGAACAAATCCAAAAGGAGCTTGTCTCTGGTCAATGTTTTCATCTTCTTTGCCTGAAATGGAAGTAAATGTTCTTACTACCACCGCGAATGACAAATATCAGGAAAGAAGTTATATAACTATTACCTTAAAATTCTTGCATTTTAAGACTTCTTGAGTTATAGACCTAACTTTCCAAGTTGTATATGAATGTTTTAGCGTTTGATGCTTTGTTTTCTTCTCTCTGTGACTATCTGCATCTAGTGAGGTATAAAAACAGGGTTCCCCTCAACCCCTTTAGTATTATGACCTTGCTATCAGATTGTTAGTAGTCAGGAAAACGGAAATTTAGTGAAAGCAATGTATATAAGATGCATTTAAACAGTCTGATACTTAGATTATTCAATACAGTATGCTATGAACGATGCTAAAAGCTGCAGGGGTGAATGGATCTTTGTCAAGGAGTTAGAAATCCCAAACACCGCAGGGTTTTAAAAGCATGCTCGGGAGCGTTTGACAAATGAGTTCAGTTTTTGAATCACCCGGTGAAGTCCAAAAGCACGCCTCCGTGGACTCACCCTGAAAACACCTAGCAGAAGCGACGGAATGGAAAGGTCTCAGCTCAGGCGCGACGCACCATGCCTGGCCGAGTAGCGGACCCCGCGTGGGAAGCCTCGGGGGCGCAGGGCTTCGTGTCCTAGATTCTCCAGCCTGGCCATGCACGACACGCTGACGTTAGCCGCACTCCCCGTGGGCCTCCGCTCACGAGTGGGCCTGTAGATGACTCTCCCGCCCCTTCTCTCTGTCGGACGTGTGTGTGCGTTCCATCTTCCTGTGCTGCTCACTTTCACCGTTCAGCCGGTGATGCTTGTCTGAAACAGAAGCGCCAACACGCGGCTGCTCCCGAGATGCCTTGACATGAGGACGTTCTGAGGGGTTCAGAAGAACAGAGGGTGAGCTCCCTCTCTCCAGGATGCAGCAGAAAGGAGCGTGGCCAGGTGGCATAGAGGGGAGCTCCTCTGACGTGAGGCTGGGAGTCGGGTGATGCAGGGGAGAAGGTTTCGGGTGGGCATACAGAAATGAGCAGGACAGAGGTCTGGCATAACACAAACTTGGACAAGATTTTAAAACATCCCCAGGGTGCGTTTTGTATTCGTGCTTTTTATTGCTTTAGCATCCGTTTGTGACAGTCCAGACGCCGTCAGAAACATGCAGCGTTTGGACAAGTGAGCGCCTATGCAGGCGGCGACATCACAGCAGCTGAGCGGCAGCGGCCGGCCGTGGGGTGCCCTGAGCCAGGGCACCTGCCTGGCTCGGCTCCCTCCAGCCGGGCACCCCCTCCCACCCCTCTTCGCCTCTGACCGGCTCCCTCACGTCCTCTGCATGCGAGTTTGTGGGTCCATTGTGCCCCATTTGCTTTGTCCCTTCATCGCCCCATCTAACGCCATGTGGACACCACAGTAAAGCTCGGTGGAGACGGAAAAGGCTTTTTTAGAAAGGGTGTCCTGATCCACCCGACGCCCGCTTCAAAGAGTTAGTCTCAGAGCAGTTTGTGGAAGGTAGAGCTATAGAAATAAAGGTAATACAATGAATATAGTAACGGGAGAGGACAAAGAGATCAAAGATGGCTTTGAATTTTTTGAGCTTATCTTACAAAGAGAACGATTGAGGTATTTAAAGAATTAGGAAATCAAAGGTATTTCAGTGTCCCAAATCAGAAAAAAAAAAATGGGCCCTATTTTTGCTTAGAATGTTTTATTTTTCCATTTAATTCCTAGTTTTTTTGGATTACAGTATAAAATCTAATCTTATTTGTATTTCTACTAGGCAAATTTCCCTCTAACATGATTGAAAATTAACTAGAAGTTGGATTCACATAGCCTTATCACGTATTGTACATTGTCTTAAATATACATTATTATAAACAACAGGTAGTATTAGACGTGGAATTTGATCCATAATGCATCTTTGCATTTATCTATCCATGTATCTAATGCACCATTAAACAAGAATGCTTCTTCTTACAGTTCCTCCTTGTTAGGTTTGCCTTAGTATAAAATGAAGCATCTGCTTGCCCACTGCGTCCTGCACTGGCTGTCTTGCAGTCTACATTATGAAATAGTACTTGTGTTTTTACTGCCACCGTCTTAGCCTACAATTAATTTCGGGCATCGGATATTTTCTAAGAAAGGAGAGATGCCTCCGAAGAAAATAAGAAGGAGAGTGAGAGACGCCTAGAGAATATAGGATATTCAAGGAAAGCTTAGAAATGGTGGAAAGCTAAGGCAGGTAAAGCTCTCACTGGCTGTGTGAGGTCGTGCCTGGGTGGTGGACTTTCCCCATGCACTATGAGTGAGGAGAACTATGACCGGCACTCTGTGCTCAGCACGGCGGTGACTGTAGAAAGATAATGCAACTTCTGCATGCCGAGGTGGGGAGCCTCCAGCTTGGGGAGGTGTTGGGTTGATTGTTGAAACAGAAGAGTGGGCATGTTCCTCACTCTGGAAGAAGGGAGAGAGGTGGGAACTAATGCGAAGGGGGCTGAATTCCTTATCCAGTCCGAATGAACAAGTACCTTTCGGATGAGCAGGGGCCACAAGATCCAGAGTCCACATCATTTGGAAATCAGTGGAATAGCTACTCACTCCTCTCCTCTCTTTCGCCATCAAAATCACACAGAGTCTTCCTGACCTCCCTGTCGCCCCCTCCAGTTCCTTCCCCTTTTCTCTCTCCCTCTTCAACATGAGGAGGCATTTATCTCTAAACCTGGAAAAGCTTTCTCACCAGGCACCAAACTACCAGCGCCTTATTCTTGACTTCCAGCTTCCAGAACTGTGAGGCATAAACGTGTCTGAGGTCACCAGCCCGGTCCATGGTGCTTGTTAGCTTCAAGCGGACTCAGACAAGACAAGCATCTTTTTTATTTGTTGTGTCATCACGTTTTTAATTTCTTTATTTCCATCACTGTTACATGCACTTTGGAACACGTTCCCTCTTTCATCTATACATTGTAGTACCATTTGCTGAATTCTAGAAGGAAAATGGAATGTATATTTTTGCGTGTAGTTTTGTTTGGCATTAAAAGTGCTCTATAGGGATTTCAGTATGTTTTTGATAATGTTTGAGGATTTCTGTCAAGATTTAAGATAAACTGAGAATGTATAATTATCTCTATAACGGAATAGTCAAAAAATTGCCAAGAGGGTTTTGTAGATATGTGATACTCAGGCGACGGTGGGTTTCTGTACCGGTGTGGGTACCAGTGCTGTGTTCCGACTGCTCTGCTCCTTTCCCCGCCTCTCCATCACCTTCCTTACTGCTGTGTTACCAAACCACTATTACACTACTCAGAAGTAAAGCACCGATTTCCTTTTGAGAAATTAAGTGATTAATATAGAGGTAAAGAATGTGCCTATACATGTACTAGATATACTTGCATATATAATTAAAATACATTTTATTTTTAATTCCTGACAGGAAACAGCTTATTATTAAAAATTCTATGATTTTAAAAATGTTTTTTCATCATTCTTCATTTTGTGCCTTTTTCCATCTCAGTTGAAATCCTCATGGGCTTCCCATCACTAATTCATCCGTGTGCCATCACCGCAGTCCTGTGCACTCACCCCCCCCCCATTTTTGATCCTATTCACTACTCTGCCCCCATAACATCTCTCTGGTATATAGTTTTATTTTTCAATAATGTCAGTGCAGAACAAAGTCATGGAAGCGAATGTACATCACATGGTTTATATTGACCCCTCCAAATGCTACCCCCAGTTGGCTTCTTGTTTCCTGTGATATTGACCCATTAAAATGAGGAATATAATATCAAATATCAAATATCATTTGATTAACTTTAGTTTCCTTCAGCCTTTCCTGAATGATAGTGGGTCATCGTAAAATACTTCTAATTACTGGGAAGCCAATATCGTGCCTGTTTGTACACTCTTCTGCCCTTTCGTCAGGAATGTCTCTGAATTCAGCGACAAGAAGTGTGTGCTTGTGTCAGCAGGGAAAAGTGGCCTTTCCCTGTGGCAGAGAGCAGTCACCACACCTGGGGTCCATCACACTGGGGTCCTCCCCCCTATGAGTGCCTCGGCCCTCGCCCATCACAGCCGGATGGAGGAGGGCGGCAGGCTGTTGGATCTCTACTTGTTGCCCATTGTCCTCACCCAACAATACCCAGATAACAAGGACAACAGCAAACCAAACCGCCCGCGGTCTGACGGCTTAGGGGGGCAGCGATGGCTTCTCTCCTTTATTCCGCTCTGGCCTTGGGCAGGCGGGCTGACATTCTTTTCTAAAGTTGAATCAACTAGAAGAAAAGACTATACTTTAATTTCTACAGATGCAGTGGCTTATTTTAAGTAGAGAAAATAAAAGAAATAAAGATGTGTTTCCATTTGCTTCTTAAAATAAACGTCTGCATAAATATGCTCTACTGAGATGAATGTCCTATGGGAAGGACAAAGGCATTTAGAGTAGAGAACCGTTTTCCTGGACAAAGTCTTCCTGAAGGCAGTGTGCATTTTGACCGAGGGAGGCAGAAACTTTACTCCCAGGTGAGATGTGCAAAGTTAGTCATAACCTCTAAATATCTACGAACTCTCCAATGATCCTAAAGCTGCTATATTTTTATCTTGGAAATGCAAGGCTCCCGGTAATGGCTTTTACATCTCACCATCACCTATCATGGTTGTGTTTGTTTTCTGAAGCGCTAGCAGGCCTGCAAAGAATAGATTATTACTTTGCCTCATGAAAATCAATTAAGGATTTTGTCTAAAGCTTTATCAAATGCCACAGAATTCACACAGCCTGGAGGGCGTATACATAGCAGGGGTGTTCCCGGGGATGATTGACATATACATCCCAGACTCTGGGCGGGAAAAGGAACAGAATTTGGGCCTATTGCCAAGACCCCGGCTCCAGCGGCCGGCTCCATACAGAAGCCACCCCGTAGCCACGACGGTTAAGGGACTGTCCTCCCAGGCAGAGCGGAAAGCTGATGGGTGGCACTTAGAAGGGTGGGAAATTACACAGGGCAGAGGCTGGCTCTGGGAGGGCACCCGAGAAGAACATATTTGGTCTCTAAGTATCCTAGGACTTTCTTAACGCTCAGCTTTGTACACTGGGGCCCTCCTGCTTGGAATGCTTTTGCAGCAACCCCCCCCCCCCGCCCCCGGCCTTCGGGATTTCTCAGAACCTGTGTAAACATCACCTCTCTTGGGGGGCTATCCACCTTGTCTTTTGCTTTGTACGTTTTCCTAACACCCTCATCATTCTGCTTTGATTGTTCAAACATCATACGCAACCCCCCCCCCATCTCTCAGTGTCATCCCCACTAGAACTCAGAGGTGTCTGGGTTCCCTTTGAGAGATTAGCATTGTCATCCGATTATCCTGACGTGAAATTAGAGACAGATATCTTTTGAAGGGTATTTTGCTTTTCTTGTCTTTGAAATATATCTAGAAGTGGTTGGCACCAAGGTGCAAGCATAATGTTAGATATATTTGCATGTCTAATTTTAAAATGCAGATTCTGTTGCCTTTCCAAGCACCTTAATGACGCTATAATTCTCGTGAAGAATTTGGCTGTGACTAACACATGTGCAGCTCTCCATTGTTTCATGTATAAAAATGATTTTAATCTGAAAGAAAACAGAAAAGATGATAAAAGACAGCTTCATCAAATTGATTTGGTGTCACTAAAACCAACTTGACTATAGAATTTTTTTTTAATTTATGAAATGAATCCTGATTTTATATTTGCTTTTTCCCATAAGAAGGCTAAAATTGTAACTTTGTTCCTATTTTGTTTTGTGATGTTATTTTTAGTATTTTCTTCCAAGCTAGATGCAAGAGAGGAAAGTCATTGTGAAGCACTCAGAATAAATTTATTAACCAAACAGACATGCCACTGCACACATGGAGCATAAAATCTATGGGATACAGGAAAGAGCAGCAGACACGTCAAGCATAAATTGTTCTGTGACTGGAGGAGGGATGTTTGTGTATATATATATATATATATATATATATACGCATATATATATCACTATTTTATGATATAAAAAAATCAGGCCTCAATTATTAAAGATCTCTCTCTCTCTCTCTGCAAAATCAGGCCTTGATTATTAGAGATCTCTCTCTCTCTCTTTCTCTCTCTCTGCAGCCCTCTCCCCAGCTGGATGAGATTGCAGAGAACTTTGAGGCCATTCATTGCAGTTTTCATTAAGAGCATCCTGGTTCTTAGGCCGTGGGCCCCAGTGCTCCCTCTGTCAGAGGGCCTGAGAGCCTGCTCCTTATCGTCTGTGGGTCCTGAGGACTCAAGAGTTGGTCATCCCTGGTCCATCCCAGTTGGATGTTCCTCCATTGCTGCCCCCATGTCTGGTCTCAGGGAGCTGGGACCACGGGACTCTGTGTGCACGTGGGGTCCCTGTCTCTGCTTTTGTGAAACCTGCTTCCCTTCCTCCCACTACCTTGCAGTGCGGAGGTTCTGTTATTCCTCTCTCTCGGGAGGACTCTGTTAAATATCTTCTTATAGACAAGCCCTTCACTTCCCCCCATACCCTTGCCAGTGGATACTGTGGTGGGGATTGCCTTTAGTGAGGTGACCTAACACAGGAACAGTCTCGTCAACTACTCCTGTAGCTGGGTGCCCCCAACCCAACCGCAGAGGGGAAGGTCTATTTTCATTCCTTTTACAATGGAACCTGCTCTTGTGAAGCAGCAAAGCATAGGGTCACTTCCACAACACGTTAATATTACTTGGTCTTGAAAGGAATACTTGCCATCGTTCAAGTGGAGCCTGGAAATCCAGACACGGTAGAGGCTTCAGAGAATGCAGTTCTGTAGAAATGGTGTTTGCTGGAGACTGAAAGATGAACAATTGTTGTCCAGGTAGATTAATAAATAAGGAGATAACACATTTAATGACCTGATGGTTGAGTGGAGTGGAAGAGAAGTGAAATGAATATATTCGTCTGGCTTAGTCTAATTTACAGGTAGTTCTAAGCCTTAAAACACTTAAAATCTGGAGCGTGGGAATCCTGTGTTTCTAAGTCCTACAAAGGTTGGAACCCAATGTTACCAACTCATTAAAAATACCTGAAGAGTGATGAAAACATACGAACCTAGCTAGCTGGTGAGCACGCAGAAGGCCCTTTCCACTGCTGGGAGGAAGTGACTGCTACTTGAGTTTTAGACTCCTTGAGGTTGACCAGGCAGCTATCTCTGTCCACATGGGCCCACTGACCACAGAGCGGGGGCCGTGTTTTCCAATGTTGTGTGTGACTAGTGCATGGAAGTGATTGTCTCAAAAGCTGTTGTTTTGCAAACTGTCTTCTTATAATATTGTTCTACTGCTTATGAACTTCTTTAGTTCCCAGCTGGGGATAATTAGGAGGCTAAAAGAAAATCTAGCAGTAGACTCTGATATTCCTGGGACCTGGAGGTGACCATCTACCCAGCCCATCTACCTGCCTTCTCTCCATCTGCAGCAATTTGTGTCATGCCTAGGGCTGGTGTCGGTCCCTACTGGGGGAAATGAGACAAAGAAATGCATGTCCTTCAGCTGATCCAGATGCAGCTATGCACTTGAAATGTGAACAGGCCAGAGGTGCAGGGGTGAGAGAGTTTACCAGAGACACAGTGGGAATCAGAACAGGCAGATCCACTAAAATACACTGCTGAGGCTCAGGTCTGCCGAGCCATGTGGGTCACCTCCCTGGCAGGGACTCAAACTCGTGCTCCAGTGGCTGTGGATTGCATAGCTTCCTGGTGGTGCGCTGTAACCGGCCGTGCCTAGGGAGGGCGGAAATCTGGCATCTTCATTCATTAAACTATGCGTGACATATTGCAGTAGTAGAAGTATCGCAGCCTCGCTAAGCTGTGGTCAGCCGGCCGGGCCCGGCGCAGACTCCAGGTGAGGCTCCTCCTCCTCCTCCTATCCTATCGTGTCCTGTCTCCTGTCCTGTTTCCCATCATTCCAGGAGGGAAATGGTTAGTCATGAGGTTCGGAGCCACTTAGGAAAAATGCACTTATCTCCTCCTGGCATTTTCACTGTCAATCAGGAGCTCTGTGGAGAAAGATCATGAGTGAAATTTATTTTCTTTATCATGCAGTCATAGTGGAGATAAAAAACTTGATCTGAGCAATGGTCTGAAATCACTGCTTTAAACTTTTAATGTGTGTTTCTTCCAGGCACTGTTTTCCTGGACTATTCTCTAAGGTTTATGGTTATAGAGAAATGTCTTGTATGAGTAAATAAATAATAAAAAAAAAAAACCCTAATATATAGATATATTGGTGAATGCTGAATGAAACCACCCTGACCGTGCTTCTGTTCCGTTCTGAAGATTATGCCCATGGGTTTTATTGGTTTTAAAATTCATCTTTATGAGTGTAGAGGTTAGCTCATTTTTGAGCCTTCTTTTGCTGCAGAAGAAATAAAATCATGTGTCTCTACATTAGATTTCTCTCCCCTGTTCTCTGGTAAGTTTCTTTCATAATTCAACAGAGAATTTATCAGTTTATCATTTATAATGCCTCAGTTTTTTGTAGTTTCATCTGTTGTGAAATGTTTCAATGTATAATTCACTGTGGGTAATTTAAAGTACATATTCTTTGCATGGAAAAACTGCTTTTCTTTTCTAAAGATGTCATTTTCAATGAAAAGAATCTTCTTTTTATTTTAATCAGATTGCCTTTTTATACCGGCTACATCATCTTGGAACAAAGAACCTCAAATGACAGGAAAACTGTTTATTACCATTATATACAAGAATAAGGAAAAACATATTGCATGTGATTTTCCTAACTTGTTTACTCCTTTCATGGGATTGAAAAAATAATAGCCATCCTTATCAAGTCAAAGTGATATTTTGATGCTTGGATTCTAAGACTTTGCTCATTCTCTGCTTTTGGTAAAATTTTCTAAGTATCATTTGTAATGTTCGTCTTTTGAAAATAAATCAGTCATTTGCTCTATTTTCCTTAATTTTATAGTTTTCAAATGATCCGTTTGCCCAGCTTAGCTGACACGCGTCACTAAGTTGCAGGTGTGCAGCATGACAGCTTGATTTACGTAGAGTGTCAATGACAGCAATAAAGGTTCAGCTCACACCCATCTTCTCATACAGACACTGTAACAGTCATCTTGGAACAACTTATTTCAACGTTGATTTCATTCAGTGTTGACTTTAATCTGCATTTATGTCTCCAGGTAAATAATATGCCTCATGGCTTCCACAGAAAGAAACACAAGGGCTTTCTCGCCTCAGCGACATTCAGGAGGCTGAGATCCATCCATGAGGTTGAACCTGAGACCTATGGGTCTC
>NW_004567117.1:43701385-43715316 GCF_000260355.1 Condylura cristata | reverse complement strand
TTCCTACCTTGGAGTGCTCCCCTCATCCTGCCTGGGGAGTGCTCTCTGTGCACATATCAGCTCTTTTTCCTTTGTCGCATTTCTCCTCTACCCACAAGGTTGCCCTGGCCCTAAAGGAGTGATTCCAGGGTCCAATCATTTATGGATTGCTGGAACCTGGAAGAATAAATAACTGATGCATGTCAAGAATTGTATTTTTCCTGTTAATGCCTACATTATTGATACCAGGACAAAGCATATTACCTTACAGAGGTCTTTAAACATTCCAGTAGTAACTATATCTCTCCAACGTATAGTTTACTTTGTTCTTCCATGCTTTTGAATAAAAAACAAACAAACAAACAAACAAACAAACAAACCTTGCGAACAATTCCTCCTGAGCGACTCTTGATGAAACAGGCAGAAATGAAGATAACCCTCCATGCAAATCATTAAGCACTCCTGAGGCCGTCGGGGCTGGTAAATGGAAGGTGAGATTGAGGCGTGTTCATTTTCGTCTGCACGGTCTTGGAAGCAAGTTCTTACTCTTTCCACACAGACTCTTGTCATTTCCCCCTGGGGCCCACGCTCCCCTGGGATATACAGGACTGTGCCCCCATGGGGCCTGTCTCTGTGTGGGGCGGGACCTTGCCTGTCTCCCTTGCCTGTGTCCAGGGGCACAATCGTGCTAGTTTAGCCCAGACAGAGGTGCCCTGAATCGTGTCACATCCAAGAGGCTGGCACATCCTAAAGAAACGTTGTAAAGAAAAAGGAACACGACTCCATGTTGTGAAAATAAGCCGTGGGTGGGAGTTTAAACTGATGCAGCTATTTTGCAAAGTGATCTGGATTTTACCTTAAAAAAATAGCAGTGGAAAGGGCTTCTAGCGACGACCGCGGGACGTCAGTCAAAGAACCACGGGTCTACCACGCTGGCCACGGTGCCCCTTCCCGTAGCTGGGGCTTGGAAGCAAACGGACGCCCGTGGAGGGAAGGCTGGGGCCTGGAGAAGTGGTCTGTCTGCACCGTGGAGCTCTGCTCGGACACAAGGAAAGATGAAGTATTGTTTCTGACAGCAAAATGGAAGGAGCTCGAGGGAATCGTGTGGAGCGAAGCATTAGAGAATGACAAAGACAAATGCTGGCCATTTGCACAGTGGGGACTGGACAGAGTAAAACAAAACAAAAGTGAGATTTCTCAGGACAGGGTGGGGGACACAGAATCAAAGGAGATCTAAGTGATGGTGGGGTAATGTGTTCGGCTTTTTGCTCAACACAGAATGTTTTGTCGTGTACATGAATGACTAAAATAAATAAATAAGTGAGTGGCGTCACATACCGATAACAGCAGATATGTGCAAGACACAGTAGGTCCCCTTGTCTCCGAATATCTCTTACGCAGAAGGGTGTATTGTTGGTGATGCTAGACATGGGGAGTGGGGGTATAAGATACACATTTTTGTGTAAATAATATAGCTATTCAAAATGCCAAGGTTTAAAATAAACATATTATCCAACAGACCTGAATCGAAACAGAGCTGCCTCTGTACGTTAGGGGATATGGAAGGGCAGAGCCTCACCTTTTTAAAGCTTGAACTTCCCATTTCAACGGCTCGTGGGGGTCACCCCAAGAGACCCAAGGACGAGCTGTATATCTCTCCTGTTGATTCCTCTCAAAAGGTGTGTGCAAAGATGGTGTGGATTGATGCACTCGGATTGCCTGCTTCCTGCTAGTCGCAGTGAATATTAGCTGTTACATGTCTATTGCTGCACCAAAGACATCTTTTTGTCACAGTAAAAGCAAAAGGACCAGAGACACTTAAAAGTGACTCAGGATATAAGGCAACTTGAAATAGGTGAGGTAGACGAAACCTTTCACGTCTGCAGCTTGGTAGGGTGTTAGACTGTAGAATTCTAAATGTGTCCTGCTTTTACCAACTTGCTGATGAGGTCTCTTTGTGAATGTGATTTATTTATAAAGCCATTATGTGCATTTGACAACAGCTTTATCTCCTTTATGTTTGCTTGTTGGTTTATTTTTGAATTATTCAAGCTTCTTTCAAGGCTGTGTCATTTTCAGTTGACTGTTGGTCTCCATAGATAAATATTTGATCTTTCCTGACTTTTGAGATAAAGTCTGGTCCCCATTTTGTATGTTCCAGTGGCAATAGGGCAGCTTTGATCACAGGAACTTGTGCTGATTTATGTGACTGTGGAATTTTCTCTGACCGGGGAGTCCTGTCAGCTAGTGATTGTACACTGTCAATATGAATTCCCAGCATGGAGCCAGGACTGGCATATGAACATGCTAAATGCATGCAAAACACATAAGTACATTCCTTCTAGTTCACATTAATATTATTTTATAATTATTGTGTGGTAATATATGATGATGATGTAGCAAAAAATCCTTTATTGTATCATCTTTCCCTGTTGTGACTGATACCACCTCACCCTTCCTTTGCATCTCAGAGGACATTTTCCAAATGATTTGGATTAGGTTCTGCCAGTAAGTCACACATGCAGGAAATTTAGGAGCAATAGGAGGCGGGACCATCCAGAGCTGCAGAATCTCTGTTGTTCTGGGCAGGAAAGATGGCCATCAGAGTCCAGTGTCGCACCATCTGCACCCAAGTTCCCTCGGTTCTATCCAACTCCAGTTCTGGCATGAAAGTCCTTTCTACAGGAAAATCTGTTAGGATTCTGTTGTCCTGACAGGATCCTAACTAGCTCAGTGAGTTTGTAGAATCTCTATTTCACTAGAGGACAACATTGCTCATATACTATTTTATGAGAAATTAGAAAAGTTTAAGGTTCAATTTGTTCTCTGAGATTTCCAGAACTATGGGCAGTGCTGTCTAAACTCCATAAGAAAGTTAGATTATGATCAGTTATACATTTTTGTCTACTACTAGATATTGAGTTACTTTAGTAGTTATATTTTCACTTATTAATTTTAATATTATGTTTAAGAAGTTTATTAATATACAAAAGAGATATTTAAATAGTTCTCTGGGTGATATTCCATTTTTTGCCCCTCCATAATAACACTGGGTGTTTTTCACCTGTCCTCACATTCAGACCTGTTGAGACAAATCAGATCCCTACAAACAATCTGTAACAATTAGTCATTTTGCTACAATATTAAGGCTTTGGCCTGGTTTTGTTTTTCAATAGTGGAAAGCTGCTCATCTTTAACATCTGACTAGTGCCTGAAGTCTTCGGGTCTTCCGTGGATTCACTGAGTCATCTAGATGAACAATTTTAGTTTCTGTTTTAAATCTGTTGATCATTTGTCATTGCTACTCTTGTTTGTTACGAATCTACCAAAGGTGCTTCAAAGCATATTTCATAAAGCTCCCATCATTTATTTTGAAAGATGGATTCACTGACTGAAGAAAGAAAAAGGGAATATTTTGCCCTTCTATTGTGCAACAGGTCCAAAAGGGGATTTTGTCTTCCATGACAAAATTTGCTCTGATTCCCTTTGAATCTCAAGTTGGGCTTTGTAACATCATTGTGGGCCTCTATATTTGTAAGAGGATTCTTCTAGCAGGAAACTCTCAGAAGGGCACCATTTTAAGTTGTGATTCTTACTAACCTCTTGAACAAAATATATTTGCTTGATTTCTTGTTATTAATTCAATGAAACTCAAAACCAAACATTAAATCACATTTATGCACTACGGTTGATTATTTGAATGGAAAATGTAAATCATATAAAGTCAAAGCTGAAGGCGCCAGACTTCAGGTTGACTAAGCAGGTATTGATGAAAATGCATTGCTAGAAATAAGACTAGAATGTTCGGTAGGTATTGAGGGGAGGCCTCGTTAGAATTGTGTATTATGAATAAGTTAATAAGTGAAATTAATAAGTTAATGTCTGAAATGATGATCTGGATTATATGAAAGAAGCTAGAAATAATGTATGGGAAGTTTGCGGGACGTTTCATTGAGCAAGAGGATCTGTATTAAAACTGTGCTGCAGGAATGAATGCATCAGGAAATGAAAGTGTGTCCCTCGGAAGTAAAACGATGTGCACTACTGATGCATTAAACAATATGGATGAATTTCAAAGCAATATACTGAGTGAAAGCAGCCAGACACAGAAATTGCATACTGCATGATTCCATTTATATAAAGGTCTAAAAGAAGAAAGTTAATCTATTGTCCTAAAAATCAGAACAGTGGCTGCTTCTAGAATGGGCTGATTGATAGGGGAGGGAACGTGTGCTTTCTTGGGTAACGAGACTGTGCTCCCCCTTATTAAGAGTATTCCTAGGTGTTTGCATTTGTAAACATGAATCAAATTGTGCATACAAAATCAGCTCACTTTGGTATACTTAAATTCACTTCTAATGAAAACCAAAGGGCATGTGTTTGGCAGCCTAAACGTGTGTTTTAGGCATCTCAATGCCAGGCTGGAGTGGGCAGCATTCTTTCTAATGATGGCGCCATATGCATTCGTATGGAGGTGCGACAGGTTACCTAGCGGCACAGATTGGATTCTTGCATTTTTTCTTTTTTTTCCTTTACTTTCCCCCTTTATTATTATTTATTTACTGGCTATTTGACATACTGCCACTATGATCATCCTAACAACTTTTTAAATTCCTGGACTTCCAACTCCTTGATGCTCACTCTGCTGACATTTTGCCTCCAGTGACTCACATAGGGACAGAGATAACATTAAATGCTCGATTAATATTTGTAAAATGAGTGAATGTTTGAAATTCCTATTCCAAAGGGAGAAACATTTTCTTTTTTAACACAAATAAGCATTTTAAAAATTATCCTCAAATGTTGTATCCATTCGGGGCTGAGAGGCCTAGCAATACCCTGATGCAGTTAGAGCATCGTTAGGTAAGAGGAACACTTCCCCCCACTGCTAAAACAGCAGGGTGCCCACAGTTCTGCTCCTCAGTGCTGTGATTCTTTGCTCCCCTGTAGACTGCCGGCTCCTGAGAGCCCACCACCCTCTTGGCCGGGCCCCACTCGAGCACACTGCTGTCTGTTTTGATGGGGAGTACCTGATGCTGGTTTCTCTGAAATATTTTGCACGTCTTGTACTATCTTGCACCTTTTTAAACACCTACAAGCCTGTTGGACCCACAACTCTGTAGAAAGGTGATAATGCTTTCGTAGATCCACCAACTGAATATACCAGTTGCTTAGCATTAAAGACCTAATGAATGACATACGGAGACTCATCTTAGTAATTGGGCAATTCCAGAAAGCAGTCATTTTGTGACGTCATTTTGTGACATTTTACTCTCTCATTTTATTTTTCATTGAATTTCTGTCAAAATCATGTCTCCTTTTTCTTATTGACAGTTTGTGTCTTGTTGAATGAATTAGTAGAATCCTATAGCATTTATCAACCTTAATAGTGACGATATTGACAAGAATATACGCTTAATTTTACCATGTTGCAATCTGTGATTGTTTGGTTACCCATCACAGGTTCTGAGGATCCTGCTATTATTTTATCAGTTTCAGTAAGGCAGAATTTAGTGATGTAAGCAGTGTGATGCTGAAAGTTGCTAAGAATTGGGGCCAGGGCTTGAAATCCTTAGCCTGTGTTTTCAATAGGTGTCATCGTAACTGATGCCTCTGTATGCTCACATCTTAAATGTTACAAGTGTTCTGTCTTTGGAGTTTTTTTAATGATGTCTTGTGTTATACAAAAATGTGAGAGGCACAAAATTACATGAAAAACCACGAAAGACACTCTACCAACTGGCAGTAGGTATGTTTGTACGTCTGATAACTCCACTTTCCAGCCTGTGCATGTCAGCAGTGTTGTTTCACAGTAGTTATACACAGTGTTGTAAACAAGAATTATGTTTTAGGTGGGAGGTGTGGCAAAGTGAACAATAGAGGGAGGGCTACCTGTCCTTGTTGCTATTTTTCATAAACTTTTGCTTCTGTGCATTCATGAGAGGGACTTTATTCCTTATTGTGTTCTCAGTGCAAATACAAACTGCCCATGGAGTGCTGTCTATTTTACCTCAGTAATTTGTTTTTAAATAAGGAAAATGCCCCGAAGTCAACATTTCAAAACCCATATAAAGTTCTATGATTTTCTTTCATAATAAGTTTAATAGGTTTAACCTTCCTAACCAGGCTTAATTGATTTCTCTTGTCACAGTGCTGTAACAGGAATATTTATGTTCAGAGGGAATACTGTGTTTTCCTAATTATACTGAATGTTGTACATTATTTTATCATTTGACCTTTAAACGCAAGTTTTTAATTTATCTTTTTAAAATGAAATAGTAGCTGTCCACTGTTTTTAAAATTAGAAATTATTGAGCGACTTGTAATTGAATGTGCTAATGGAAACTTAAAAAGTGGAACTACAAACCAAACGATGGGTGGCTAATTCGTTTATGGGGAATTATTCGTTTTATCCAATATTTAAAGCTCTATGTTATATAAGAAGTTGGTATAACTCCAAATGAAGCATGAATACGTGGATCCCAGAAACTGTGGTGAACCACGTAGGACCCCTGTGGACAAAGGCTCTCATACCTGCTGCCAGGCTGAGAGCTGCTGACCGTGCCAGCTAAGCCATCTACAGAGTCACTCTCAGCTAACAGAGACTGCCTTACCAGGGTAAGCCTCCTTCCAGGGGCCACTGCCTCCAGTGGCCGATGCAGAAGTATCCAGATGTGCTTACGTCAGTGGAGCTAGTTGGGACATTTTTTTGCCATAGGAGGCCTTGTAGAACTACCTGACCCTCCTGGTAGAAAGGCTTCCCATTTCACCTGCCTCTGCTCAATCTTGTCTACCAAAACACTCAGCTGTGTTATTTCTAAGAACATGCTGCAACAAAATTCCTGCATGCGAATCTCAGTGTCTCACAGTGGCTAATAAACCCTAATGCATGAGAGTCACTATCAAGAGGAGTCCTGGGCATATTCTGCTCTGCTCAGTCACACCCTGCAGGGACACAGATACCATCCCACCCCAGGGCCTGCATTCCTTTCCCTCAGACAAAACTGGGGTTAAGCCAACACATAACCTGGACCAGAACGTGCTGGTCTGCGAGGGAGTAACAGGAGTGAAGAAGTGACTAGGCTTAGTCTGCGTGACCAGAAGGAGCCAGATGTTCTTGGGGGTGTGTCCCCAAATGGGTGTGTGTTGGGGGGTGGATACAAAGTTGCCTATGGGATAAGTGATGGCTGGGTGAGGGAATTTTTGTATTACAGGATTTAATGCCCTTTGCTGCTTTACCCTTTGATGTCTCAACTCAGGACACTGAGTTGACAAACTTTGCTCATAGAAGATGACAAACACAGTGGAACACTAGAATGAAGCAGGAATGACAGAACTGCTAAGGAAAATGGCAGAAATTTATCAAACAGTACAAACGGGGTGTGACCCAGAAGGTACTGTCCTGTGGCAGGCAAGAGATTCCATGAACTGTGTTCTAAGTGGGCCTGGAGGACACCCCCCATGTGGTAAAGGATATGTGGGTGAGAAGCACACATCAGTCTTGTCAAAGGGTCTGAAGACCGAGGATCAGAGAATCTGTTATGGAGCTGGGCTCCCTAACAGCCGCAGGGCTGACAGACAATTCGTTTCCGATAATAGGGCTTGGGGTAGTTTCCAGCCCTCAGAAGCCAGGGGAGACCAGGAGTCAGACCAACCCAGAGGGGTCTATCAGCCACCAGGCCAGACAGACTTACTCTTCCCCAAGTGAGCAATAGTGGTGGCCAACAGTTATTCATCAGCTTCTGCAGCTAGAGGAAACCAAGGACAAGTGACTGTGAAGCTGCAAATGGCCACGCAAATAACAAGCCAGTGTCTTCACGCCATTCCCAGACCTGGGACAAATGGGCTCCTGGGAGGAATAAGGAAGTGATGCATTGGCAATCCCTCACTCTTTTCAAATGATCTCACACTGTGTATTTAGGTATTTTTGCATGGGAGAGAAAGGGTTTCTGAGTACCCTCAGAACTCTTTTAACACAGGATTAAAGTGGGGTGCTCTGGCGGCCAGAGATCAGTGGACCGGGCCCACCGGAGCTGAGATTTTCTCAGGAGCCTGAATGTCTAAGTGAAAAGGACAGCTGGGGAGTGAGGTTCACAGCTACCTGATGGGAAACGTCTGGTGGAGGTCCTAACTCCTCTCCCATCTCCAGAGCAGCCCAGTATCACCGCCTGCATGAATGGCTGTGACTCTGCCCTGTCGAGTTGCCTGCTCCGTCTCGCAAAACCAGACAGGTCCTGGAGATTGCCAGGAAGAACAAAGATGTTACCTAACCCAGATGTGTGCCAGCCTTGATTTTTCTACAGCCAGTTAGCCTGACCTCCCGTACGTAGACTGAGAGCCCCTGGCAGATTGGTTTGCTTTTCCATCATTACTAGGAAGGAGGACCGAAAACCACTCTCTTTCACGTGGAGTGAGCACAGTGGAGATGCGTGGCTCGCTGGTGCCTGCGGTGACCGAGCTCTGATGAGGACAGTTCAACAGAGTGACAGGTGCCCGTAGGCCGGCAGCTGGCCCAGCTGATTCATGCACTTGGAGTTTGAAGCTGTTCCCAGAAGCTTATTTCCAGCACCACTACTCTGGTCCTCTCGCTGCTTGGATCAGTTTAATATTCCTTAACGAATTTCTCTGTTCTTAATTAACTAGAGTGGATTGACTTGTCTGCAGTCAATACAACGTGAAAATATTACAATCAGCAATTTTCTATTTTTGTTGAATGACCTTTATGATTTGCTCATTTCCTCATTCGACAAATTACCAAACACCAATTGAACACTTGAATTGTTAGAAAGTAGAGCTGTAGATATGACGCTTGAAAGCCCGTGTGTGGAGGAAGCAGGAAGGGTTAATGCGTCATCACACAGCAGTTCGTTTAGTGTTATGAGGCCAGCGCTGGCCATTCTGTTGCTACAACAGTGCTGCCCACTGCACTGACATCCCACTGAGTACTGAGACAGTGAAGAGTCCAGCTCCTCATCGACATCACCAAAGAGCATCCAAGAACAATGAGAAGTCCTGCAAAGACGATGTAATTAGAGGCAAGGTGTTGACTGTTTTAGGCACCATACAAAAAAGTGAGAGCACAGAGGAAATAAGACACTGATGGCAAATAATATATAGTGCAATTATTTTAATAGGCATGGTTTTTTTTATGTCACTAGGGTTTTGATATGAATTTTATCAAGACATTAATGCATAATCGTTTGATGATGCATTCAGGGATTATTATCCTTATTTTAGAAATAACTCCACTGAGTTTCACCCAAAGAGGAAATCACAAGACATGTAAATTTAATGAAGAAGTATTTGCAATCTATATCTGTTTACAGGAAATTTATGCTTTTTTGAGCATAACATGCATAAAATTATATGTACTCATCCTTACAAAACATTGGCAAAAACAGAAGTTTAATCAAACAGTAAAAGAAATCTCAAGATTTTTGGTTTGCTAGGTTTTTTTTATTTGTATTTTGTTATGAAGCAGAGGGAGATACATACACCATATACAAAGTTATTACTGTTAGTTTAAAATCCGGAGAAAAAAAATAAAGTCTCAGTCTGCTTATTATGTCAGGAGTGATAAAGAGAATGGTGGTATTTTAGCCTTCATTTCCATGTGATTGATTGCTCAAAGCCCAAAGCTAAGGTAGGAAAGGAAAAAAATCAGGTAGGATAAGATGAGAATAAAGGAAATTATGAAGCACTTGCTTCAAAAATGGACTAGAACGGGATTTAGTCATGCACACACATCTTAAATTAGAATCCCAATAACGCAGCAATGAAGGACCACAGCAGCCCTTAAACATTTTAATAGTGTTTTAAGAGAAGCACAGAACCAGTGCAGACATTTCTTAGATGGTCTAGTACTCATGAAAAGATGATTTCTTCATTTTCCCCTGTTACTTTAGCATCTTTAATATACTTAGATAGATAATAATAGTCCTTTAGATGATCTACAGTTATTACTCTGCACTTGATATTCTAACGAACAAGGTTCAGGTGAGCTTGTATAATCTGTTCTCCTCTGTCCAGCTGAAGCAGCAGATCTCAACACCTGCCTTCTGGAAACGAACTCAGCCTCTGAATCCCACTTGGGGGAGATGACAAGTCCAAGTGCAGCTTGTGGCAGATGGGCAGAACACCAGGGTCTGGGCTGCAGCCTCGTGTAGAGCTAAATACTGAATTCTGAACTTTGCTTTATTGTATTTTGTGTCGGGGTCACATTGGTTTACAACAATGTGCATGACTAGGGAGCATAGTTTCACAGCTCTTCTGCGAGGTGCCACCACACCACGCCACGCCCAGGCACACATCATCATGGCCATACTCTCATGGGCCCTCCTCCCCATCTTGGGAGTCTCAGGTCCGCGGGCAGATTTCCAAGGTTTGCTTGGGTTTAGTTCTGTCTGTTTCCTTTTGGTTTCATTCTATTCCACACGTGACTGAACTCATCCATTGCTTGTCTCCCTCCTTTTACTTAGTTTGCTTCACAGAGGCAAGATTTCATCTTTTCTTGCTAGTTGAGTAACATTTCATTGTGCATGTAGACCGCATCATAGTCCACGCATCTGCTCTTAGGCGCTTTTTTTACATCCCGGCTCTTGTGAATAGTGCTGCAGGGAACGCAGGAATGAATACATTTCTTCAAATTAGTTTCTCTCTGCATTCTTCAAGTAGACACCTAGGTGTGGAATTGCTGGGCCATATGGTAGATTTAGTTTCAGCCTTTTGCATGACCTCCATATTATTTTCCAGAAGAACTGGCCAGTCTCCCTTCCCACCAGCAGTGTGCAATTTCCTTTTTTTCCACATCCTTGCCAGCACCTGTTTCTGGACCACTCCAGATATGGGCCATTTGCCCAAGAGTGAGGTGCTATCTCATTGTGGTTTTCATTCCATTTTCCTGGTCATAAGTGATGATGAATATTTCCTCTCACGTGCCTGTTGCCATCTGTATGTTTTCCATGGAGACATGCCTAGTTAGCTTTCTTTTGCTAGTGTATTCTATTAAGAGCAAAGCACATGCATACTTTTGTTTTTTTATTGTGTCATCGAGACATTTAAAGCACCTAAAGAAAAGCAGCGTCTTTCCCAGTTTCATATTATTCACATTATTTCATGGAAGAGGTTGAGGTTAAAGAGTGAAGATAACAAAGCACTATAAAAATCTGGGAAAGTTTTTCTACTTTCAGAAGAGAACCTGTACAATGTGTAGTACTCAATTAATTTGTGATATTGATAAAGTCTTCATTCTCACTATCTTCTACATTTGTAAAGTTGGACTAGTCATGCGCACCTAGTTCCTAGAGCTTTCACGAGGATTAGCTGTAGCCCCTAAATGTGCTGTGTGCATGTGCATGTAGTCTCATTCCCTTGCTCACTCATTCTCTCTTCTTAGTTTAAATTCCACTCCTCCCTTTCCCAGATGCTCCTCTATCATCGGCAGGACTAGAATTTCTACCAGACTGTTGTGGCCTGAATTTTAAACAAGCGAAGACCCCAAACTGAATTTGACAGGCATCAGGTAATGGAAAGTAGAGTTACATGCACTTAGCAAATATCAATTTAGTCATATGAAGGTTTAGTGCTAGAAAATTCTCACTCTGAAGAATAGGGGCATGTTTTGCTGAAATCCTAAAATGATTCCCAGGCTCAGGGATCTGAACCAGCAGAGGACAAGCAGTTTTGACACACTTCAGCACCATTCACCTTCTCAGTGTGAGTGCACACACACGCACACACACGCACACACACACAACCTGCACCGAACTGAGATGTCCTGTACACTTCAAATGTCACAACCTTTGCAGACTCCAGTAATGCCCGAATATAGGGAAACAAAAGAAAGATAAGTCTTATTAACACTGCTGCTGTTCCTGCTGCATAGAGAGCTGGCGGGGTGGTAGTTAGTCTTAAATGAGGATAGCAGGAAGTACTTCCCTGTCCTTGATGTCACTGAGTCCCGATATAGAAATGCGTCTCCATGATCCACCCACTGCTCACTATTAACAGAGAACAGCGGGGCACTTGGTTATTAAGAACATAGCCCTGCTACTTACTTTTAGTATGTCTTTAGAAATATAGGAAGCAAATACATTCAGGGTTTGTAAGCAAAGGTAATAAAAAGATACATTAAAAGACTGTGTATTAAGAACATACACACTATGGTGATTTTGCCTGCTATATGAATATTTTGTCATTATTTTATTTAATCACAAATATTGAACTACTATTTAGTAACAACTGCATTTATTTGAGATATGTTTTACTATTCTCCTGTAGATTAATGCTGAAAGGCATGCTATTCATTTTAAAATGAGACATTGTATTACCTTTGCTAAGCTTCCTCTCTTCTTAAATTTTTTTCTGATGATTCTCTTGAGTGCTTCCTGTAGGTGAATAATTCTTGTGCAAATAATGAGATTCTTTAACTTTTTCCTCCCATTTTTTCCCCACACTCTAAAAGACCTCCACACCTATATTAAACAGCTACAGCAATTAGAGCCAGTATTTTCACTTACACCCAAACGAAAGAGTATGGCGTGCATCGAGTTTAGGTGGTACTCCCTGCTCCTAATTTTCTGAGCGTGGATGAAAAATAGACAACATAAATTGCCATTCACATCCCCTGTGATAAACTTTTTCTCCTTTAGTTCTCAGCTAATGCAGTCATCAAATTCAGGTTCTTCTAGTTAAGCTATTATTTCTTTGAGAAATCCTACTTGTTCATGATAAATTACATATTCTTAATGCACAGTTGGTTCCACTCATAATATAAAATTATCATAAGCCTGAGATATTTTAATTCCACCTTAACTAATCTATATTAGAATTATAGGTCTCATTTATGAAGATAAAAATAACAGTGACTACAAGCAACTTTGAGAATGGTACATTCTTGGTTAACCTTGACTTTGAGGAAGTATTTGTAGAGTTTTATACTTATAGCCTTCCCAGAGAAGATACAAAGATGTAAGGCTACTTTATTTCAATACACAAATCAGGAAAAAGATAAATAAGAAAAATCATTATGTAATGGATAGCAGTAAAAGTAAGGTTTCATTCTTATGTATTTTATCCTGAAAGCAGTAGTTGCAAGTTACACTGATTTATGTATATAGGCACAATAAAGTAAAAACTAAAACCATGATTTCTCTGGTAAGGGAGGGCCGCTCTTGTCAAGAGTTATGTGGAGAAAGGGCTTTGTCCTGCGCTCTGTGCATCTGGTTGTCAAGGAAAGAAAGGGAACAAACAGGTACAGTGACCTGTGGAACAGTTCCATAATCATAAAGAAAATTGTTCCAGTTATTACAAAATTACAAGCAAGTGATTTTTCTATTCCAGCCCAAAGAAAATTTGACCTTGCATACACAGACACACACACAGTGGTAATGAAAACTGTATTATTTTGCATAAAAAGGAGCCAAAAAACAACAACAAAAATTACTATGAAGACAAAGCAACATTTTATGCATACTCATAGTAAGTTTTTGTGAAAATAAAATTTCAAGACGTAAAGGAAGCCCCATAACATGCACGTGTTGACCGCAAAGTGGGAATCAGCATCGTTGTCTACTCAGGTTGTTCTGAGAATAAGACCCTTGGACTAACTGCCTGTTTCTCTTAGTTTCTTACCTATAAACTAGGGCGGATAGCACCCAGAACTCAGCACTGTACTCTGATTAAATGTGAAGATTATGAAGTGCCAGGCTAAGTTTTGGCAGTAAGGGTGATTCAAAAATCCCCTAATCACTATGTGGTGTGAATGTAAACAGTAAGTTAAGTGTGATCTCTGTCTTAGCAAGACTGAAGGGAAGAAAGTCACAGGAAGATTATGTTCAGGATGTAACTGGACATCTGTCACCACTGATGGCCAGGGCTGGGTCAGCTGATCTGGTTGCCCAGGAAGGCAGCACTTTCCTCTCAGGTGTTCTGATTGGCCAGGAGGGAGTCGC
>NW_004567117.1:43691925-43700640 GCF_000260355.1 Condylura cristata | reverse complement strand
CATGCTGAAGTGGCTTTAGCCTCTCAGTACAGTGCTTTAACCCGCTGCGCCACCAGGGAGGGCCTCTGTCACCCATTTTAGTGCGTCGCCCATTCTGTCGGCCTAGTCAACACGGTGGAAGTCGAATTGTTCCTTTTATTTTTTCCTTCCTGAATGGCTGCTCTCATAGACACGTATTTTTTAGTAATTAAGTCCATGTGTGGACATGTTTCTTCATTATTAGCTTAACCTAACGCAACACGCCTGCCTGGGTCAATATTTTCATTCTTCACAGCGCCAGCAAGCATCTTCAGCGGGGCCCCACATGCGGGGTCTCCCTTTCATGAGTGCCTGCTGTTACCCAGCTGACGGCTCCGGCTTTTCTTCAAGCACCACAGCACAGAAATGATTATAGCGTGATGAAAAAGTTCCCGCATAATTAAGGGGCTCTGTTCTAATGCTTATCATGATCTTAAGTCAACCAACAAAACAAAACCATAAAACCACTTCGCTTTTCCTTTTAAGTTGCATTCACCTTGCTTCATCTGCTGAAGGTTAAGTATTGCATTAAATAATATTATCTTTTTCTCTCTTCACCGCCTTGTAAAATAATTGCTAATTCGAAGCAGCTGCATGTAGCGTCACCACGCTGATGAGGTTGGGAACAGGCTTCTCTCCTTTGGCTATTGTCACAGATGGAGCTTCTTAAAAGCATGGCGGGGGGAGCCTTGCCTGGTCCCTTACTCCAGCATCTCTTTCCCGTCGCTCCTAGAGTTCTCACTCTGCAAGGGGGGTCTTGAGGCGAGAGCGAGGCATCACGCAGCTCACGCAGCTGCGGGATCGAGGCACACCCCCGCACCCACCTGTGGGGCAGGACTTCTGTGGCTTCACTAGCTCTGGCTTCCTTCCTCTGGCTTCCGAGGTTGTGACGTGATAGCCAGTTCACAGAGGATCCATGAGGACACAGGAATGGGGCTGAGCAATCTCCGTTTGTTTAATTAAATCCTGATTTCATAGTGTTTATCAAAATACAAACGTCTTAGATGCTTAACTTTAAGGTATAAGTGATACCTGATTACAACAGTCAACTGACATTTCCAAGATAACCATTGTGGGCTCTAAGGAGGGAGACGGTGGACCAGTGGGTGATGGTGAAGGATTGTGGGTGTCTTGGTGTTGGGTGTGATAACACATCTGAAGTGGTGGAATCCTGTGTCTCTGAATCACACGTGTTGTTGTAAAACGATGTTACCGTCATTAAAAAAAAAAGTAAACTTGCAATGGCTGCCAGATATTTCAGAGCCTCACTCCACTAACATGATCTCCCTCAGAATAGATGTTAGGAAGTTTATGTGTGTGGGGGCAGGAGGAGAGAGGGGGTGCAGAGGGATGCATTTTGAAATACAGAGAAAATTGTTTATGTTTCTCAGAGAGGCACACGATGGAAAACTCACGTCACTGATGTAATAGTGTGGTGAGCTGTTGTTTTCAGTCATAATCCAAGGATATATTTCCTTTTAACTATGGAAATATGAAACTACTAACTTC
Source organism: Condylura cristata (assembly GCF_000260355.1). Lineage (NCBI taxonomy): Eukaryota > Metazoa > Chordata > Mammalia > Eulipotyphla > Talpidae > Condylura > Condylura cristata. The sequence goes on along the minus strand of NW_004567117.1, from coordinate 43,699,113 downwards.
AATAGAAAAAGCCATAAAAATAAGTAATGACTAGCTTTCAGAGAGAAGCTAAGATTTTTTTTTTTTAAGGTGCTGCTTTAGACTCAAAAGAGAAGACCATTGAAGTGAAATCCCCCTGCCAGTTTATTTCCAGGGATATTAAATTTTAATTGACTTTTTGTCGCTTCTTTCTTTACTCTAGAATTTTATTTTTCCCTTTTTTCATAAATCATCATTAATGCATCTACATCATACATTTTTCATCATTTTAATTAAAGTTTGATTCTCTTTTTATGGGAGATAAAGTATTTTTGAGCAGAGAGGAGCTACACAGAATAAACAATACAGTGTTCTGAAATTCTCAATCTGCATTTGAAAGAACATTTTAAGAACAGTGTTAATGTTGTTAGTTTCAAAGTGTAATTGCTCATGTTTGTCACTATCAAGAGAATCAGGAGATGCTAAAATTTGTTTTGATTGGATCTGAAAAAAAAAAAAGGGCAATGCAATTCAGAGTTAGCAGAGGGTGCGAATATACCTCATATACTTTCTGTGAGAACATCCTTCTGGCTGAGGCTTCCGTGCCCACATCCCTTTTATTTGAAAAGTCCTGTTGAAAAATCAGTCCTCAGGAAAGAGTGAATAAAACAAAGCAATGGGTAAAAATAAAAGCGCCCACAGCTCACCCCTTCTGAAATAGAACCAGACCCTGCTCATCCCAGTAAATGCGCAAGACACGAAGACCCTCGCAGGCATCTACCAAATCTAAAACAATGACGTCTTTCAGCCGGGTGGAGAGTCGCAAGGTGGCTGAGTTATGCTAGAGGCCGACACGCACCCATTGTTACGTCCAGCCCCGGCGTCAGCAGCATGGTCACAAGAGGTGGTCGGGGTCTCCTTCGGGCTCAGAATGCCCGGCCGCAGTGCAGGGAGACCCGGCGGCTGAGGTGTCCCTGGGCCCAGGCACCTGCGAGCCACAGCCACGGTCACCAAGCCAGGGACTCTGAGGTGACAGGCACAGGGAGCCTGAGCTCGTGGCGCAGAGCGGCAGGAGCGGCTCTTCCGCCCTGGCTGAGACAGGGAGTGTTGAGGGTTTCCCGGGACTTGCCTGAGCCCTCTGAGCTGATGTGGAGCTGCGGGCGCACCCCTGGGCTCCCGTCTCCCCGATGTCTCCCTGGGGTCTCTGGGTAACCCTTGTTGGCTTCCTGCCCTTTGTTCAGCTTGGTGTAGACATGTGTCCAGTTGGGTGATGCTTGCTTAGTAGTTAGAATACCCATATGCGGCATGTCCTAGATATTAAATGCACTTCAAAGTGAGGCAACTAATTTGACATCCTTGCCTGAGTGAAACCAGCTCTACATACCCTCTGAATTTCAGAAAGCTACATTCTTTCTTCATCACGGGTTGCATTAGGGGAAAAAGCAAGAATTACTTCCTAAACTTCCATTACACTTGCTTTGCACTAGCCATAGATAGACTGGGAGCCATCCCTAAAGCTCACATCAGTGCCTCAGTTTCTCCTCTGGAAACTGGAGTGACGTAATCATATTTGTTCAGACCACAAACCCCTTGTCCTACCAGGTTTAGATAAGCTAATAGGAAAGAAACCAACGGGATGAAGCAGAGAGCAACTTTCTGTCTAAGCAGGCAAATTAATTTAAGAAGACGGTCAGAACATGGTGTGTGGCGAGTTCTGATCTGGGAATATTTGGTGGGGGAGGACTACCAGTGAGTGAGTTTATGAAATCCTCTACAGTGGAGGACTTTATGAAATCCTCCAAACAAGCGAGATGGGCTAGTCACGTTGAGTGTTTATGAGACCTTAAGAAATGAGGTCACAGTTCCTGTATTGAAACGTCCTCAACATTTAGTAAACTGCAGGTCTGGTGGATTCCAGGGGAACCCCAACACCCCTTGTCTGTGGAAGAGACCTGTGACTTCCTTCAAATAGAGGAGCGAAGGGATAGGATGTCACTTCCATGATTATGTTAACAGTAACTTCTTTTTCAAAATTTTTCAGCATAATGCTTAATTTAAAAAAAAATATTTATTACATCTCTGCTTTATGTGTGTTATAAATGCAGGATGTCTCCCCTCAGGTGTTGTTACACAAACTCCCCACCATCACGACAACCACAGTTCTGGGGATGGTCCATGGCGCTCCCTCCCCACCTCGCTCTTGCCTGTCCCCTCCCCCTATAAACATACACAGTCGATCAAACCTCAGCTGTAGAGTCAGCTTTATGTAGTCAGGTCACTTTCTGCATGACCCTTTGTTTGGTTTCTTTATCGTCAAGATACCATTTGGCCTTATTCTGACTTATTTCACTCAGCACATTCCCCTCCAGCTCCATCCACTTTGCTGCAAATGGTAAGAGTTTATCCGTTTTGATGGCTCAGTAGTATTCCATTTTGTATTCTTATTCTGTTCAGCTTCCTGATGGCACTCATCTGTATTTGGGCACTTCGGTTGTTTGCATGGCTTGGTTAAGGGGAAGGATGTAGTGCTGCGATAAACACCTGATTACAGGTTTTACTTTAGTCTTTTATATTTGGGGGATAGATGCCTAGGAGTAGAATTGCTAGGTCATATGACAAATCCATTCTTAACCTTTTGAGAAACCTCTACATTATTTTCCATAGATGCTGGACCAATCTAGATTCTTGTCAGCAAGAAACCTCCCCTCTGGCACGTGTGTCTTTTTGATACAGGCTACAACTTTCTGCTAGCGAGCAGACTCTCCCTGGGGGATTTGGCAAGGAAGCTCCATAGAGAGCTTCTGAAGACTCTTGATGGTGACCTCATATCTGCAAGAAACTGAATCTGAAAGGAAATTAAATGCCAGCTGATCATGGAAGCGGCCACAGGGCCCTGGGCTATACCTTGATTTTGGCTCCTGGAACACCCCCAAACAGGCAACCTGCTAAGCTGTGCTTGCCATCCTGACCCACAAAAGCTGGGATGTAATAAATGTTGGCTTTTGTAAGTCCCTGCATTGATGGCACTGTGTTATGAAATGCCAGATAACTACTATCGAAGAAAAGTTTAAAAATGCATCTTGGATAGCTGGTAATAATTTAAATCCTTATTCAGGAGAACAAAGCTCCAAATGTAAAAGTCCCCCAGGCTTAATTTCATCTAGCTTCAACTCTGTATTATGTAGGAGAGAATTTAAAAATACATACTGTCAAAAATCTTCAGAAATCTGTGTTTAGGAGTCAGGTACAGAGGTACATATATTTGGGTCTTTAGTTACCTGCTGTCCAAGGAAACTAGTGTATAATTGTGGTGGAATGACCTTGAGAAGCCAGCGATTTCCATCCAACATTGTGGAAATGACTTCCTGCATCTAAAACTGGCCTACCATTAATGTATAAAAACAAACGAAACACCTACGTGGCCACATTCTCTCACCACGCATGACGCTCGCTGTCCTCTCAGGATGGTTATTAAAATACACCTGTAACGGCCCTCCCTGGTGGTGCAGCGGGTTAAAGCACAGCACTGAGAATCTAAAAGCCGCTTCCACATGAGTTCGATTCCCGCCTGCCCCAGAGATTACAACATGGCGCGGCAGACCTCTCCTGACGCGCCTGCTGCTCCCCTCAGCAGTGGACTTCGTCAGTCAGCCTGTTCTGCTCCCCTCTCTGTCTCTGGTGAAGCCTCTCACCGCCCCTGAGCCTCTGACCTGTACCCCAGTTCTCTATGCACAAATAAATAAATCTTAAAAAAAAAATACACCTGTAGCTCAAATCTAGACTGGGAGGCAGCTAAAGCCCCGGGAACATTCAGATATGAATGGGTTTTGCTTTTACTTCTTCAGCCATACCTTTGGTCTAGACCTTTCTGCTTTTGACTAGTTTAAGAACCGTCCCTCCCTCAGTCTCTTCGCCTGCCTGCTTTCTGCGCTAAGGACCTCCACCCCGTACACAGCCCGGAGCCCGCCACCCAGCGAGAAGGGAGACACGGCTGTTCTCTTGGTCGCGGCTTCCGCGTGTTACACGAGACAGGCTGCTTCTCTGCTGCTTCTTGGCAGCAGCATCGCCCCTGGCAACACTTTCTGGGTGCTGCACGCCCCCTCCAGCCCTCGGGCTGCCTGGTGAGCACACACAGGCGACCACTCGGTGCCTGCCCCCACTGTTCACAGAAGCTTCCAGAGGTTCCCCCAGTCCTTACAGTCGCTCCACCTGTGCGCATCCGCCCCAGCCTGTGTGGCTCTCGGCTTCTGGAAACTCCTGAAAACTGATGTAAAGGCTCATTGCGCCGCAGCTGTTTCCCACGCCTTAAGTCTCTCCTGGACAAACTTTTAGCATCTGCTGTGTGTTTCTAGTAGACAGGCTCAGTGAGCAACATGGAAAAATGCGCAGTGTCACAGCGTTATGGCTGGCGCAGTCCCCAGTGAATGGACACAACTGGGCACGATTATAAACTAAGCATTTGTTTGCAATCGGTGCTTGTTTTTGTTTTTTTGGTTTTTTTGATTATTGAAGTAAGGTCACCTAGTAACACCATGTATCATTGTGTATATACTGCACCAAGTTCTCTCTAGCTGGTCCCTTAAGTTACAAATCAGCATCATAGTGTTATTAGGCGCCTTGGCTGTGAGGTGTGTGGGTGATGCCCGGTAACCCTGACACTCTGCATCCCTGCTGTCCACAGGGCATTTCTGGGAGATGTGGGCCTTTGACTTTATTGAACTGTGCTGCAAAAGTGTCACTGAGCGAGAGAAAAAATAAACCATGGGGCATTACTAATCTCAGAACTCTAATTTTCACGGAAACTCATTTTATCTTTCCACTTGCACTAAGTCTCGCTAAGCCCTAACTATACTGACGCCAAGAAAATATTTCAAGTATAATTTTTAAAAAACACAAAACGAAACTTACCCATACGGTGAGGAAGACATGTCAGGTTTCCTTTTTTACATTATGCATTTCCTCCTCCCCACTGGGCAAAAAAAAAGTATATGTACAGATGATATACACCTATATATCAAAAATATGTTGTTCTGTAGTTCACACAAGATTTCTCATGTTTAGTTTGATGTGAAATCTTCAGGGCAGTGTCTGCATTCGCCTTTCCTTCATCCCGGTGTCATTCAGGATCCAGGCGTCAGAGAGCAGGTTCACCCAGCAGACCACGGCCGCCGCCTTTTCCTTCTCCCAACGTTGATCATCTTCATGTTGTCCTACCACACGGCACCACATAGCTCTCCCCAGCTCCAGGATGATCCAGGCTCCCAATCCATGCTGGCTCAGTCCTCTCAGAATCAACATTCTCTAATCACAGTGCTAACGCTCATCCTAATCATGTTTTCCCTTTGGTGAGAGAGTTGCTCTAACACATATACTCCAATGATGAACAACGGCTCCCTCAAAGGGGGTGAAGTTGGGAGAAGGGCTAGTGGTGGTAGGTGGGAACTGCTCCCTGGAACACTAGGATTTTTCATTCACATCATACTGATCCCACAGTGAGGTGCAGTTATGTAGATATTTGGGGTGCATAGACCCACAGAGCCTGGGGTGACTGCAAGGACACTCAAGTGGCGTGGTTGTCTTGTGATGGCGGGTATCTCCGTGTCTGTGTGGCTGAGCGAGTGGCTCCCTGTGAGGCCAGAAAGATGGAATTTTAGGGAGGGCCCCCAAATATTTAGTTTTTCTATTGGAACTATAAAACTTTTTAATCTAAAAGACAAAGTGTTTCTCGCAGCTTCAATCCCCAAAACGTTATCTGTCATGAGAATGGAATTTTATTAGATGGTAAAAGGAGGTGCCTTAGAGAGAAGTTTAAAATGTTAATCCAATTTTTCACTGGATTATAAATAAAATGTTCTTTCCCACAACGGTCAGAAGCGTGTCCAGAGACTTTCCAGAGCTCCCTCCCGGTCTGTATCCCATGCAGTCAGGAGCTAGTGGCTGGAAACCTAACACTCCTACACTGGAACGGGAAAGGAGAGAAAGTTGAGCCATAAAGAATGCATAATAAAGAGCTTTCCTCCACCACCAGGAATTTATGTTCAAGACTAAATTAGTTTCTTATAAATTATGCACAACCTCTTATGATGTTAGCAAAAATGTGGCCCAGGAGTTTGTTCTAGTGCAAATTCAATATCATTTTTGAAAATGACTGTATTTCTTTGATCATATTTTTGAAAGATAACATTAGTTGATGACTTAGTTTGGGGAAGCAGTATTTTGCTGAAAGACGTTTATATTAGATGAGCTCAAACAACGTGGCAGTTGCACCAGTGCATCTCATGTTACCTTTCGACACCTGCCGTGGGTGTTCTGAGGCCCAGGAAGTGGGGTTTGCTGAACGGGCCTTGTCGGCTCTTGACCTTAACAACAGGGAAGGGAATCCTCAGGGAAGGAGGAATTGTAATTTAGAGAAAGGCGAAATCTGTAGACACCGTGTCTCTGGCTGCTGTGGTTTTGCCACCTGAAAAGTGCTCAGACAAAGAGCATGTGGTGGGCCGAGTTCTGAGCCCCTGGTGGGGAGACCTGCTGGTGCTAGCTTGAATCTTCATGAAGCTTCCCTCTCTGGGACACCTAGGGCAGACTCATTGGTAGCCACATTCATGTTCTATCTGATTTAGAAAAGTAAATGTGTAGCACCTTTCTGAAGAGCAATTTGAGACCATATAGCATCAGGCCATAAAATATTTATAAATCTTAGATCAATAATTTTGTTCTTAAGATGAAAAGAATATATAAGCTTGGATCAGGTGCGTAAATGTTCATATACACAAGGAAATTAGCTGTGCTTTCAATTACAAAAACATTTATTTATTTATGAATACAAGAACTGCAGTACAGGTCAGAGGTGTGGGAGTGGGGTGAGAGAATTCATCAGAGAGGATGGGGAGCAGAACAGGCGGATCTACTGAAATCCACTGCTGAGGGAGCAGCGGGGAGACAGGAGAGGTCTGCTGGGCCATGTGGGTTGTCTCCGTGGCCAGGATCAAACTCATGCTCAGTGGCTGTGGCCAGCTTCATAGTGCCGTGCTTTAACCTCTTGTGCCAAAAGGCCCCACTTTTTATTTTTTTAAAAGATGTGGTAGTGTCTTGGCCCTCCCTGGTGGCGCAGTGGGTTAAAGCACAGCATTAAGAATGTAAAGCCGCTTCCGCATGAGTTCGATCCCCGCCTGCCCCGGAGGTGACCACATGGCGTGGCAGACCTCTCCTGACCCGCCCGCTGCTCCCCTCAGC
>NW_004567117.1:43633448-43691570 GCF_000260355.1 Condylura cristata | reverse complement strand
AAAAAAAAAAGATGTGGTAGTGTCCAATGGACAATAAATTAATTATAATTCATATTATAGAATATGTAGTTGTTAAAAATGGTCTAATACAATAGTTAAGATTTTAGAAAATAATAAAGGCATGACACTCAGTTTTAAAAGCAGGATAAATATATTGAAAATAATGTTTTTATTTAAGCACAAGTAACTAATATGTTATTAATCAATACTAATGGTAAAACTATCAAGCCTTTTTTTTTTATTTTCTATCTTTTGGAGAAACTGTCATACTTTGATAATCAAAGTTTTTTTTTTTTTTTTTTTTTTTAAGATTAAAACATGCTCTTGGTTACATTGGTGAAAAAAATACCAGTTTCATTTTAATATTGCTTACCTCCCAATTGTAAAATGCGCGATTTGAGTAATTTGGAATTTATTTTGTCTAGTTATGAATGCTGTTTAATCTTTTCTCGGGTGTTGGTACTTTTAGTTAAAAGTAGAATAGCGGCCCTCTCTGGTGGCGCAGCGGGTTAAAGCACTGCACAAAGAAGCTTAAGCCACTTCCGCATGAGTTCGTTCCCCGCCTGCCCCGGAGGTGACCACAGGGCGCGGCAGACTCTCCTGACCCGCCCGCTGCTCCCCTCAGCAGTGTGCTTCGTCGATCTGCCTGTTCTGCTCCCAACTCTGTCTCTGGTGAAGCCTCTCGCCACCCCTGAGCCTCTGGCCTGTACCCCAGTTCTGTATGCACAAATAAATAAATCTTTAAAAAAAAAAGTAGAATAGCACAAATTATATCCTATTATTTTATTCTACATTGTGCCAAATATTTATAGCCATATATTTAACATGTGTCTTTAGATTTTGAGTTTCGTCTTATGCCTCCACTAATTCTTCATGTCAATAAGTCAGAAAGTGAAGGGGAAAAAAGGTTCTATTTGCAAGGCAATTTGCTTCAGTGGTCGCACAATTTCCAAAATCTGTTTTATTCCTGTTTGCGAGGAACAGTGTCTTATTTAAGAAATCATGTGGCAATTCAGAAGCCCAAGAGGCTGTCCCCGCCCACAGACAGGGGCGGGCGCCACACACGGCCTTGCGACAACTCCTCACAATGGGAGGCTGTGCAAGTCCTAACCACCAAGGAGCAAAGCATTTGAAGTTGCCCAAATTGTCTTCCTTGAAGATGGAAGAGAGTTGGGCTCTTTCAAAAGGAACTTCTGTCCACTTCAGTGCTGTGTCCTGTATTGATTAAGACTCAATCCCGCCTCTGCAGGCTCCACTCAGCTTATCATTAATTAAAACTTATCAGCGATATACATGTATTTCATGACTTGGGCATTTGAACTGTTTTAAGTATCAGAGCTCCAGACTAGTGAATACATATAATATACTTGCTTGATGTCACAAAGACAAGCAATTTATTTTTTAACAAAAGTCAAAAACACAGGGAAAAAAACATCTATTCCACTACTCTGGCAGAGCTATGTATATATTTATATCTTGTAAATCTTCATATCTTTGCATGCCATTTAATAAGGGTAAAAGGCAAGAGTGAGAATCAGCAAATTAATATTGCCCAAATGCCAAGTTACACTCTGTGGTTCTGATTCTCCATTTACTTGAACCCTGACAATTCATTATGAATAACCCCACTTTACCCATCAGGAAGCCAGATAGAGAGAGGTTAAAATATTTCCCTTTGTCAGTAAATGATTACGTCCCCATTCTTACTAGCAACACAACGATGCTGGACCCTTCCGCAGGCCACATTCCGGGAGTTATGCCCACATTACTGTAGTTTAATTCATTATTCAAGATGACTTTGGGGCAAGGGTTGGAGAATCACTGTGTTGCTTCTTTTCACCCCCATGTATTCAGGCAGATGTCTAGTTCTCTATAAACATGTGGATATTTTTATTAGCCACAGGCCAGTCAAGGCCACATTGGCCCCCACATACAATCCACTTGGCTCCCACACTTGGGAATCACAGAGGTGCTGATTCTATGTCAGTGTTCTGGCTGGTAGAACAATAAAAACTCACATTGAGTGAATCTTGGAGGCTGGACCATGAAGACCAAGAAGGCAAAATCAAAATTTAAGGAGAGTGTCAGCAGTTCCTCTCAAGATGAAAAGAAAAGCAAACTTCTTTTAAGCTATGCTTTCCTTAGTTTAGATAATTATGGAAAAATACAGACTCTACTGATCTTTCCGATTCTACCCCCTCCCACTCCCCCGCCCCATCACAGCTGCCACATACATAAAACGTGAAAACACTCCACTTCCACACCTGTGCTCTTGTCACAGAAGTTTAAGGCAATTCAGTGACACTGTTTGGAAATTTCTTCTAGTGTTGTCTACCAGACCAAGGCTCCTTTGAAACAATTTAGAAACATATTGGTTCAGTATCAACAAGACTTGGTGGGCAAGCTGTCAGCCCGGGGAGTGAATGGAAGCTTTAGTCACTGCATCTGCTATTTACACGGACATGTTCACATGTGCACACTACTGTTGCTAGGAAACGCAGCTAGCTTCTGCCACCAGCCGGGAGAGAGGCATAAATAAATGCCAGCGGATCGCCCCAGTTATCACAGAGCTGTGCGTTCGCTACTGCTCATCTTACCGCAGCAGAATTATACTTCAAAACCCTCGCCTGTTTAAATTAGCCCAGGCTGGAGAGTGTCTGCAAATAGCAGAAACGAAAATTAAACACAGCACAGCTAGTCACTGTGAATTCCTCCATCTCTCACTGTCACCGGTGAACATTCACGCGTCTTCCTCACCTCTAGCAAAGTACAGTCAATCTCCAGCCAGACACGTCACATATTTCCTTTGTCAAACAGCCCAGAAACAATAGCTTTTTTTCCCCCAAGAGTATGTTGTTTTTTTTTTCAAAGATTTACTTATTTATGCATACAGAACTGGGGGACAGGCCAGAGATGTGGAGGATGAGAGGATTCACCAGAGACAGAGCAGGGAGCAGAACAGGCAGATCGATGAAGTCCACTGCTGAAGGGAGCAGCGGGTGGGTCAGGAGAGGTCTGCTGCGCCCTGTGGGTCACCTCCGGGGCAGACGGGAATCGAACTCATGTGGAAGCGGCTTAAGCTTCTTAGTGCTGAGCTTTAACTGGCTGCGCCACCAGGGAGGGCCCCCAAGAGTATGTTTTAATTCAATCTATTTCCTATTTCTGTAATGACTGAACGCCTGAGTTCTCAGAGGTTTGGGCAATAAAAAGATGCGTGAAATCTGGCTTCTGCACAGATGGAATTTGCAGCAAAATCAATCATGTAAACAACAAGTGCTGATGCTATGAAAGAGGCGAAGGCCTTTGAATGTTCAGGCTGGTTACTGTGTCCTACAGGAGACATCAAAGGCAGTGAGGCAGACTTGGGTGCCTTGACTTTAGATTTATGGGCAGAAGAAGAACAGCAGGTCTTTTAGGATGCTCAGGAGGGAGGAACAAGAAACGAGCAAGTTCACTGCATAATTAGCAGTGGAAGAGTGTTTCCATGTGAAGAGCCGGTGGAAAGGCAGGGGACACCGAGTGTCATCGGCGGCCTGGACTGAGCCACAGAACAGAATGCCACAGAATTTACACAATCTAGGAAAGGATTCTCTTTGCATGGCAATGAAATCTTTCTGGGATAATGTACTGAGGCCCCGAGGCCTCTAGCATCACGAAGCTTGTGCACTTATCTTGCAGGTCGTTACTGAGGGCACAACAGACTTACTGTTTAAGTCCACATTGTTGTTTAGTAGACCTCAGTCACGGCTGAGGGTCCTGTGTGTGTTACAGGGAGGAGGTGCACTGGAAAACAAAGTAAGAAAACTGTTTCTTCTACAAGGTTTTGAAGGCGTGTATGAAAAAGTACTTATGTGTATTTAAATATCTGGTGTTGACACTTTTTTTAGGAAGTGTGCCTTAAAAGGGGTGACAGTTCTTAACTTCAAAGTTTAACCAAGGGGTCTCTAAATTATATTTTGTCTATAAAATCTTGCTTATAGCAAAGTAAACATATCGATGAGTTCTATTTGATGACTGGCTTAGGTTAAATATCCTAAAGGATGCTGTTGAACTTAATGAAAAACCCTGACTTTTATCTGAAATATTTGGGGCACTCGTGTTGAAGTGTTAATGAGGTCTCAGGATATCACCCTAGGGCCGTATTCACAGGCTAGAATCAAAATGAAACTCTCTAGGAAATTTCCTTGAAAGCAGAGATATGTCCATGGCATGGGATTCTCTCTTCCAGAGCTGAGAATGTGCCTCCCACCACCGAGTACAGCAACCCAGTCAGATGCATTGTCTCGCTCCAATCCTGAGGAACTCCTGCCTTCCTTCTACCATCACGCGCTCTCTGTGTAACTCAGCCTTTGCCTCCCTCTTTCCTTTCTTGCTTTTTCTCTTTTTAACCCTTGAGTCTTGATTACCTTCAGAGATCCATAGCTTTATCGATTTAGAAAATTGCAATGCTAATAACAGCGGCTCCGAGCAGTGTTTCCTTTTTGGTTTTCTGACTACAGTCACCATGTGTTAATGTTTCCTGAATAGTCATTATGTTCCTGTGGTGGACAAGTGTGCACAATGTATTTGCACCAGAGTGAATTCATTGGGGAAGCTTTATTATTTTTTAAAAAGATTTATTTATTTATGCACATAGAACTGGGGTACACGCAAGAGGTGCAGAGGGTGAGAGGACTCACCAGAGACAGAGTGGAGAGTAAAACAGACAGCTCTACTGAAATCCACTGTTGAGGGGAGCAACGGGGATACAGGTGAGGTCTGCTACGCCGTGTGGGTCACCCCCCGGGCGAGGGATTGAACTCATGCTGAAGTGGCTGCAGCTAGCTTTGCTATGCTGTGCTTTAACCCACTGAGCCACCAGGGAGGGCCAGGGACACTTTAAACACCGCCCACCCTCACCCCCGATACACGCACGCACACACATACACACAAAACTGCTATCACTCTTTAAAAGCTGACAGTTGGGTACTAATTTCTCTTGGTCGGGGCTGGGGGAAAGCACCTTTTGCCACTTCTTCACAGCCCACTTACCCCCCAGGGGGTCGTCAAGGCTGGTTGATTAACTTGTACTCCACCTGGTCATGTACATTTCTTAGCGGAGCGCAGAGATGAAACAAGACTTAGCTATCATTGTTATTCTCAGTAACTGCAAGGAAGCTGTTGGACTGTGGACTGGACACAGGGCACGTGGACAGTCAGTAGATCAGGCCCAGCTGGAGTCTTGCTTGGCTGTCCCAAGAGGTGCCCTGCTCTGACAGCCCAGAACTGCTAACAAGAACTTCCACTGACATCCAGATGCATGGATGTTGCATACACATGTGTCTGTGTTTTCAGGGAATGACAGCAAAATAAAGTTATATCCTGAGTGTAAACAAATTACCTGGGATAGTCACTAATAGTATCTGATGATGACAGCTGTGTTCCAGAAGGTGTTTGAGAGTGAAAATATGCTCTTAAAGAAAATTACCTTTTAAACTGTCAGTGTGATTATTCTCTCTCTCCCTTTAAATGTACATCCATATACCTAAGAGGGAAGGAGTGTATTTATTTCTGAGTTATTTCCTTCTTCTGGTTTCCCCAGCGGTTTTATCAACTGCTAGTTAAACATTAAAATTGCTTTTAACTCTTTCTTGTGCAACCATCTTCACACGAGTCTTTGTGAGTCTTTGTGTCCACATCAGCAATATGGCACTTTTGAGCCTTTTTTTTAATTCCCACTGTGGCCTCCATAGTTCAAGCTTTTGATAGTTCCCATTACCTCTCTTCCGAAAAGAGGTGCCTGGTGTGAATAAATTCAGGTTGGTCTTCTCCACTAGGTAGAAGCTGATATACCACCTCTGCGATTGTTTTATGTTCTCTCTTACGAGAAAGAGCGAGGGCATTTTGTGCAAGATTTTTTAAAATAAGTACAAAAATGAAATAAAGTGCTCTGAGTAGAGTGAATAGAGTGAACCAATATAAGGAGAGAGGCGGCAAAATATAGCCCTAAGGGGATAGGAGGGAAAGAAAACGGAGGACACAAATGGGAACGGCTGGCATTGCAGTGAAGGGCTGCCATTAGGTATGAAAAATCGCAAGTTCTGGATGTTCTGGAGCTATATGAAAAGCGAGAATGAAAAGCAAGAATGATCTTCCTGAAACTATGAGAACATGGCCCTGACTGACTGAGGAAAATCTGTCTCAGCAGAGGCCAACTCCTTAGGCTTATATGTTCACTAGGGGAAACCAAGATCTCCCTTGGCCCGTGAGGAAGACATGTTTGCATTATTGTAACAGGCCCTTGAACGAATGCGAGCGAGTAATCTCTTCCCCAACCTGCCAACAGACACGGCTTACTTTCTGACTGGGTGTCATTGGCACCCTGGATCATGCTTAGGCATGGCGCCAGACAATTAGGGACGCGATCATGCTGATCTGTTTAGAACTGCAATTTGGGAAATCAGGGGAAAAAGATGAATTTCCAAACTGGCTTTGAGTGTGTAAGAGGCACAAGCGTTTCTTCTTTTCCTGGTGACGCAGGTGGACAGCCCTGTGATTCTCCTGCTGCTGACAGCTGGAGCATGGTCACGTTCACTGCCGCCAGAACTTCCCATCTGTGCCTGTACAGTGCATCCAGGCTGGCCGTCGACTTCCTTCATGTTGACCAATCTTCAGTCATGTGTAGAACTTGGAAAAATGTAGTCAGTTTGTTTCAGTTCATGCCTGGTGGAAACTGGAACAACTTTGAAAAGTTGTTTTTTTTTTAATTTATTTATTCGTACAGAACTGGGGTACAGGCCAGAGATGCGGAGGGCGAGGGGATTCACCAGAGACAGAGTGGGGAGCAGAACAGGCAGATCCACGAAGTCCACTCCTGAGGGGAGTAGTGGGCCGGTCAGGAGAGGTCTGCCACGCCATGTGGTCACCTCCGGGGCAGGCGGGGATCGAACTCATGCAGAAGCGGCTTAAGCTTCTTTGTGCAGTGCTTTAACCCGCTGCACTACCAGGGAGGGCCCAACTTTGAATAGTTTTTAACTTGACTGAACATTAGACACCATTACCCGGTTGGAGTTTTAATTGTAAAACAAGTTAGCCTTGTGTGCATAGCTAAAATCTAGAAGTATATTTATGTCACTAATATAGATGACAGATAGATTAAATAGCTTTCTGGTGCATGGCTTGTTTTAAAATATTTTTTATTTCGCTAGTCAAAAATTGTGGCTTGGCAGACAAAAACTAACTATCTGTGCTTTGTGTAAAGAATCATTAATATGCATTGGAGGAAGTATAAAATAAACATTTTAGGAATTAGAATTATTTTGTAACAGTTAGTAAAGACAAAACAGAAGAAACACAAAGTGGAACTAAGTCATAGGAGAAATTAGGTAAGCGTCGGATCCTGATGCCTACAGAAATTTATACACCAAGCAAATCGGTATTACCTTATTGATGTGATTTTTCTCTAACGAGGTAAATGAAATCTTTGTTATGGTTATTTTCTAAAATGATGGAATTTGGCTGAAGCAGAACAATGGTTGAGTCTTAAAAAGAACCTTCTACAGTGTTAAGATTGTTCTCTATTGATCTTGGTTTGGGAAAGGGATCAATAATGTAGATCTATGATGTTTAGGAAGGATACAGATTGCTGGGTTAAAAAAACCCACAAAATGTATCACTTAACATAGAAAGACTTTATATCTCTCATAAAAATAAACTTAAACCCAAAGGCCCTCAAAGTGGAAATGAATTATGAAGCAGGGACTTAAAGTTTTCCTTGGAGTAGAAAGCGTCTTCAGAACAAGATCGGCAGGTGGTGGTCAAGGCAAGAGTCAGAAGCCTGTAACCCATCTTTGTCTCTCCCCAAGAAACCCAGCGAGAAAGGGGCACCAGTCAAATGTATTAATTCTCTTAGTAAATGGAGCTTCTGAGAAACCCACAGTGGGATTTACCTAAGACAAGAGAAAGTCATGACATATGAAATAGAGAATATGTGAAGTCTCTTTAGATTATTTACTATAAATAAATCTGGGGTTTATAAATACATGGTTGTGGCTGCTGGAAAATTGGGAACAGTCACATAAACCATGTAACTAATGTGATAATAATGAAGATATTCTGAACATCTCAGAAATCACTGAGCTTCTTTTGCTCAGTACAACCCTCACGGACTGAGGGTTGCAATCCAGAATTCAGCATGAAACCAAAGATAAAAAAAACTATTCTGCTCTGCTGTTTCAGACAGCCTCCAATTTCCCCCAAGACAATATTCTGTGTGTCTTATGATCACTTGGACCCTTTGATTCATGGATAAACTGAAACAAATATTCATGGAGGAGGGGCTGTGACTCCTGTAGCTCCCAACTGGACCATTCAACATTGTGCATGAACCAAGCGATATAGCATGAAGATGTAGAAAAGAAAATGTAGAGACAATAAATTTTCTAATTATTTTTTCTCTTCTTTGTGGGGAAAAAAAGCTATACATAAAATGTAGATCAAAAGTTGAGAGATCTTTATACCAAGTTTAATAAGAAAACCCCAAGTGAGGATATAGATTCTCTATATGAAATCCTGTTCTGTGGTCTGGGTATGTGAGTTGGGCTGCGTTTGGCTGCAAGGAATGTAAATTTAACTAGATGAGTTTTTTTTAATTATTAATAATATTTGAGAAGAAATCAGAAAGCAGAAATTTTGGATCTGCTTCCAAGAGTTCTTCAAAGATGCTGCTGATGCTGCAGCTTCCCTTAATTTTTCATATTTATGTCACTCTTGGCCACAGGACAACTCTCCATTTGGAATTCAAATAATTGTCCACTTTCTCTGGAGCAAGACTACATGTGAGAAAGATGTAGAGAGCAAAAAAATATTTTGGTACAGCTAGCAGATTTCAAAGTATGTCTAATTGTCAAGGATGATCTCTAGATCAGGCTATGTCTGTGAGGTTAGGTGTCGCTGTGTATACTGCCATATGAAACAAAGTTGGATTAGAAAGAAAAAAGGATAGGAATTGAAAAAGTAGCTTTCGGTGTCTGCCATACCAAAATTCTTTCTCTCTTATAATCTCTAAAATTGTATCTTGTATATATGTATTTCTAGAAGATACCATGGAATCAGTAAAATTGATTCTTTTTATAAATAGTTTTTGAAAGTACTTACTGTGAGATTTCATGAGTATTTTGTATTCTTTTGAGGACTTATCCATGTTATTATTATTATTTTTAAAGATTTATTTATTTATTCATATAGAACTGGGGTACAGGCCAGAGATGCGGAAGGTGAGAGGATTCACCAGGAACAGAGCGGAGAGCAGAACAGGCAGATCGAGGAAGTACACTGCTGAGGGGAGCAGCGGGCGGGCCAGGAGAGGTGTGCCGCGCCCTGTGGGTCACCTCTGGGGTGGGGAACTGAACTCATGCGGAAGTGGCTTAAGCTTCTTAGTGCTGTGCTTTAACCCACTGCGCCACCAGGGAAGGCCCTCCATGTTATTATTTTGCTCTGATCTAAAAATTAAAGCCAGGGCCTCCTTGGTGGTGCAAGGGGTTAAAGCACAGCACTGTGAAACGATCCGCAGTCACTGCAGCAAGATTTTGATCCCTAGCCAGGGAGGTGACCCACATGGTGAGGCAGACTTCTCCTGTCTCCCCACTGCGACTCCCAGCTATGTATCGCAATCTACCTGCCTGTTCCGTTCCTTACTCTTTCTCTGGTGAATCCTCTTACCCCCAGCACCTCTGGCCTTTACCCCAGTTCTTAAATACATAAATAAATAAATCTTTTAAAAATTATAAAATTAAAGCCATTTTCTTTTTAAACACATCACAATCAAATTCATTTCGGTATTCAGATGTCTTCACTGACAACTAATTGATAATTACAGACACTAAATCAAAATTTATATTCTATGAGTCTAAAGATTTTGGAAATTTCGTTTGATTAGGACAGGAAGCAAGGACTTGGATTTGATTTTATTGTGTTCTAACAGACATTTCAAAGTCCTGTCTCTTCCTTCCCCTTTTGATCAAGTCTAGGTTACATCAATTTATTTAACATTCTTTAATCTACTGCTTATTTTCCTGCCTCCATGACTTGGCTATTTCTGTTTCTCCAAATGATGTCCCCAGTAATCGAACAGCAGTTCTCAGTCATTTACTAATTTCAAAGTTCTCTTAAGGACCACCACATTCAGGGATTTTTCTTATTCCAGGTAGTAATATTTTTTCACTGAACACAGACTAATTTATATGTATCTATTATTCCGCTTACATTAAAGTTTAGTAAAATTTTGAAATACCAGAATTTTAGCACTTTTATCTCTTTAGATACTTTAGGAGTACAACTTTCATAGTGAACATAATGTATATTCAACAAGCCCTTGGTAAATTTTTGAGGAAAAGGATGTGAAAGACAGTCAGAGAAATAAAGGGGAAATTGAAATTTAACAATTAAAAATAAAGTTCTATTCAAAATAAAGTGTTATTTGTTGATGCTAGAATACAGGTCATTGCACCAAAAAAAAAAAAAAAAGTATATTACTAAACAGCACAACAGTATGATTTTCAGATGGATTTTACATATGAAAATATTCCTTTGTGAATATTTAAAAACAGGATCTTTTTTTCTGTGTGTGTAAGTATATATGCACATTGTGCAAATACCAGTGTGTGTAACTGCACATGAGTAAATAGATGTCTCCCTATATGTTTATGCTCACAAACAATATCATAATGCCTGCTTATATTCTTTGTATTTTATATTATAAAATATCTTATGGTACATATTGTGAACTGTCTAAAATAAACATTTTCCTTTTGATTTTTGGACAGTCACTAGAAGACTGTAACTGAAAGAGTTCAATGTCAAAAGGAACATTCACAGTTGTAATGACTGTAACACAGAGAAAGAGTCCTAGAAATTAAAATAATTGTCAGCTTTCAGATATTTCCTGTGTCTGGAGCCTGAGATAAATATAAATTAAGAAATCTGAAATGACACTAAGCTTGATGATTAACTGCTAGGGTATAAGTAATCAGTATGCAAAAATCAACTGAGTTGAATGAAATGTATTTTCAACCTTCAAGGGTATTGTGTTATCATAACCCTAGCAAAATGGAAATGTGCAATATAAAAGGATTTGTAGTGTCCAATTAATGAAGAAAAAAAAAAAAACCTTGGAAACCAGTTGTAAAAATAAAACCATCGAATCCTTATGAGTGAACTAAAAATTGAGAGTCTCTTTACGTGGTCCTTGAGAGAAAGCTAAGACAAATGTGAAATTACATATAATAACAATGACAGTGCCATGTTTCCCTACAAGTAAATTTTTCCCCCTTTTAAAGTTTTCAACAAAGATACTCCACAAGCCCCAAGTCTTTCTGCCATCCACCCTCCCACCTCGTGCCTTCGCCTTTCAATGAACCCTCAGAAGAGTTCCAGAAATGTATTTGAATTCAAGATATTCAGACTTTTCATACAGCATTTAGCTTCCTGGCACTGGGCTCCTTGCAGCTGGCCCCTGGGGCCTCTCCAGTGTCAGCTCTTCACCTGAGGCGTCAAGGTCTCTCCAGCAACATGGCGGCTTTGCTGTCTCCTCACCCTCCACAGCCTTCCCAGTCAGCGCACTTCCTCTCTCCCCACCCGCTCCCCGTCCCCGCTCTTTTAAGACTCACTCCGTATTGTCTTCTCCAGGCCGTTCTTCTGGTCACATCTTATTTTAGCGTCTCTTTTCTGGGCCCTCTTAATACCACATTTGAAAAGAATCTTTCGTTGGCGAGTAACAAGCATACAGGAAGGGCAGAGGCTACCAAGTGCACAGCTTGATAAAGCTACCCCCGAGCAGGCTCCCGGGGTGAACGTCCAATATGCCCACCGCTTGTACCACACAAGCTTGCTTCCACGGCACTGCCCGGTCCACGTCTGCACTTCCCCTGCCAGAAGTTAGCTCCGTATTATTCTGAGGAATACAATACACACAATTTTGTGTATTGAACAAAAGTTATCATGAAATAAGGACCTTGTCTTTGTATAAGTTGAGTGATGACAATACAGTAGGAGAAGGAACGGATCCATTTTTTTTCTTCCCAAAGGGAGAGATTTTCTCTGAATAATCATCGTCAGCTTTCATATCACCAACTTTATCCAATTCTTAACCTGTTTTTTTCCCTGTTATTTATATTACCTTCTTTATATTTTCTAGCAATTATTTTACAGCAAAGATTTTCCCGCTTCATGTATCTTCACCGTACATCTCTATAAAACATACAATTTTTTTGTAGAAAAAATAGACAAAAAATACAAAGTGTTGGATATTTCTAGATATATTGATTTAAATGGAATTTGAAAGAGAGCACCTAAAAGGACAGGCTTGATACCATCTTTACAAAAGCTGCTTAAATAGGAAGGAGGAGTTATGCTTAGGAACTATTGTGAATATAAATATCTTACTTCTTAATAGTAAACCATTAAGTCAGCCTGCCACAGTTTCATGAATGCCGACAGAAGAAACGGTGTTCTTGATCAGAGACCAAGGACTTTATCACTCAAA
Organism: Condylura cristata; assembly: GCF_000260355.1. Lineage (NCBI taxonomy): Eukaryota > Metazoa > Chordata > Mammalia > Eulipotyphla > Talpidae > Condylura > Condylura cristata. The sequence continues at coordinate 43,679,050 of NW_004567117.1, read as the reverse complement.
GGAACAGCAGAGAGTCAACATTTTCTTACACTGGTCCCTGAGCTCCAATTACCCCAGCAAGACAGGTGGGCCAGTTGGGATCTGCGCAGACGAAGAGATCTGGAACTCAAGGAGCCCACCACTTGATAGTGGGCTGTTCTCATGTGCTTGCTCTAGAGGAAGCTGTCTCTGTCCTCACTGGCCCTCGACAAGGCTGCTCTTACCTGTATACTTTGCTTTACCAACATTCTAGAAGATAGTCTGGAACAGAGCTCATGAGTGCCTCCTTGTGAGACATACTGAAAGGCGAGAGAGGCTTGAACGAGTTTCTCCCCCAAATGTCTACTCCACGTCCAGACACATGCTTGGATTCTGGCGAATTTCCCCATAAGAACACCATGCTGCCACCCGATATGATTCATCTGAACGGGACCAGAGCCAGGTGTGTCCATGTGTCTCATGTGAAAATGAACTGTCAGCACAACATGGAGCAATGGACCGAGGTATAGTGTTTCCACCTTGAGCCCTGGACCTGGTCACCTGCTGAACAAACCCCATGAACCACTGTGGTCTGGCTGAGCGAATTTTTGTACTTGGCAATGAGACATTAAGCTCCTTTAGGAAGCATTAGTGATGACAGAACCGCCTTTGGCCTGTGTGGAAGGCGTCTGGGGACCTTCTATGATCCAGAACATCACCGACCAGTGAGTGGAATTTGGAGTCCTTGCTCTTTCAGGGGTGATGTCATGGATACCGCAGATCAATTCAGGGTGTGATTAATTACACTAACCCTCCGACTTCCACTTTCTCTGCTTCCCGCTCACTCTCGTCTTAGAAACACCCCCTTCGTCAGCTTTGCCAGCACAACCCCTTCCTTCCGGAGGCTGTCCTGAGAGCCCAGTTCTTTTTAGAAAACAAGTTTTGGGTTCATGAAAGCAAGATGTTCTTACTCTTTCCTACTTGGGACCTTTCAAAGGGAAAATCATCATGCGGGTTAATGAGTTTGGGACTGACTTTCTCCCCAGGCCTCTGTGTCCTGTGCCTGCACACACCTGCTCGCTGTCGCCCTGCAGGCATTCACCTATGCATGTGTCTAGGTCCACAGTGCCCGTGGCACATCATTTCAAAATCTTCCTGGAATTGAGCCCTAGGAATGATGACATCTGTTTGAATTGTCTATATGTGACCGAATGTGGAGTTTTGCAAATGATTTTTTTTTTTAAATATATTCTTCGTGTTTGTACCATGCATGGTCTCCCGCGAAACCCCGCCGCCACCCCCATGTGCCATCACCATAGTCCCTGTGCTCTTCCCACCCCTGTCCTGGGCCTTCTCCTCCTCCTTCCCTCCAGAGTGTCTCTGATCTTAGCTGCTGATGATTTTGACTTTTACTTTATTATAGTTATGATTCCATTTTTGTTTTCTCTGTATTCCTCCTACAGTTGAGACCATTCGACATTTTCCCTTTTCTTTCTGGCTTATTTCACTGAGCATAATCCCTTCCAGCTCCATCCATGTGGCCGCAAAACGCCTGAGTTTATCCTAGATGCTATTAAACGTAAATGTGGCCTGATGCAGATGAAGTGCGGCTGTCTCTGGGACATGAGCCCATCAGTGGAGCTCACGGGTGTCGGACCTTTTTTCCCAGACTGGATGTCTGGCCTCATGACGAATGTAGTTCTCCTTATCAGTTGAAAATGAAAAGGGATCAAATCTAGCACGTGTTATGTTCAGTATTAGTGATTTCTCAAAGAGATTTGGTCTTAACGACCTGGGTTTGCTATACAAAGCATGTTCCTTAGAAGGTTTCAATATCTTCTGAGCATTTAAATAAAAAGCCACTTTCAGCCACATGAAGCATCTGTGATAGTTCTAAGTCTTATGATTCATGAGTGCTCCTCACTCCCATTCGCCTCACCTCTTCTCTGAGAGAATGCTTGCTTTTATTTAGTGTCCTCATTAAGTAAATTGTGTTTGTCTAGGAGCGTGCAATTATGTGGAAATAAAAATTAATTTTAAAACAAATGCTGAAAACTTCTAATGGCCAAGTTTATAATTAACAGCACTTTTGTATTATGTACCCAAAAAAGCCTGTTTTTTTCATGTTATTTAAATAGTCTTTTCTTGTTTATATCCTGGGTTCTTCTTGTCAGATAGCCGTAATTAAAATAATTGATTCTCTGGAAAGACCCAGCAGCTCAATGCTTAACAGTCCATATCAAAAAGGTCAGACACCAATTACTGTAATTTTGCATAAAATGAAATAAAAAAGCTGCCCCTTTCGCTCTGAGTGAAAAATGTGGGGATAATCAGAATTCTCGTGAGGCTTTTTCAATCAATATGTGCTTCCGTGAATGATTGCAGGCCCCAAATGGAAAGCACATTCTTCTTAAGGCTACAATTATGGTCACACAGAATACTGAAGTCCTTTTAGAAGATTTTTTTTTTTTTTTTCAAAAGATTGATTCTGCACTCTCAGACACTCGTTTGCATGTTTCCAGGGTTCTGACATTTTGAAGGTTGGCTGACCCTTCCTGGCATGCTCGTGGCTTTTTGTCACAGGGTACTTTCTCTATGTACTTTTGGGCCTTTAAGAAAGGAATCAAAACATTTTAGGGGGGTTTGAACTGCCCCTTTCCCTTTGAGGGTGTCTTTATATTAGGCACTCAGAAAACATTGTTTCATTTCAGCCAGCATTTTGGTCAGCAGAAATACATTTATTTTTTTCCAGTGAATTATCTCATTGCTTTTCTCTTAGAATCAACTATCCATAAGGTCAGTTTGAAAGCAAATTTTAAAACACAGTAAATTTTGGGGTGGATGACACCCAAAGGATGACAACTTTCAAGAGACATGGAATGTTCAGGAATAAGCCAGCATGGGCTTTGTGAGGCGCTTCAGGAACAGGATTCATGTCTCCAACTCAGCCAGACACTCATGTTGGGAATGATAATACACAAAATTAAGTTGGGATAAGAGATGTTTGCATGATGCTATGTGCTAAAAGAATGTGTGGGCCCTCCCTGGTGGCACAGGGGTTAAAGCGCAGCACTACAAGCGAGCTGCAGCCCCTTCAGTGCAAGCTCGATCCTGGCCCCGGAGGTGACCACATGGCGCGGCAGACCGCTCCTGACCCGCCCGCTGCTCCCTCAGCAGTGTACTTCGTCGATCTGCCTGTTCTGCTCCCCACTCTGTCTCTGGTGAATCCTCTCACTGCCCCTGCCCCTCTGGCCTGTACCCCAGTTCTGTATGAGTAAATAAATAAAACTTTAAAAAATGTGTAGCAGGTGAGATAGAGGGTAAGAAGCATCTGTCTGCAGTACAGTGAAGTAACTTATTGTGTTCACTCAGCTAACATTTTCTTTTCAAAATTCCATTTGTCTTGGACCTTCCACAAAATGTAAATTGGTGGAGGATCACATTGTATGGAGGGGAGAGAATCAATACTTTTTGCTTGAATTGTGGATTTGTCCAGAATCATTTCACATGTGCCAAGGGGGAAATACCACTCTGCACAAAACCTACAAGATTGCTTCCTTCCTGAGGCGCGAGAGCCGGCTAGCTCTCGCTCTTGCTAGTATTACAGTGGTTGCCCAAACCCTTGAAAGTCCTTCCAGTTTCTGCCCCCCATGTCACAGAGCCCCCTTTACCTTGTGTCTCACTGCTGCGCTTTGCCTTCTCTGACAAGGGCATCAGTTCTGTTGGATTTAGGTTTTGTGCTAATCCGTATGATCTCATCTTACCTTTATTACAGCCGCCAAGACCTGTTTCCAAATGTCACATTCTGAGTCTCCTCGTATGTGTGAATTTGGGGCACACCATTCAGTCCTGTAATTGGAATGGGCTGCTTTCCTCTCGACAGTGTAGTATATTTTATATTCCATGAAAACCTCAAGACTACTCACAGATCTTTACTCCCATCCCAAAGCCCTAACTCTCTTTCTCCCCTTCCCCCACCACACACAAGCCATCTTTACTCTAATTTCAAGGCAAAGTGTTCCGATGTGGAGAGAGCACATATACATGTTTGACATTTCTAAAACACAGAAAAGGAATACAGAAAATGTGGTTGCGCCGACTGTATCTGGGTGTGAGGTTTCCAAGGGCATGCTCATTCTCTCGGATCTCAGTTGAATTGGATGTGTCGGTGTTCAGAGGGGCGATCCACAATCAGCCTTCAGAAGTGATTCTCTAAGTCTGGTCCCTGAGCCAAACTGCCCATTAGTTTCAGAAATGAACTCCTCATGCCCAGCAATCTGAGTTTTGACAAGCCCTCCAGGTGATTGTGCTGGACAGTAAAGATTGAGAACTGTTCTATAAAGAATGAACACTTTCCTATTCTTGAACATCTGTTAAAAGAGCAAGACAAGTCCTTGGTGTCTCGCCTGGTCCAGCTAAATCATCAGGGTTGGAAGCCAGAAGCATAGTTGTCCTTGAGGCTTGGTCAGTCACTCTCAAGTGGATGCCCTGCACTGTCTCATCTGCGCACATCCTGTGCCAGTCTGGGTGAGTGGTGGTGTCACTGTAGGAAAGAACTGGGCTGTGAACTTTCTCCGTTATATGCAACACACATTGTAATTTCAGTTTCTACTTCACATTAGAGATATTTTAAGTACATGCTTCAACTCTCTTTACATACGTCTTAACTTCAGTTTCTATTTCAAATTATAAATATTTAGGTAATATGCTCATCACCTTTTTATGCACATGATCTCTTTAAGAACAGGGAAAAACACATTGTATGGTTCTTTCCTTCCTTAGTGCCTATAAATGATAAACTTTCCTTTATAAATGATAAACTTGCCTTTAGAAGCCATTTAATACATTTCTTTGGGTGGAGGGAGAATTGAATGAAATATATAATCTTAAAGAATATAACTTCACAAAAGTATTTTGTATGCCCCATATAGTTAATCATACTGGCATTTCATAGTATTTATCTATACAATCTAAAGTTAATGCCTTTAATTGGTGCCCAAATGGAATTTCTCACTAAACCCATTTCTATAGAGTGAAAAAAAAAATTGAGCAGCCCATTTCTATAGAGTGAAAAAAAATTTGAGCAGCATGAATCCAAGTGTCCTTTTGGATATGAAGTGCAGTGACAATAATGATTGACGTTCCTAGAAGCAATGTGGCTGAAGCCTGCACCTGCCTGCGCGTCCTAGATCCACTCACTGCGCAGAGGAGACTTGCAGCCTAGGCCAAGAAGCGCAGGCTTCTTGATCACTGGCTTCCCCCACCTTAGATAGTCTTAGGAAATAAGCTTCGGGTCACAGGAACTGCCTCAGCTGCTCAATGGGGCTATCTTTGTTTCATGTTTAATATATCAAATGTGTGTGTTTCTTCTTTAGGACACTACAGTGAATTCACTTCTACAGAAGATGCTACTCTTCCTCTACTTCACAATGAAAAATAAGATAGTTCTTTCCCGATTGCATAACTTAAAATGACTCTTAATTTCTGTAAATTCAATGTGTGTGTGTGTGCGTATTTCTGTGTCTATTGTTCTTTATCTAATTGTGTCTTTTAAAATAGTACTTCTATGGGATCTACACATGGGAGGGGGAGTATATGTTTTAAAATGAACAACAATGTATATATATATAATTAAAAATAATTAAAAATCATAGAACATTTTTTTTAAAAGTACTTCTTTTGAAAGTTAGCTGTTACCTTTGTTTAGATATTAACAACTTTTGGGAATGACTTAGACTAAAACATCCAAGAAGCTAGAATTTGGAATGTTGTCTATTGAATACCAGACTACAACACAGGCACTTAATAAATATTTAAAGTGGGGTGAATTAATTTTACTATGCAGGTAGATTTCAATTAGAAATCCAAGACTAATGCTGTCTGGAAGATCACAGCTCTGTCTTATGACTTGATTGAGTTTGAAAATGAAGCACCAGCTGTGTGGTGGGAAATCTCCCCAGTGATTGTACAGTGCCCCTAAGTAGGTGGATGGGACTGAAGTTAGGTCAATAATTTATTATACACCTTGTCAGTTTGGTAATTTAAGAATTACCATACAGCATTATGGAATTTTCGAGACATTATAAACACTAACTGGCGATGCCAGTATATGAGGGTAGAAAAAAAACGCCGCTGACTTTCTAGAGAGTCATTTCTATCCCTAAAAGTGGAGTAAGAATTTAGGATGATAATTTAATTCATGCATCATTTACCAGTAGGTAGCGCTTTCTCAATACTAGAAGGCTGCAGTTCTTCAGGTGATCAGTTGCCAAAAGCTGATAATTTTATCTACAGTTGAAATGAAGATAATTTGTACATCTTAGAGAAATGCAAACAACTTCTTAACAGAAAAAAGATGCTTATCCTCTGATCTGTCTACTAAGTAGAGGCTAAGCCTGAGTTAGAACACCAGACTGAGAGTATCTCGGGCACACCCATGGACCTGTTCTGCTCTCCGGGCTTGCACTCAGCCCAAGCTGAGCTGGTCAGCCCATTGTTTCCTTCCTCTGTGCCAGTTCCCACCCTGCAAGTTCAGCGCAGAGCTCTCAGATGCCGATGGTGGCGCATCTGAACTAACCACCTCACTTGCTCACCACCTCTTGTCCTCATTTTCACATGATTAAGTGCCCCTCATTTCCTTTTCTCCCCATCATGTCTTAAATTTTATCAAACCTGTCATTTTTATCATTATGTTCAAATTCTGTCCTTTTTCACAAAATTATCTCCTCTTGACATTCTCCCTTGATTCTCTGTATGGGCTGAAATCTATCAAATCATGAGTAAATCTTAGAAATATGCTAGAGACGTACCTGAATTAGCCTAAGGCCTGTAGATGTTGAAGTGACTTTAGGTGTAATAAGGACGATTCCTGTCAACTAGAACATCCTGATAGACTATGAGGACTCTAAAACCCATCCGTTTTTATCTGCTTCTTTATAATGTCAACAGCTTTGATCGTCTTTGATCTGTAATTTCTAATATTAAAAATTGTTAGCACATGCTGAGAAGTACCCCAGGACCTCCAAAGTTGCATGCTCTAAAGGGTTCTGGCCATCCTTGACACAAGGCAAAACTGACTGTTCGTGGAAAAGAACATTAATAGAACGACATGGATATGCTCTGAGGGACATGATCTGCTATGGCTAAGCAGGAACCGTGGTCAGCTCGCAGGAACAAGGTCACAAGAGTTAAAGAAGCAGGAGGGCCCTCCCTGGTGGCGCAGCAGGTTAAAGCACAGCACTGCAAGTTAGCTGCAGCTACCTTGGTGTGAATTCCATCCCCAGCCTCGGAGGTGACCCACTTGGAGCGGCAGACCTCTCCTGTCTTGCTTGCCTCAGCAGTGTACCTCGTCAATCTGCCTGTTCTTCTGCTCCCCACTTTTTCTCTGGAGGACTCTCTCACCACCCCTGTGCCTCTGGCCTGTACCCCAATTCTGTATGAATAAATTAATAAATGTTTTTAAAAAAGAAGCATGCTAACTCCACTTCAATTCCAAGAAACATTGAATAACACTAGGAAATTAATCTAAATGGATAAAGTAAATCATGTTACAGTGCAAAGCTACTATATTTATGTCTAAATCATATGCAAATATTTAACTGCATGGTGTTAAGAAAGAATTAATATGAGAACTACAACAAATATATTGTAAAGGAAGCTGATTTTTAGTCTTTAGGTTGATTCCTTTTTATTAGCCTTCTGACTATAGAATTGAAAACTCCAGTTCTTGGCTAAGATATGGAAAAATGTGTACATCTTATTTTTTTATATTCAGAAGTTCCAGCAAAAGCTAAGTGAAAGATAGGTAACTGGTAATTAATTCACTTAGTAGGATCCTGACATATACTGAAGAAAGATGGAAAACCAAGAATCAAACATATTTACATGCAGGCAATTCAAACTGTAAGGACTGCTGTGAACTCATAATCTTTGTAACTTTTGATCACTTTGTGATTATTTTTGTATTAACCTCTCTTGAAAATAAAAATGGTGTGAGGGTTTGAGTCATAAATGAAATGAGTAGAAGCCAAGTACAAAATGTAAACCTCTTACCACTTCTCCAAATTGCTTCTAGAACATCAACTTCCAGATGTCCATCATCCAGATGTTCAAAGATCCAGTGATGCTGAGATTGGAGAGTCCCCACATGTTTTACATGCTGTCTGTTCCAAGGAGAAATATAGAGGAGTTGAATATTCTGTAGTATAGAGATCAAGATAGGTTTAGGAAACAAAGATGTATTTAAAAGTCATAAGACATTTGTGCACAGCAAAAGTGGCCTTTGATCTCCAAGATGAAAAATATTCAAAAGAAAATGACCATCAGCTGTATCACAAGTTACTCAACGATCAATTAAGTGAGAATTGACTATTGGGTCTCAACACAGAGATTAAGAGATAGAGAAAGTAATGTGGAGACAGTGGACAAAGATAATTTTGAATTCTTCTGTAAAGGGGACAGTGGCATAGTACCTGCTATAAAGGGAAGGGGAGAATGAGTTACTGTATTTTGTAAGGTGACATAAATGTGCATTGGCTTAAGGCAAGAATATATTAGAGAGAAAGGAATTGCTAAGAATAATCCTAAAATGGGGTGAGGAAAAATATCAGAGGACATAAGTGGAATGGTTATTTTTGCTGGAGTACCCACAATTTATTAATAATAATAGGAGGGCCCTCCCTGGTGGCTCAGCAGGTTAAAGCACAGCACTGAGAAGCTAAAGCCACTTCTGCATGAGTTCGATCCCCGCCTGCCCCGGAAGTTACCACATGGCATGGCAGACCTCTCCTGACCCGCCCGCTGCTCCCCTCAGCAGTGTGCTTCGTTGATCTGCCTGTTCTGCTCCCCACTCTGTCTCTGGTGAAGGCTCTCACCTTCCCTGCACCTCTGGCCTTTATGTATGCATGCATGCATGCATGTGTGCATGTGTGCATGCGTGCATAAACAAACAAACAAACAAATAATAACTGGAAAAAAGCAAGCGTGGGGGGGAACAAAACTGGTTATAAGTTTAGACATTGAGAGCTTCTGAAATACGCTTTTTTTCCTCTTTTTTTTTTTCATGATGGACTATTTGAGGAAGGTTTTTGTAGTGGAGATTAAAGTTTTTGTGAAGTTAATACTAATAACAAAGTATAATCTGACACTAGAGCCAAAGCGGAGGGACGTGAGGAGGGAAGGAGAATGCAGCGCAGACCCGGGAGACACCTACTCACTTTCCGGCTCAGATGTGTGAGGAGCGTGGGAGAAAAACACTTAACAAAATTGAAGTGGCAGCTGGGCAAGCCTTGTCCTCAGGGGAGACTCAGGTTTTAATGAGAGTGCGGATGTAGGGAGAATGCAGAGGAACCCTTCCTGACAAAAAGGTGGTGTTCGGTTCGGTGTGAGTGTCTCACACTACACGCTGTCTAATACTCCCTTAACTCAGATCCCATTCATATTTGGGACAAGAAAGTGTCAGTGATTTCGAGGAAGGTGTCAATTTTCCGAGGATGCGTGCCGGACACATACCATTTCAAGAAGGTGTTAAAGCAAAGGAGTTAGCTGAGGTGCTCTCATTTTGCATATATGACTCAGGTAGTGCACATATATTCTATGTGACGCATCACTGGTTCCACACGTTTTTATCTGCCATGGCAAGATGTCTACTGTATACAACTAGTTCTTGATTAGAAAATTTTTTATTTTGAAGGAAGCGCATAGCCTTCCATTCTTTCATGTAATTTTTCAAGGTCTTCTCTGAGCCATTTCTAACTTGATCTTTTTAAATGCTTTTGTCGTGAGTTGATTTGAAGTGTGAGGGCCTGCAGCTATGATTAAAGCAGACCAATACTTACAAAGAAAAAGAACTTTCTTCCACTCAGCATTGCCTGTCTCGGTGGCTGCGCTATGTCTGGCATTTCCATCTGAGACATACCCCCGTGTCAACCGGAGAACACACGCGCTAGCTCTTGGGGCGCTGTCTTCTAGAATAATAATCAGGAGCAGAACCCCCCGGCAACCTCGCATGCTAGGGAGTTGATTCTGTTTCTAGAACTCTATTCATCTAGGGCACATGCCCTTTCCTGCACAGCAGCACACCACACGAGATGGACTCATACTAATAACCACAGAACACCCCTGAAAATCTGTTGGAAAGCTTCAGAACTAATATTTTCCCCCAACTACTGACATTTGGCTGTCAACAGTTTGAAAGGTGCTTCTTCGGTGCCTCCCCACCCCGGCACATAGCAGTACTTTACTTCTCTTATCTTTATGGGCAAGGAGATCTTCTCTGGTTCGTATAGCAATGAAAACAAATCAATATTCTTCGTTGGAAAAAAGAAATTCAAAAGTAAGAGGAGTAAAAACAAGTACATATCAAAGACATATCTAAGATTGCAGTTTCAATCTTTAAGTAGGATGTACAGTTACAAAAATCAATATGGATGAAAATATTAAATAGCTATATTAGTTAAAATTTATGCTAAAATAAAAACAAAAACTGGTATAGGTTTTCAATTGTCTTAGAGAAAATAAGGTGGGTAGTGGAGAGATTGCACGAAAGTGGAGGGTTACTTCCTCACCCTTAGCAAATTTCTTGTCCTTCTAAGACATGGCTTTTATATTACTGCCTAAAAGTCTAGACTTTTTCCTAGAGCATGTGATTGCTCAGCTATTATTGTCTTATAAGTATCCCAGGTTGCTCTAATTTCTCTGCAGCTAGAGGGCGTTGGCCTACAGGCTGCTCCCAGACAACTCCTAAGAAACATGAAGTATCTGATATATGTACATATATCAGGCATGGATTTCACTGTGAGCGTGTGTCCTTTGCTGACATATTTCCATGAATATTATTATGAATGTGGCTAGTACCCACCTTTAAATAATAAGCAGAACCTTATTGAATATCTAACAGAAGCTGACCAGCTACTGAACCAACAGAAGCTTTGAAAAGTAGAATCTGACATCATAAATACAATTAGAGATACACTAATTTGATCAGTAGAAAAATCATAAGCTACGGTGATTTTCTTTCCCTTGTCCAGCTGAAGTTCAGTCCTAAAGAAGAAGGAAATCAGGTTAGAACATGACTGGGTTAGATAGGTGGAGGGTTGAACAGAGGCCTCTGTCTGTTGCAGGAAAAGTCAGAGGCCAGGGCTTGGGCGCAAACTTGGCAGGACCAACTCATGAAGGTCTTTGTTTATGGACCATTTGCTATTTATTCTTTTGTTACACTTGTAGCAATTAGAAGATTTTAGATGTGGAATCTGCCTGATCTGCCATACATGTAGTGTGGATGTATGATTGTGTGTGTGTGCATATGCATGTGTGTGTATATACACAGTATATGTTAGATACATACATAGATCAGGCATGCAACTGTATATTAAATGAATTTTGACTAGATAAAGAGGAAAAGCTAAGTGCCTCCTTCAGTAGTTCAAGTGATCTGGATAAACATTTTGCCAATGGCTATACACTGTTTTTGGAACTAGAATTGGCAAACCAGTCGCTGGATTGGATCTGTGTGATAAGAGAAAGGGAAAGAGTAAATTCAAGATTTGAAGTTCTGTGTGGGTAGATGCTACCATGCATGGCATGCCTCGAGCATGTTTGGAAGTAGGAAGAATAGTCACATAAAAGATTCCAAATAACAACTGACCCTGCCTTTGACCTCTTTGTCATGAGTTCTGTGATGGATCAGATTAACATTGCAGTCATTCTGGGGTCAGCCATCAGTTAAACTTATTACTGTGGAAAGGACTCCCCGGGAGGCGCCATGGCTGGGTTAGCTCATCTGCTCCGCACCATGAGTCCGGTAAGGGCACCTCTTATAGCTCGTTCAGTCACGCCATCCAGCCAGTACCTTGGAAGGATGACAGTAGTGAGTCACATTTCTAACAAAAGATCAAAAGAAATGAAATGGAAGTCAATAAAGCACATATATAAAGACAAATTCAGAAATATACCCATACAAATTAAACGAATGTAAAATAGAAAGCGTTAATAGCCCATTTGCATTCATAATGTATTTCTTGTAACTTCCAAAGCTTTTTCCTTTCAATACCCTTTCCTCCACTTGATGTTGAACTTGTCCTTTATTTTGAGACGTTTTCCATTTCTTCCACTGCCTCCCACTTATCCTATTTCTTGGTTTCTCTCACCCAAGTGCACTGTTAATTCAGTATCAATATTTCTTGGTTTTTTGCCTTAACTATTTCCCCGTCCTCAAATGTGGGGAAGCAGTTACAAAATAGAGTGCCATTCCTTGTGTTCCTGTTTCTGTATCAAAGGAATGAATGAGGGGGTGAAAGGTGGTGGTAGCAAATGTCCATGTTGACATGGCTGTGGAAAGAAAAGGTGTGCACTGAATGACACCCTTTAGATGGCAGGAGCTGAACTCTGAGTACGACTAGCCATTCGTGACACACAGAGTCATGTGCTTGTTCTCATTGGAGACAATTTGGTGGATGTGTTTGTTTTCTGAGAATGCTGATAGACTCCTCAGGGTAGACTTGTCTCTGGCAGGTAGACACCTGGTAATAAATTACTACAGAGGTGTTAGCAATACCCATTTTTCAGTGAACTTCTGGAACAAAAGCACCCTTGGTTATCTCTGGACAAGAACATTATGGGCATTTGTCAAAACACAAATGTCTTCTCGAATGATTCCTTCCCCTTCTTTTTTAACCAGAATGGCTCCAGCTGTGCAGAGCAATATATATTGTTATTCTGAGACAAATAGTGTCTAGTCAGGCTTCATTAGATCTATTGACCTTTACCTCCTTTCTATCTGTCACCTCCTAAGTGCCAAAGTAGAGATGTCGTGATCCTCAAATCTCTCCTCTGCACACAGCCTTATTTTCTATACTCAGAGTGCAGGAAATGGAGTTCGTGTATGTGGTCTTTCCCCAGTTATTCATAATATAATTTGCTTTAATTTAAAACAAGAAACAAATTTTTGCCTTACAACTTGGTCGTAGACCTTCATAGTTTCAGTCCATATTTTCTTTCAATAACATCACAGACATACCTTCTTTCCAAGCCCACATTAATCCCGTTGTCAGCTTCCCATCTCTGGCTTTGTCCCTGCACCTCCCCTCATGGTCTCAGTAGCTGAGATTTCCTTCACCTGTCTGCCTCCTGCTTATTTACTGCTTTGGTGATTGTGTATCAGTAGCCTCTTTATTATTCATAAAGGTCTTCTCAGCTGAATATGTAATGCAGAATTCCTCTGTCTCAGGACTATTTCCTGCGCTTCCTCTGGTTAGTGTCTTCATTTTAACACCTCCAGCTTTCTCTTTGGATGGGAGGCAGCTCTCCCATCATTATGTAAACTTTCTCTTCCATGAGCAGAGAACTGATACATGTCAGGTGTCTTCTACGTATCGAGTATGCTGTAATTATCATGACTTTTAAGTGAGAAATTCAGTCACTTCATATCTATTATATGAACAAGCTGTTACTTGCTAAAAATGACTGAGGAAAAGCCTGCCCATATTCCATAGGCTACTGAGGTGCCTAACAGGAGCAAACACTTCCACACAGGTGAATAGCATGTAACATATGCATCATCTCGGATCTTTCTGGCATTAAAAACTCCTTAATCACTTTCAGAGCTTCTGATCTCTAAGGTTTGACGAAAGCCAGAATTTTGCATTTTTAATGAAATGCCCAAATCATGGCTATGTGGATGGTTTAAAACTATATCCAGTAAGTGGCTGAAGCATCATATTTGGCGTCACTCCCAGAAACCCTATTCCACCTACTTCAATAACACAAAGTCCCGTGTAGGCTGTCACATGTCCTGTGCTCGCCAATTCTCCCATAACCAAATGTGCAAGGAGATGAAAAGTAGGGTTCAGACTTTCCTGGGGGTTCTTGGACAGATGCTCAGTGTCTGAACATTTCAGGATGATTTTGGCGATCTGTGAATTATCTCTAGTGCTTTAGCAGTATACTACTTTACAGTTTTTGAGAGACAAATTACACACTAGAGCTAACTTCCTAGAAATGAGATGGATGATGGATAATGAGTAACTATTCTTACTTCTAAAAATAAGTTAAAATTATACATATTCTAGATATACTTGTAAGCAGATCTACAGCCCCCAAAGATGCCCATACCCTAACCCCTAGAACTTGGCAAAAGGGTCTTTATCGATATGAAAAATTAAGGACATTGAGATGGGGAGATTCTCCTGCATTATCTGGGTAACCACATGAGTTCCTGGTAGTGGAAGAGAAAGGGAGTAGAGTTGGTTGGGGGATGAGATGGAATGCGTGTCTGGAGGGGTCTGGGTTTCAGAGGGACTCAACCCGTTGCTGTCTGGCTCTGGAGATGATGCAGTGAAGTAACCATTAGAACTTGGAATAATCTTCTGCTGACAGTCAGGAGGATGTGCAGACCTCAGTCCTGCAACTGGAAATGACTGAGTTCTTCCCACAAGTTGAATGCGTGTAGAAGTGGATTCTCTTTGGTGCCTCTATTAAGTTATGCAGATGTGCCAATACCTTGACAATAACCTGGCAACATTTGAACTGTACTTCTGACCTACATACCTGTGAGGTCATTGACTTGTGCTCAACAGGCACAAAACTGGCTATAATTTTTAATGGCAGGAATAGAAGCCACATACAGAAATAGAGTAGGGCAAAAAGAACGTGTTGAAATACATATATAACAAACATGACTTCGTCTTGACTGAAGCCTTTATAGCATGTGTGATGATTTCATGTTTCATGGTTATTCCACTTTTGTAAGGCTTTCATATTTCACTCTTCTATTCGTCCCCCTGTGTATAAGCGCTTTGTCAGATTCCTATTTAATAATTGTGGACTAGGTGAGGAGAATATATTAGATAGCAGTTCAGAGGTTTTGTAATACGGCACAAGATGGCTTCAAAGTTTTGAACTGGTCATCAAGAGGATGTGGTCACGGGTGACCCATGCGTCCCCTCTTTCTGGAATATACTTTCAGCTTTTTGTTCACATGTGAGGAGCTGGTAATATGTTATTGAAACCATCAGGTTTTATATGAGATTGAAATCCACTAAGGCCTCATATAGGCTCTGAAGAGTCTGAAGGGCCGCAAGGAGGTCGACTTGTCTTGAGGACCATGACATGTAAGCCTTGTGTATCCATGTGTCCATCCACCAATCTGGAGTAGTTTGCCTTTCACTTCCACCCCTCCTTGCCCTCAGTTTACAGGAACCGCTTCCAAATTTCACCCCAGAAGCTGAGCTTGTGAACCAACATGGGGAATACAGGAAATGTTCATAAAAATTAGGCCAATTCTTTGTGCCCAGGAGAATACAGTTGTGGTTTGGGCTGGGTGTCCATCAGGTGTATACACCTGGGAGGCTGGCCTGAAATTACATTTGAATTGCATTTCTGTGTACCATCTTGGCTTTACTTTTCTGGAAGCAAAAGTAATTACTATGCTTTCTACACAATGCAATTTTTCTTCTATAAATTGTGCTTTGAAAATTAAGCATATTTTTCACAAGTGAAATAATTTGGAGAATTGTGTTACATGAAGAGATTGATTTTTTTCCCCTTGTTTGTAGATGTTGAATCATTTTCTCTTTGTCAGTGATGAAGAGTAGAATTATTCACCTAGTTTTCTTTTCAGTCCTGTACAACTCTGGGACTTATGCTCCAAATGCCTCTACTCTGTTGTATGTGAATGACATAATGCTATTTTGTGTTGTAACGAAATACCTAAAATGTCAGCATGTATCTATATGTCAGCAGCAAGCAAATACAAAAATAGAATAATATTCTACTTACAATAAAATTCATCAACATCATATGCTTAGACATACAGCTAGCAATATATGTACATAGCTGCATGTTGAAAAGTTGCAGAACATTACCAAAATAAATGGAAGATTTAACTGAAAGGAAGAAAATATATCATCAAAGATTGCAAGACTAAATATTTCAAAGTTGCAAATTCTGCACAAATATATTGACAGAATCAACACAATCTCCAGAAGATCTTTGAGAGAGGGAGCAAAGGTTAAAAAAAAAATCTATAGATTCCATAGTACTTACAGAAAATCTCACATCCAGAAATTCTCACATCCAAGAGTAGCCCTGATGATTTTAAAGGAAAAAACAAACATTTGGACTGTGTTGCTAGGGCCCATCGGTCTTCATATGTGCTGCACAGATTTGCACAAGGGCAGATTAAGGAATCAATAGAAAGCACGAGAGCCTGCACAGGCATGTTTTCCGTGAGATGGTTTATGAGAGAGGAGCCATAGCAGCAGCATGTGGAGAGTGTGATAATTTCAATCACTGATGATAGATCATTTTCTGCATGCTTCTGATCCCTAATGTGTGCCACCCATAAACATGCATCAAGGAGCTGAAGCTCCCAGGTGCTGCGAGGAGCGGTGGTGTTGGGCTTTTGCATTAGACACTCATGTAGGTGGGCCACGGTAGGTCATCTGGTATTCATTTGATTGTCCCTAATGACAAATTATACTTGGCATCTTTTTGTGTGCTTATTTGCCACTCACATTTATCTTTGGTGATGTGTCTCCTAAAAAACTTTGCCAATTCATTTTGTTTTAAGTTGAGTTGTGTAGACTCAGTTTTCTTTTTATTAACAGTGCTACACAAAGTCAAACATTGAATCGTGCTGACGTCAAACTTACAGTCTTAGTTGTGCAATAAATCACTCTCGGCATCCTGCGTAAGAACTCTGGCTAAACCCACATCATGAACATTCTCTCTATTCATATTTTCATGTTTAATTATTTTATTAATGTTTTGTATGGGACATGTTGATATCTTGAGGGTCACTGTTTTCCAACTGATGTGCTTTCAGTACCACTAGGAAAAGTTATCTTTCCTCCATTGAATTATTTCCTCATTTATTCTTTAAAAATCCATCATCTGTATGTGTGAGACTCTATTTTTGGATGATGGTCTGTTCTTTTATGTTTTTTTAATTGTCTTTCCAAAAATACACATCATCTTGATTACTGTAACTTTACAGAAAGAGTTGAAATTTGTTGTGTTCTTCATTTTATGAATAATAGCACTCACTGTGCCTCTGTTAGCTCTTGGTGTGATGGAGCAGTCTTAGCCAGGGGAGACCCTGGAGGAAGCTGAACACAGATCTCAGGACTTTTCTTACCTGGCTAATATTCCCCGCCTAAGCATGGAGCACATGGCGGAAACTCAGGAAATGCATTTCTTTAATTTCTAGTTTATTTCACTGTGGTATGAAAACTTAGTTTTATCATATCTGTTCTTTTACATTTGATAAACTATGCTTTATACCCAGCATACGATCTCTTTTGATGAATGTTCTCTGTAAACTTGAGAACACCTATCCTGTTATTATTTGATAGAATATTCTACAAATGTCCATTATGTTAAGTTGATTGACAGTGCTCTTCAGTTCATTTCCATTTTCACTGATTTTCAGCCTGTCTTATGCTTCTGAACCTGACAGAGGGGTTTTGAAATCCCAACTATTTTAGAGGATTTGTTTATTTCTCTTTTCATTTCCTTCCCCTTTTGAAGCAAGTATTTTATCTCTATGTTGTTAGTTTCACACTCATTAGGACTGAATTGGCTCTTTCATCTTTCTGTATTATCTCTTTAGCCCTGATAATCTGATGGTGAAAGTGGGTTTGTGGGAAGTCAGGTAGCAATTGCAACTACCTTTGGATTAGTGTTAACTTGGTGCAGTTTTCTCTATCACTTTTTCCTAACCTATAGTGTCTTTATATTACATGTGAGTTCCTTTTAGACAACAGGTAGTTGAGTCCTGTTGCTTTTCACGTTGATGATTTCTGTCTTTAAATTGGTGTATTGAAAGACTTCTTAAGAGATAATTGATATTTTGAAGTTAATAACAGCTCTGTTTGTAATTGTTTTCTATACATTGCCAGAGGCTTCTATTTCTGCATGCTTCTAGTTTTAATTAAACATTTGTATATGAATATCTTTAATCTCCTTTTCTAGCATACTAATTATGCTTCTCTAGAAAGTAGTAGTGGTCCTAGAGTTTATAATAGACATTTTAAGCAAGTTATATTCACCTTCAAATAATGGTCACCTATATCATACAAGTGTTCTATTATTCCTTCTAATTATAGTTTGCCAATCATTAAACTTATTCACACATTGTAGTATTCTAATGTGTTGTTATATTTTCTACTTTAAAACACTTATTTTTTGGTTAATTTAGATTAAGAAAAATAAAGGGATGTTTAGCCATTATGTATTCCTCTTCCATGTAAGTCTGTGTGATAAGAGAAGTCTAACATTCTTGTGGTCATTGTTCTCTCTGGCTTTATTTGTCTAAACAATTTTTATTTCTTCTACATTTTTGAAGGATAATTTCATTTGATATGGGACTTTATGATGATTTTTTATTCTTCGAATACGTTAAAATGTCAAGTCGCCTTTTTCTTGCTTGCATGGTTTCTGATGAGAAGTTTGCTGTAACCTTGTCACTCTCCTAGGGGACAGCACCTCCGGCTTCTTCCAGCCTTTCCTCTTTATCTTTCCGTGCTGCTTTCTAATTAATTAATTATTGCTGTTTTAACATATACTCTGGTGCAATTTTCAGAGGATTTATTTCCCCGCTTGCTGTTCTCTGAGCTTTCTGGATGTGTTTCTCATACATCATTAATGTTAGAACACTCTTCCCATTACTACATCAAATATTACTTCTGTTAAGTCAGCTCTTTCTCCTTCAGGTATTCCAGTTACACATACACTATATCTGATTGTTTGTAGAGGTTACGCTTCATTTTTAAGTTCTCTTTTCCCTGCCTGATAGTTTGACAAGTTCCTGATGACCTGCTGATCCTCACAGATTATTTAATTGGTTGTGTCAAATATATTCAAGCACCTTTACAAGCTGTTCTTCAGCGTGTATGATATGGTAATTTTGATTTTTAATATTTAATTTCAATTTATTTTTAAATTTTCAATTTTCTGCTTAGCTTATTCCAGTTCTCTTATTTGAGGCTGGCCTATTTTTTCCATTAGCATGCTTAGCATATTATCTATTTTTTTTTTTATAAATTCAGTGTTTGATTTACTCAAACTTTTTTTTATATTTGGTTTTATATTTGCTTTGTCCTTTGAGACTGTGCTTTTTTAACTTTATTTTCTTGAATGTGTCCTATCTGTTGCTGTTGTTGGAAGTCATAAATGTACTGAGTAACAGAAACAGAAGTAAATGTGTCCATTCCGCATGCTGCACATCACTCTCTCCCTCCCCTTTAGCAGCACCAGCTGTCCAGGTTTCTAGGGATTGTTATTGGTTTGGTTTTTATCTGACTCTTTGATTTCTTTATATCCCACATGTAGGTGACACCATCAGGGTATATTTTCCTTATGACTTATTTCTCTTAGCATTATCCTCTCTAGTCCCAGCCATATCGCTGCAAATGGCAAAGATTCATATTTATCACAGCAAAGTAATATTTCATTATGTATATATACCACTTCATCCTAATTCACTCACCTGGCTTTGGATGCTTAGGTTATTGCAAAGGGCTGCGATGAACATGAGAGGGTATATATCCCTTCATATTAGTGTTTTTTCTTTTTCCATGTAGATACCTAGGAGTAGAATTGTCGGATCACATGTTAAATGAATTTTTTATATTTTGATAAAACTCATACTGTTTCCCATAGGGGCTGGACCAGGCTACCTTCCCACCCACAGTTCAGGAGAATTCCTTTTTCTCCACCCCTTGCCAGCACTATTTGTTTCTGATCTTTTTGATATGAGTCATTCTCACAGATTTGAGGTGGTCTCTCACAGGTGTTTGATTTACACCTCCAAGATGATAAATGATTATGACATTTTTTTCATGTGTTTGTTGACTATCTGCATGTCTTCTTTGACAAAGTGTCTATTTAGCTCTTTTGCCCACTTTTTAAAAATTGGGATGTTTGTTTTCTTTTGTTGAGTTGCATGACTTTTTTGTAGATCTTGGGTGGATGCTCAGTAGCCTGTGCAGGACTGTGGCTATTTTTGCTGGTGGGTGTGGTGTGGTAACATAAACCAAAAGGCTGTGATCCTGTACCTCTGAATCTTATACAGTATTGTAAATGAACATTATATAGATATTTTTTTGTCATCTTTTCTTAAAAGATTTATTTATTTGTGCATACAGAACTGGGGTACAGGCCAGAGGCTCAGGAGCGGCGAGAGGCTTCACCAGAGACAGAGTGGGAAGCAGAACAGGCAGATCAACTAAGTACACTGCTGAAGGGAGCAGCAGGCAAGTCAGGAGAAGTCTGCTGTGCCCTGTGGGTCACCTCTGGGCTGGGGATTGAACTCGCACTGAAGCAGCTACTGGTAGCTTGCAGTGCTGTGCACTAACTTGTTGCACCACCAGGGAAGGCCCATTATATAGATATTTTAAAAAGGCACTAGGGAATAAAAGTGTCTGCCAGTAAAGGATAAAATGTTGGATGGTGCTGCTAAGTTTAATTTCAAATTTGAATGCTTCCTTGTGAGTATTGGTGTGAGTTGTGAACTGCAGCTATACTAGAAATTAAAGTGGAACCACTTTGACAAAAAAAAATATAAAAACTAGAGTAAATCTCTAATGTAGGGATCTATGGCCATCTGGCCAGGATTTGTATTTTCTCAGCAAATGCTATAGCCCTACGTGCAAAACGCGCCAGAATGCTCTAGTGGCCTCTTTCTGCCTCCTCTCTGGACTCTGGGTGTTTACAAAGAGCCTGTTCCATCTGCATGCACTGTTATGACCCAGGAGCCCCGCCGTGTGATGAAGAGGCAGCATAAGAAACCCCCAGTTAAACCCTGTGGTGTCCGAGCCATTCTGTGGGCTGCATTTCCGGCCTGTGACATCATACATGTTTTTGTCTTTAGAAGAGGCTGGACTGAGAGGGAACCAGCCCCACCCCCCACCTCTGGTACAAGGCTCTGGAAAGTCTTTCCCTGGAGAGCAGGGAAGTTTTCTGGAGGAAGCAACTGGTGTATTACTCTGATCTTCTCCCTGCAATGACCATGAGGACCTATTTTGGGAAACTTCACTGTGAAAAGTATTGGGGTTCCTGGAGGTAAAGCCCATGAATATGTATGCACCCCCCTAAGACTTTAGACTTATGAGTTTTTCTCACTCTCAAGCTAATTCACATTTAGCCTCCAGCAAGTTGTCAAAATTACCATTTTAGTGTCATTACCTGTTTAGGAGTAGGGAGGTTTTCTACTGCAGTTGGGTGCGCCGTGCCTGTCTCTGAATTCGAGTGCTTCCCAGATCCCGAAAGTGGTTTGTCATGGAACTCAGTTCTCTGTTGAATCCAAGAAAAGCCACTGACTTCCAGTTTGTCCAGATGCTTCTTCTTTTTTTTTTTTTTTTTTTATGGGACTGATAACTTCCAAGCTCTTTACAGTTCTGAGCCAGAGCTTGGAGTGCCCCCAGCCTTGTGTCTAAGTTGTAATTCAGGACAGGTTAACCAGAGTTTAAGTTAGTACACCAGATATTTTAATCTGCTCAAGTCTGATTTGCTGCTTCTGTATGTAGCATTAACAGTGTGTTCTGTTTACTTCTGTTCAAGTGAAACGTAACCAAGTGGAAACTAAATGTTTCTGCTTTTTTTCTCCTTCCTTTTCCTTCTCCTATATATATACATATATGCACACACACATATACACACATATGTATGTATATGTATGTATATATCATATATACACACATGTGTGTTATATATGTCATATGTGCACATACTATATGTGTATATATAATAATATGATATATGTGTATATATTATATATACACACATATATATAATATATACACATATAATATATTGTATTATTATATACACATAATATATAATATATGTATACGCGCATATACACACATGTGTGTATATAACATATGTGTGTAATATATGTATATATTATACATGCATATCTGTATATCTGTATATATATTATATATACATGATATCTAATATATACAATATATATAATATAGTAATGTATATGTGTGTGTGCAAGTAAGAAAGTCAGAGGAAATTTTAAATTGGGGTGAATATAGGTAAAATGGTGTTGACAACACCCAGCCATGTAAAACAAGTGAGATGAAGAATCAAGTAACTGGAAATTACTTAAATTTATCATGAAAACCAATCACATTCAAATCAACTTGCATTTCAAGCTATGTATTTCATGTTGGTGAAACTTGCATCCTTTACTTACAACCAACACTGACAGGCTTCAAGAACTTTAGTGAATGATCTGGTAAGCAAACGGGAAAACTATTTGTTTATAGGCTCAGGCAAAAGAAATGGGCATTCTCCTAACATCAAAACTAACACAAGTACAAATGAATTTTTCCACAAAAAAAATCTGTTGCCTCAAGCCTTCCTGGTGGCCTAGGGGTTAAATCTCAGTGCTATCATCACTACTGCCAGGTTGCTGATGCCCACAGGGCACAACAGACCTCTCCTGTCATCCCGCTGCTCCCCTCCCCTCAGCAGTGTGGTTCATTCAGTCCACTTGTTCTGCTCGCACTCTGGTAAAACCTCTCATCTCCCCATCTCTGGCCTACACCCCAGTTCTTCTACACACAAATATTTTTTAAGGGAGCTTTTTATTAGTAAAATTATTGGTTCAGCATCATATTGTGGATACGGTATTATGATCTATCTTATTAATAACTTTGAAAATATGTCTCCATCATGTAGCACAATTTTATATGGACTTGAATCTATTTATGAGTCCCATGAATCTGAGTGTGATTACAGAGAAGTTACTTGTATAACTCACTGTTTTTATGTAAGAGCAAGTCTGATCACAGAATTCACTTGTTTTACCAGCCATTTCCATGAATTTGGGGAGGTAAACTTTAACATTTTTGCAAATTCAAAATAAAACTAGACTGGGTGTGCATTTAATTGTAGCTGAATTGAAGAATACTTATATTTTATAGTGCTGGAACTTTAAATCCTGGAAAAGCACCTCTCTTTCACCCACCTTTTGTTTATGTCTATTAATGTTGAGGGTGCTTGTTCTTGATCCATTATTTTATCAGGTAAAGTTTTTCAAATGTAATGAAGTAAATAGCTTTTTTAGACTTTTTTAGACTGCTTTTTACTTAGCCTGCATGCATGCCCACAGACCCCTCCCACGCGGTGGGTTCAGGGCCAGGCTCACGACGGTCCTTCCATTCTGAGAAGCCCGTATCGACCACTTTTCCATTTGCTATATAATTCAGTCCACGTGGCAACTCTGTTTTGTCTTTAATGACACTTTTCACCCCTTTCTTCTCTCCCCAGGACTCGAAATCCGTCAATAGTTGGTTGTCAATCTTGTTTCCTTGATTTTTTGCTCTATGAATATCTCCTAATCCTCTGTTCTCACATTCCTTCTCCCCCGGACTTCAGACAAAATCTCTCTAAATATTGCCTATGTCTTTTTTTTTTTTTTTTCCTGAGAGATTTATCCATTTCCTGCTGTGCTCTTTCTGATTGTATTTTTCTTTCATAAGCACACAGTCACTTTTCTTGTGAGTCAGAAATGGCTTCAAATATTAGATCAATTTCTAAGGTTCTTAACTGTGGGCCAATTTCCTAATCTTCCCTTGATGTGTTTCCTATTCATTTATCCTCCGCATTTCTATGGTGGTGTGTAGGATTACTTTAAAATAATTACATATAATTATTACCTATTACAGTTCCACAAAAAATTTAACAGCAATATTTTATTCAGGTATAGTAGAAGTAATTTTTAAAACCTTTATGAAAAAAATACTCTCAATCTCTTTTATATTATGATATCCAGGAAAATAAAACCTTTGAATTCTCTTCTTCGTTGTGGTAATCAAGTTTTTTTGTGCATAAGTTCTAAAATATGCCATTATGAAAACTGAAAACACTTGGTGATTTTAAAATTTGCATTTGGTTGTGACATTAATGCACACAATCACATGATTTTCCTATTATATAAATAAGAGCTTAGTTTCATTATTTTCATTATTTTCCCAACATGACGGGAGTTTATTTTACTCAAGTAGTTTGAGTGAGACAACTGAAGAGTCTTTAATTCCAGAATTATAACGTAAAAATTATCCACTCGGTCTACTAACTAGAAGTATTGCTTTCATCATTCAATGCCATTTTACATGGACTTGGGTCTTTCTGGGCTCCTCATTAATCCATTGGCTCACACAAGTTGTTCCACCATCTCTTAATTCCGTCGCCAGGTCATGTTACCCGCACACGCTGATGTCAGTGTATCTGCAGGGGTGTTGAAGCTGGCCTCTTGCTACAACGGGGCTCTGACAGCCTCACTCAGCGTTTTGTTTGTTTGTGTTTTATTGGTCCCGAAGTTGAGGACTTTCATGTGGCTCAAAAAAATCGTAGGAAATAAAGCAGCCTGAAAATCTTAGAAAATTAAATTCACCAGAGACTGCAAGCAATGAAATGGAGTGGGAATTAGAGGCTCAATTGCTTCTCATCCTGTCAGAGGAAAAACATCCGGGTGTGACCTGATGTCACTTTTTCCAAGAAATTTTCCTTAACTCAAAATGATTATTTTTAGTGTGTATTTAATAAATGCATGTACATTTGTAATCTTTACTTTTTACTGGGCAATTTTCTAAGTCCTTCAAAATGCAAAGGGACTTCAAAATGAACACAGGGATCATTTCTACCTTGTCAGATATTGAATTCCCAGTATTTAAATTGTAACCAGCACAGAACAGGCATGGGCTCATTATTTACGAGTGAATAACATTCATGACTTGGGCAGAATACAGGTGGCTTGATTTCAGCTGTCTCTCAGCTGACCCCCACACGTGGGCACACTGGCCCACAGCAGAAATGCATGTGTATCGCCTCCCCTTTACCTCCCTAATCTTTCCTCCTCCAGTTCCTGAAAATGCCTTCCAGACAATAAGCTTGAAACTAAATCATTTCTCACCCTCAGCTGTTGGGTGAAACCCAAATAAGAATGGAAGCCACTGGAAGCATCCTCTCCAGAGGGTTCTGGCCTGGATCACTCAGGCTCCCAGACGAAAGGAGACATTTTCTGGGCAGGAAGAAAGGTGACCTTAGCTCTGGGGCCGACCGCCCCCCAGTGAAGATCACTTCAGTGCTGACTCGGGCAGCACAGGTGGAGGGTCGCTTGGGCCAGAGCACCAGGCCTGGAATGGCGGGGAGGCAACAGTAATCAAGACTGCAGACTTGGCTCCTTTATGAACTACGTAGAAGTCTTCAAAAACACAAATGTCAAGCTAAAGCTTATAACTATCCACTCTGGAAACTAGAAGTTCTCCAGGGAAATGCTTATAGAGACTTTTACCTCTTGCAGATGGAAAGCATGCAGCGATGAAGATTCAGCCTGGGGTTTAATTGTGATTTTGGAAGAGATCCAACAGCAAATGAATGCAATGTCAACAAGTCTTCTCACGACGGTACGATACGGTGTAAGGACCCTGAGAACTGGGATTGGAGACAGATGGGTGCATGCCTCTGAAAAAGCTGAACTTTGAGATACTTCCAAGAACCCTGGGGAAATCCAGAGACTACTCACCTCTGCAAGCGCTTCCCGTTGCCTGGTGACCTACAGCTCAGCTATGAGATCATCGCTTTCCTCAAGATTCATGCCGAATGTCCTCGGTGCTTATAAATCAGTAACTAGAGGTGTTTTATGCATGGCCATGTTTAGGACGTTTAGTCCCTGACATGAAAAGAAAGCTACTCATGAATAAAGTCACATTTGACTGATATTGTGGCTACTGCTGGGTGACAGATGTGCTTGTGTGTGGTAGGTGAGGATGTTAGGCAGAGCTCCTGGGAGGAGTGAAGGTGGAGTGAGCGGAAACAATAATTTCTCTGTAAGCAAACACTCAAATTCATGGGACCCAGAAGTAGACGCAAGTCCATGGAAAATTGTATGATGTGCTGGAGATACATTTTCAAAATAATAAGACAGATCATAATATCCGATCCATGGAGAAGGATGTCCTGTCTCCGGTAGCCAGGGTCCTCACATGAGGACACACGGGCAGGTCCTCCCTGGGGACTGTCAGGCCACGGAGAGCACCCACTCTCTGAGCAGCTCCCTGCTGGCCACCCCATAGCTCAGGGGCTCCCCGTCACCCGTGTCATCACTGCTAGCTGCACTCCCTTGGAGATAAGCAATCGATACATGGCGATCATGACAATGAGGTTGAGGAAAGTGGAAAGAGCTGAATCCGGGTGGTGGCACTTGCTGTCGGGTGCCCGGTTGGTGTAATTCCTGTCAGGATCACAAACAGGTCTGGCGGTGGACACGGTCTGTGGCCATCTTTGGCGACTAAACACCTGCAGGCCTTGGCGTTCAGTCATCCGACTATTTATTTATTTTGAAGCTCTTTCACTTTTCTTGGTCTTATTATTTTTAAACTGCGCATTGCTATGGAAACACCGTTATTACATCCTTGCTAGCGTTCGGCAGGGCAGCTCCCCTCCGCCCCATCTCCTAGCTCATAAGCTCCATCTCCTAGCTCATAAGCTTTAACTCCTCTGCGCTCTGTCCACGGGCCCAACTACCAAATCTGGTATTCTTTGCATCACAGGACCAGAAAAAACTAAGCCTCATGGCAGTCCCCTCCCACCTCATTTCCAGACTACCCAGTTCTTGGGTCTGAGACAAAAGGGTCGTGGTTGGCTGGTTCCCTGTGGCAAAGACCCATCGCAAATACTCACCGCAGATACTCTTCCTGCTCTTACCCACAGGTGTCTCCGCCCGTGTGTGAGCCTGGCAGGATTCTGGAGTCAAAGAAATGTGGATGTTGTGAGGGAGTTGCAGGTAGAAGGGGTTCACGGCCTCCACAGAGAACAGAGGCAGATGGCAGGTGTAGGTGCAGAGTATTCTCTCAGATCTGCCTCGCTGTGGGCCCTCTCGTCTTTCCCTGCACCTCAGGTCCATCATGAGATGAACATTCTCTGGGGCTGGTGGAGTTCTTGAGTTTATTTCCTTTTAATAGAGTAAAAGTTGTCAGAGCAGAAAGGCCCATCAGATGCCCCAGAAACTGTTGTCCCTTCCTGAGCCTCGATGACAGAGCATCATGCTTCCTCACACCTTGGGGCTGTGACAGGGAAGCGCTCAGAGACTGAGGTCCCAGTCATATTTATTCTGCGCCTTCACCAACTATGGTGTAGATGGAACCTGTGTAATCTCCGCTGTGATGACGACAGCTCGAACTCAGACCCATAAACGCACGGTGCTAACGAGTTCTCCCCATGTCCCTTCAGAAAAGAGGAAGAAATGATTATTTCTTTGTACATAGAGAGGGTAGCAGACTGTTTAGACTCCTTTGCTCTTTGTCCATAGGAAAAATCTAGTTTTTAGAGAACGTTTTCCTTATATAAACCCCCCCCCCCATCAACTATGCTTTAAGTCAATAGTCATCAGTCAACTTAAAGTCTAATTTGCCTCAAGAGACTTGCTGGAACAAAGCCTTGTGTGATATTATGCTCATCCCTTTATAACTGTGAGTGAATTGATCCGAGCTTCAGTCAATTTCAACATACACTGAAATGATGGTAAATATTAAACTGCGCCTTGGCGAGCCTGTACCTGACTTAGCTCAGCAAACCAGGACGCTCAGACAATCTGCTTCTGAACTTTGCCTTTTCCACAATATCCATAATATAAAGAACCCATAGAAAACGTTTCATTTACAATAACGGTTCTGAAGATTAACAATTTAGTTAAAATGTGGAGCATTTACCAGTGATATACTTAATTCAGCATTGTAATTGCTTTTACTGTCTATCATAAAGCTCACTCTCTTCTTTATGAAGTTGCTATTCAATAACTTAAAACTTTTAATGGAAAATAATCTTCTTTGAATTGACTTTAGCTATTGGGTATCTCAGACTGAATTTTTTTTAAATGGAGTTAAGTACCTCTATTCTACAGTTAAAATTAAGCTTGTCTCTCTGACTTTTAACAATTCAGTGCCGTGGAGTGAAATCTTCAAAGTGTATCACAGATTTAGTTTGGTATTTTTGAGGAGTTGGCACATTTTTCATTAAAAAAGGATAGGGCCCCTCCCTGGTGGTGCAGCGGGTTAAAGCACAGCACTGAGAATCTAAAGCCACTTCCCCATGAGTTTGATCCCTGCCTGCCCCGGAGGTGACCACATGGCGTGGCAGACCTCTCCTGGCCCGCCCGCTGCTCCCCTCAGCAGTGTGCTTCGTTGATCTGCCTGTTCTGCTCCCCACTCTGTCTCTGGTGAATCCTCTCACTGCCTCTGCACCTCTGGCCTGTACCCCAGTTCGGTATGCACAAATAAATAAATCTTAAAAAAAAAAAAAGATGAAGAAGAATAGTTAAATTAGTCAAGCTTTCAGAAAATATGTATCCATTGCTTATCTCCAAGGCTCATATTGTAGATCGAATTTAACATTCTCTGTTGGCCACAGTCTTTATTTTCATAAAGCTGTGATCTGACTTTTAACAATACATTTATAAATTAGGGAAAACCTTAAATTTTCCACCGACTGTTCCAATAATTGATATGCAGTGTACTATAATAAATGCTTGTATGTAGGTTCCATCAGGGAGGGTGCTCTTGTCTCATTGTGGGTGACACCTGACCCCACACATGATGGGAACCTAATGAGCAGATTTAGTAATTGAATCAGTGTCATCTGTCTGTAAATGAAAATGCCTTTTTATAAAATACCCTGCACAGGTGGCCGATGGGTGAATCAACCACATTTCTAAATATGTGGAACGTTTTTATCGATGTGGGACAAGCCCTATTCTATTTTTATTTTGTGATTTATCTGCTTTTTATCCCATGCCCTTTCCTGCCTGGCCCGCGTCTGGGCACACCTACAATTAAGCTCGTCAATTCATTTTGTCTAATACACATTTTGTATTTGCCTGTGTCCTTAAATACTTTTAATTTAGATAAGTCACAAACATGTCCCCATGTTGAGTATGTATTTGTATCTACACATTTATCATGTGTCTTCATTTTTTTCTGGACCAAGGGCTGTACTGTATCAGATCCAGTATATTTCTTGGTCTATATTCTATTCATTATAACTCCCAAGAAATAGTATTCTCTATCAAACTTATCCAGTCTTCTAGACAGATGAAAACCTTCTCTCTTATTAATTAAACCAAAGGTGATGCTGTAATAAATAATCTTATTCACATAATTTTATAGACTGTGAGAATTGTCGTTGAGATTTGGACACCAGGGAGAGGAGCTGGGTCCCAGCTCTGTATGCACCAAATTTGATTAAAGCAGTTCATATTTCTCTATGTTCTACCTAAAATTTTTCTCTCTGCTTTCATGCTAATCCCAAATGCTATGTGACCACATTATTTATTTATTTTTAAAAAAGATTTATTTATTTGTGCATACAGAACTGGGGTACAGGCCAGAGGAGCAGGGGCGGTAAGAGGATTCATCAGAGACAGAGTGGGGGAGCAGAACAGGCAGATCGACTGAAATACACTGCTGAGGGGAGCAGCAGGTGGGTCAAGAGAGGTCTGCCATGCCATGTGGGTCACCTCCAGGGCAGGGATCAAACTCATGCTGAAGTGGCTTTAGCGTCTTAGTGCTGTGCTTTAACCCGCTGCGCCACCAGGGAGGGCCCGTGACCACATTATTTTATGATGAAAGATTATAATCACTATGCATCTCAGTGAGTTTCGCTGAACTTATCATGAAATTAGTCGTTGAAAACAATCACACTTCTCTCTCCGTGAGAATAAAATTAATTTCACTTTTTCATTCATTTAAGTATTTTAATTTACATATGGCATTGAAGTACAGATATAGGGTAGTTCTGATTAACTTTCATAGTTATGTTTGCTTTAAACAATATGTATGTGGAATAGGTACTTGATAATATGTAATTTCTTGCAAACTAGGAGGCTGAAAGTTTCATTAAGAGACATTAAAGCTGACAGATGAAACAAATGACTTGAGCAAAATATAGGTTTGTCTGCGGAATGCTGACCTCGATTTATTGGTACATTTTAATATATTGATTTAGTTCAGAAATATTTATTGAACGCCCAGTGTTTGTGAGAAGATAATATACAGAATGAAACAGTAAAATATATTATCAAAATCCTTAGAGTCATATTGAAAGTTTGTGAATTGGAGCAAGATATGAGAGGACTGATATGTACATAGATTCATATTATTTTAAAAAATGTGAAGAGCTGAATTTTATAGTGGGTAGAAATTATTATTTCAGCTTTCATTATTTATAGACAAGAAAAAATGGATTAACATTTTGGCTTTTGTTTTGTGTTTAGATTTCCATTCAGAGAATCTCTCTTTAAGTAGTAAAAAACTTTGAACAAAAAAGAAATCCAAACAGTCATTTTTTTTTTAACCTATGTCATTGGTCTCCTATTGCTACTGCAATAAGAGAAGCAAATAGGAAAAAGATAATAGCTTTATGTATATATACTTACATCTTTGTTCATTTTTGTACAAAGTTCACTTTCTCCTCTCAGGTGCACTCCCCATAAAATTTCCACCACTGATTCACCCATGAACCATCACCATAGTCCTTTGAGCTCTTTCCTGTTTTGATTCCTCTTCCTCTCCTCCCCTGCAGAATGTCTCTGGTTTATGTTGCCTGTTACTTTTTTTATTTATTATTCTTTCCTGATCCCTTATTTGGTTCCCCTATATTCTTCCTATGAGTGAAATCATCTGATAGTTTCCTTTTTCCTTCTGACCTATTTCACTGAGCATGATTCCTTCCAGCTCCATCCGTGTTGCTGTGAACGGCATGAGTTTATCTTTTTCACAACCGAATAATATTCCATTGTGGATATAGACCACATCTTCTTGTTCCAGTCATCTATTTTTGGGCATTTGGGTTGTTTCCATATCTTACCTATTGTAAATTGTATATAAATAAATTTATTTAGAAAATATAATAGCTTTAAACACCATTACTACCTCATACTTTTGTAAGCAAGAAAGCCTAACTCCAGATTTCTATAGGGCTATATTCTTTAGGACTCTAGAGGAGAATTCATTTTCTAGTTTGTAGCAGCTGTTCTAGAAACTGTTAGTTCATGGTCCCAAATAGAATCCCAAACCAGCAATCTATCAGGCTCCAATCCCTGGGCTGCCTCTGAAACCCCTGTTTGCATTCATCAGGACATTGGGCTTACATTGAGTTCATCAGGATGATCCCGGATATTCTCAAAAGCTCAAGATACTTAACTTTATCATATCTGCTAAGTCCCTTGGCTACATAAGGTTACATACTCATAAATATTTATGAGTCTATTAAGTATGGCAATAACATTTATTATTTATTACCTCTGTTGAGAATTTCCTCTGAATTACTTTTGTGTTGATTCATCTGTTTGTTAATTCACATGTAATTATTGAGTGACTGTTGGATGTGATAAAAGATTCTTTGGCTCTTATTATATACGTGTGAAATATGGAGAAGTTATATTCAATTTGGTAGAATGAAAAGAAACAACAAAAATCATCAATACACACTAAAATCCAAATTAAACTCTTTAACACTTTTCATAAAAAATAATGAGCTAAAACCACAGCTGTACAAATAAAAATGGTGTTCTTTTTATAGGAATAAATGTATTAGCATGGCCAATTTTATAAATAACAACCAATTACCAGAGAAACAAAATATAAATCTGTCCCATCAAAACAAACAAACAAAAACAAAAGTAAACATCCTGCATACAAAAAAGTACAACATAAAGAGTTCAAAGTCAAGTGACAAATGAAGAGATTTGCGTCATAAGTAGCAGATAAACAATATGCATCTATACAAAAACAATTCTAAAAAGCATAGAGAAAAAAGTAAACTAAAGTATAAATAAGCAACCCAGAGAAGAATACAAATGAAATAAAGCTACAGAAGGAGTTCCATCTCAGCCATCACTGGAAAGCAATTTCAGCAATAATTAGATAATATTTCCCAATTAAGTTAGCTGAAATTCAAATCAAGTTCTCAAATCAAGGATTAGTACAGACTGGGAATTAGGCCCTCACATACACTACAGGTGTGGGCAGCAGTGGGTACAGTCAGCTTGGCAGCATTTGGACATCATCTATTTAAATTAAGATGTGCACAGCTGATGAAACAGAAATAATTCGTGTTGATGTGCTCTAGAACCACTCTCAGCCATGGAGACAAGGGTTCTCTTGAGACACCCGTCTCACCGCTTTAAACAACTATGGGACATTTAGGCGACCATGCCCTGCCCCTCTCGTGGTGACAAATATTTAAAATAATGATGTAGATTGTGATGTGCTACTGAAGAAAAGGCCAATAAATTATTAGGTATAAAAAGCGAATTACAAATCAGTGATTTAGTATGACAACTGGTGTTTAAATGAAACACTACGTTTCATGTGACATTCATGTAAGTAACTGGTAGCACTGATTACTTCATGGCTGAAACTAGTAACTGATATGTCACATAAGGATATAATTTTAAAAATATTTTTTAAGATTTCTTTTACATTATTTATGATTAATACTTAAATAAATATGAAGAAAAGTCTGAGCCTTGCTGGTGGAGCTAGGGGTTAAGTCTCAGCACTAGAAAGCTATCTGGAGCCACTGCAACACGAGTTCGAGCCCCGGCCAGGGAGTTGACCCACATGGTGCAGCAGACCTCTCCTGTCTCGCTCCTCTCAGCACTGGATTTCAGTAGGTGCACTTGTTCTGTTCCCCTCTGTCTCTGATGGATCTTCTCATCTCTTGCCTACACCCCTGCTCTTGTCTGCATAAATAAGTAAATGCACACAAGAAAAAAGAAAAAGAAAAGGGAAAGTCTGGAAAGCAACCCAACTGCAGGAAGGAAATGAAGCAGTATCGGTAGGGAAGGTGTGAAGCTGTTGCTCTGCGGGCTGTGGCCCCCTGGCCTGCTCCCGGCCTGCAACGCGAGTCCATCTGCTTGCAGGGGGCACCACCTGCCTCAGTCTGGGGCAAACGTCTCCTTTTCAGTTCCACTCTAGGAAGCCAGTTCGCCTTAGTATGCAAAAAGAGAAGAAATAATCTTTGAATCAGTTCACTGGACTTTAAGAATATCTTTTCCCACTGGTACACATAATTTAATGTTAACTTTCTGCCAGACAAGTGCACTTCATCTGCTTTATCAGCTCTTGTATAACTCATTGTAACAGATGGAAAATGTGGCCAAATTCAATTCACATTTCCTTGGTTAAAAATGTCTGTTAACAGCTCATTACATTTCTTTCCAGCTCCACACATCATAGCTACATCCAATTTGTGGCAAATACATTTTTTGTCAAAATTTCTTCGGAATGTTTTACATTTGTCTGAAGCTGTAGCTGTTATACTTAATTAGGTTGCACTTTTATTGGAAGAGCTGGAGCTTAAAATCAATTTATTCTGCTCATTTAAACCTTGACCTCCTTTGCTTTTAAAATCAAAGACAAAAAAAATCTGCATTGTATTTGATAACTTTATAGTTGTCACGTTAAATATTAATACTGTGAATTATCGTGGCTCGCCATGCTGACTGCATGGATAATTAGCTATAATTAATCAAATTTGCATGGTTAAGGGAAGTTTTTAAAATCACAGTACCCCTTTCTCTTAAATTATTAAAATCCATTTTTCTAAGGAATCTAAAAATAATTATATTAATCTTTCCCTCTTGATGAGTCACACTTAGCTAATTTGCTTAACATAAAGTAGGAGGGAGATCTGTCCTGTAAGTACCTGCCAGGAGCATCTGAGGCACCTGACGAATGTCCCAGTGACACTGCATTGATCTCCCTCGGCACCACCACCTCTCCCCGCACCATCCTCGCCATCTGGACCCCTCCAGTCCATTTCCCCAGAATCTTAATACTTATTAGTATGGCCCAGAGGATTTCCTTTAAGCTCCAAGTCCCTTCCAAGGTTCTGTCTTCCCTCCACTCAACCAACCCCTGCCTACCACACCACCACCAGAATTTACCTCACATACCTTTTTAACTTGTCCTGAAATTCTCTACCTTCCAAGAAACCCCAGATGCTCAGATGATACCTGCAGACACTCACCCCCTATAGCCCTGCACCCCTCCCACAATCAGCCACCTTCCCAAGTAGCCTTCAACCCCACACACTTTGCACTGGGTCAGCCGGAAATCACACCTTGGCTTCCCTCACTGGCTTCTCCTGGCACTAACCTGGCTTTCCTCACACCCAGGTCCCTGTAGATGTCCCCAGTGATGGCCTCACCTCTCCACGATTGCAACTGCAGGATGGGAGAGATGTCTTCCTCCCTCCAGATCACCAGGTTAATTCCCTTTTCCCATGATGTGGTCTCTCTAATTTTCTAACATTACACAACCAAATAATTCACACATCTTGCTAGACTTTCTTGGAAAATATCCACAGCCAGGCCCTTTCTTATCATCCTCACGGTGCTATTCTAGCTAAGACGCCAACAGTTCTCACCTGAAATTTTGAAATCGTCTTTGTCTTCTAAATTGTTGTCTCCGCTCTTTGATCTGATCACCATGGTTTATTTTCCTCACGCAATTCAGCCCCATGGCTGTCAGCAGGATGTGGTCAGGGAACATTTGGCAATGCCCGGAGACATTTGTTTGATTGTCCAAAGGGGAATGGAGAGTGGCACAGGCCTTGGGTGGGCCGAGGCCTGAGGCGCTGCTGAGTGTCTGTGAGTGCACAGGGCAGCTGCCCACGACAAGGTGACCTGCCTGAGGCGTCACCAGTGCTGGGACATAGACCCCTGACACCAGTGAATTTATTTTAAATTTAAATCTTTGCAGTGCTCATTACTGCAATATTTATCCCTGGCTCTGTGCAGATTTCAGGGATGCAGCACGGGAGTTCTGCTCACAGCATAACCTCTACCCAAATCCAATGCCCTCTACCACCTACCATACACCTGACCCACTTCACAGAGCTCACCCCTCCACCCTGGTAACCACCATTGTTTCATCATTCAAGCATTTGCTTTTGTTTTGTTCCATTTTCTCATCTTGTATCTTTTGCTCTTGAAGCTTCCAGGCTTGTAGCTGACATCTGTATACACAGCAGTGATCACCACCCACCGGTCAGCTGCCAGCCACCACTCAAACAACTCACCCTTTTTCTTATTTTGCCCACCCCCTTTCTGGTACTGGTTCTATGGGTTTGTATTTTGTGTTTAGACTGGTGATCTCAACATTTTTTTCTCCTATCCTCAGAAAATGTGCCAGTGACTTCGTGTGCCTCTGAGTTAAACGTAAAAGGTTCTACAAGATCCGGGTCTCAACATTTCTGTCCTCTTTTCTCAAAACACCCTAGGGAGGCCCCACTCTTGACTCAAGGGCCTTTTGGCGGCTGTTTCCCTGCCTGGATAAATGGAGCTTCCTTCAGGTAGTTCAGGATCCGGCGAACTCAGGCTCTCTCACGGTCGACTGCCCAGAGCGTCTCATCCTCCTGTTAGGAGCCGCCCCGGTGCCTGCTGTCCTCAGGGCCACCTCGAGGCTCCTCACAAAGCAGGAGTGCAATTTCTATGAATGCAGGAGCTATTTTAGTTGCCGTCCATAGTTGCAGACTGTGACTAAACAGAGTAATGGTCACTATATATTTGTGAATAAACAGATGCTCTTATTTAGCTGACTAGGCAATTTAAGAATTATAGGAGGTGGAATTCCCGGATTTAACAACATATTTTCTCTTCAGAAAATGCACGTGTTCATATATTAAGTAATATGGAATGTTTAAAACTTACAGAACCCTGTGTGAGGATACAAATATTTAGAGATTGAGAGAAGCTAGAGTTAAGCCTGGATTGAAATATCAACCCATAATCATACTACTCAAGAATCATAGTACTTTAGAGATGACTATTTTACTGATTATCTATTCAAATAGCTTCTTTTTGTGAAATGAAGTCATTTAAGCCAAAGTATTTTGACAAATTTCTGACACTGAACTCAATTCCATGACTAACTCATATTCGTTTATCCCCATCAGAGAGCTATAGAACTTTCAGTAGGAGTAAAACTTTTATGGGGAAAGAAAAGTATATCGCTTAGGGAATTTCAAGAGTGTTATGCCACTTTGGCATATTGATTCATTTGAGTTAAATGCACTTACAGTACAGTAGATGCAAGAAGGGCTTCTGACCTTCCCTCTACCTCCTTCGTCAGGAGATGACACTAGTGAAGGGCACCTTCTCTGTGCAAGGTGGAGGGAACCTGTTATCCCCAAAGAGAGCAACAGAGACTCAGGGCAATTTATGCAAACAAACCTATGAAAGGTAACACTCACTTCCCTTCTTCTCAGTTCTTGTTCCTATTACGAACCTCTCAGCTTGTCAACGTCTCACAAATTTATTGTTTCTTTGTCTAAGTGCCTCCTTTTAATCAGTTTCTCAAATTTTCTTCTTCTTCTTCCTTTTTCTTTTCTTTTCTTTCTTTCTTTTCTTATTTATTTATTTTTTTTTTTTTTGAGAACAGCCGGGGATATGGAAACATTATAGTAACATATCTATGCTTTTCCCCTGATAACCAGTTTTAAGTCAGTTAAGTTTTAAGTGCATCCAAAAACCCTGAAAGGAAAAAGGATTTTTTTTCCCTCCTCTATGTCCCTGAAATTTCTAATTGACCCCCGTATCAAAATGACCTTCTCCTAGGATAACGGACCTTCCTATTTCCGTGGAGTTCTTTCCAGCCGTCTTTTGCACACGATGCAGCCCAGGGACTTAGCGATGGCCTGTGTCCTGGAGAGAAGTGGAGTTTGCAACTCTATGGGAATATCCTTTAAAAGTCCATTAGTGCTTTTGCTCTTCCATTTACTTTCTCCTTCCTTGCTGAAATGTGAACTTAATGTCTGCATGAACGGACCATCTTGGACAATTAGTTCCCCTTGGGAACAGAGGCAAAGAGCATAGAAAAATGAGATGCAGCACACTTGGATGATGGCCTGATCACTAGCTCTGAGCTACCAGTGCCTGGGCTCCTTATAAAAAAATAATACACTTGTCCCTCTTCTGTGCTTCATTTTTCTAGGCAGCTCACACTTTGGGTTTCCTGCCAGTTGCAGTTGACTCCACTACTAACACAAGGGAAAGAATGAGAGAAAGTTACTACCCTAAGGCTGAGACACACAGATGTCACATAGATGGAGTAAAATCTATGGGTAGAAAAAAAAAATTGCTGCAAGTTCTTGAATGCTGCATGTACTTTCAAGGATTTTTGCACTGAAAAGTTACCAAGAATGAGATAAAGTAAAAATTAATTAGGTTTGTTTTATAGTAAATTATAGATGAACTGCAAAAGAGCTGTATTAAGTTGGTGATACTAGAATAAAAAGTTAGGGGAAATACTCTGCGGTTGATGGCTTTCCAAAGGAGAGCAGGGAGATACGATAACTATTCTAGGAGTTTGAGTCTTCATAGCCAGGAGGTGGTAGTACCACGAAAAGGAGGTTGATGGAAATTTTCTTGTATGTCAGAGAAATTCAGTCCTGGTGGATGAAACCTCAAACCTGTCTGGTTTGAGACCTTGAGACTTCAAACATGTGGTCTGTCATAATTGACGCTAAATGCCAGGAGATTTGGAACTCTGTATGGAATTCTACCCTGAAACTTTCTGACATTCTGATGATTAAAAAAAAAAATTGTAACAAGTGACAGTATGAACAATTCTAACTACTGGGAAGACAGAAGGGATTTTCTAACTTAAATTGATTGGTTATTCTAGAACATGTGTATTGTTGGATCACTTTTAGCTACGTGATTTTGCAGTTTAAAGAAATAATGCCATGTTTTTGCTCATGTCCTCTAAGTAAAGTTTTTTTTTTTTTTTTTAATAAACTTGAGAGTAAACACAGAAGTGAAGCCTCTGCTGTGTTCTCCTTACACCAACATTGTCGGCCGTGGGACAAGCTCTTTTTCAGGGGCAGAATTCCGCGGTAGGGCGGTAGGTCCCAGGTCACCACATTTAAGTTGCCTGTGGGATTTCCAAGAAGTGAGTCTGAAGGAAGCATGGTGGGAACTCATCCCTTGATTATAGTCCTGATGGTGTATGCCCCCACACTCTGTATCTGGAGCCCTGCTGATATGCACCTCCTGTTACCAAAATTTGCCTCTTCATCTTGTTTTCTCATAAGGTTATGTTGCTCATGATCTCTGCTCAGTGACTACTTGGAATTTTACTCTTCTTGACTCTGATCTTGTTCTCTCCTCTACCTCCTGACGCCATTGTGGCAAGACTCCTATGAAAACTGAGGGAGAGCTCCTCAGTGTTTCTTCAGTCTTGAAATCCTCTCGCTGGCTCTCTCATCGTGATGCTCAACTGTCAGCTTTTTTTTCTCATCGTTCAGGACACTGTCACTCTAACACAGGCTATTACTAATGGTGATTTCCCAAAAACAGTCATGGTTTAAACCATTCCATATACCGTTTAGGTTAAGCATATTCAAAGAACATGTCCACACCTGAGTGCCAAAGGGGTTAGAATATATTTTAGATTTGTATTTTATATATATATACAAGTCAGGGCAAACAAATACTAATTGGGAATAATTCATTGTCGAAAGGGGTTCTTGTCTTGTAGAAGATTTATTATATGTGACTCCATGATTTTAGCTCACTGATTCTAGTCTCTATATTCTTGACATTACATGATCTATGGAATATTTATAAGGAGGTTATTATATAGTGTCTATTAAAATACATATTAAATAACTTTACATCTTGAGTTTGTTTTTGCATTTCAATCTTAGCA
Source organism: Condylura cristata (assembly GCF_000260355.1). Taxonomy (NCBI): domain Eukaryota; kingdom Metazoa; phylum Chordata; class Mammalia; order Eulipotyphla; family Talpidae; genus Condylura; species Condylura cristata. The sequence continues at coordinate 43,640,363 of NW_004567117.1, read as the reverse complement.
TTTATTATATGAAAGAGAGTTTTGGCAACTAACTAGAGTAAATCTCTCCTAAGGGATTTCTGTTATAAATAAATGTCGTCAAAACCAATAACTTGTTAAGAGACATTTGCTATTTAGTGATAGCTTCCTATACAAAAGTTGTGCCTGTGGCACTTGGAAAGGAAGAGATCATGACATACTTTCTACCCTCAGAGTCATTAAGCACTAGTATTAGCAACAGACAGGTAATCAGCTAATTGCCTGGATGGAAGTCTGATTGCGCTGTTTTGCAGAACCACATTTAGAATTACCAACTCAGTTTTTCACAAAAGTTTCTGGAATACTTAAAAATCATGTTTAGAGAAGAAAGGAAATATTTAATTGATGAAATCAATTAGGGGACATTAAAGAGATGTCCTTAACATCTTTAGGGGTACTAAATAGTTCCTATTTGACTACAGTTCCAAGAGTGAAGTATGCCACACAGATCCTCCCAGCCCTTTTATCCTGGGATTATTTCCTGAAATTTATAGCATCAGAACTTCAGTTGCACGTGGCAAGTCACTGCACTGGACATCAGTCTTCAGTGAGCTAAACATGCAAAGCGGGGTGTGAGGAGGTAGGCAGGACCCCTAATGTGACTTTAGGTTACTAGGGAATTGTCCCCAGACAAGGTGACTGCTCTCTGAGGGTAGTATAAACTAAACTAAACTAAACTAAAATAAAAACCCAACACTTAACAATCTAGAAATGTTTTGTCCTATGCTAAGAACTTTGCATTAATTCATTTAAATCTGGTAATGCTGTGAGGAAGGGCAATGAAAAATGTGCTATTATGAATATTGGTGCCTTAAACATGTCCATATAAGTCTTTGTGTAGTCAGACATTCTTATTTTTTATTGAGTAATACATAACAATGGGGTTTTGGATCACAGAATAAGTTATGCTTGACTTTATAGTAATAACCTGATTTTAATTTTACTTGAGTAAGTAGCTTATAAAATATCCATATGTTAAAGACTTCAGAACATTCGCAAGAGGCATTTTAAAGTAGATAATGATGATGCTCATGGATCAGAAGGGTCAGTATCACTCAGATGTCAATTTCTGTAAAGTCAGTCTAATAAAAATGGAGGCAACATAATACAATTCAGTTGAGACAATCCCATCAAGGTTATTTTCTCTCTAGGGCTTCACACCATGTAACTAGTGTAGAAAGAACTTCACATCTGTAGTCTTTCACTCAGGCGGTCATGAAAGAGCTAGTGGGTCTTTCTTACACACTCTTCCAGATGGCCTGCTTTTCTCATTTGTGGATTGATCTTAGCACATTGAGGAGAATGGAGAAAACCAGGCAAGCGAATACCTGTTCTCGCTGTAGTTCTCTACACACTCAACCATAGGCCAGCATGTGGAAGGAGAGGCTGTGGAACTGTAGGATCAGAGTTGCTCCATGAACACAATAGGAGAAACAAAAATGAGTCCCTCTCACAAGTGCATAGAAATATTACTTAGATGTTGGCAGAATGGAACAAAATTAATTTGTAACTTTCCCTGATTCTCATTAGCCAATTTTGGTCCCATCAACATGTGAGACATCTGTGCACTAAAGCTTTCTTGTTGAGAGGAAAGGGCTCTGGTGAAATCACTAAGTTGGAAGGAAGAAACTACAATGTTTGGCTCTAGCAAGTCTTGAGAACACAGGCTTGGGCCCGGTTGGATTGTGACGCCTTTCCCACAAAAGCCGGCCATGATCCATCAATGTTAGTGCTCCACAGGCTGTCAGCTAACAGCCAGTGGGCACTATGAGCTGAGGCTGAGGATGAAGTTTTTCCCCTCTCAGTGAGGTCGTTCACACCCTTGGCCTGGAGCACCATGTTGAAGATGGAGACTTGGCATGCGGAACCCTGGGAAAGTGAGATTGTATGCTAGTCTTTCAGTTGGCTGAGTTAACGTTCAGAGATGATTAAAAATATTGGATTTTCCAAGCTGAACTGATTGGGATAAATTCTTGTTTTCTTTTGTCACATTCCAATGAGACTAAGATAATCCAGCAAGGCCAATCACTAGGGAATTAAAGAAATAAAGATGCCATTCACGGGAAAATCTGATCTAGAAGCTATTTACAAGTTAGATATGCTGTGAAAATATTCTGACACACTGAAGAAGTTATGTCTTAACTTTCTGTATCTCCCCCCTCAGAGACAGAAAGTGCTTTTCTTACCAAGGCTTGACAAACATCAACCAATAAAACAAGTAATAAATAAAAAATAAACTGTTTTCTTGAAGCATGTGTAGTAGGGGACACATTGGCTTTACTTCTTCCAACATATTAATCTACAGAAAAAGCCACTACCACATGATAATCAATACTGAGTCTTTAGATTCCATGCTGGGATTTTAACTGAATATTTTTATTTCTGTTGGGAAAATCACAGTAACCTTTTCTCTCAGCCATTTCTAGTTGGACGCATTTTAAATGAGTGTACTGTCTTGAACAAAGGTTATATTTGCAATCTGCATGGGGAAGCAGAGTATTCCTAGGACTGAAGACATTGATATACAGTAGCATATTTACATTGTCAAAGAGACCGCACCAATTATGTTGATGATAAAGGTCACTTGGATGGTTCCTTAGTCAGTCCATGCCCTGTAAGATGTCTTACAACGGTCTGTTGAACATAGTTAGCCTCTGAAGTATTGTTGATTTCATTTTATTTAAAATAGAATAGTGTGTGGAGAGTGGCCGTTGAGCAGAGAGAGTGTATATTTGTGAAATCTCCGGGAGGCAGATGATGGACATTTCACCAAAGATCATAGATGTTATTGTTCATGTCAGTGGAAAATAAACTGACAGTCTTTATGCAGTAGCTAGCTATTCATGGTGAATTGCCCCCCACCTATTGAATTATATCATCTAGTATACCCTGTCCATTCTTTAAGTAACCTGTGCAGATATTTATCAAATAAAGCAATTAAATCCACATTAATAAAAACGTATCTCTTACTTATTTCAGTTTTATAGTTGGACATAACATTGAACAGATCAAAGATAATATAAAGGGATTGAGCAGTTAACATCAAACTTCAAATTGTAATTTTTCCCTCTTACAAGTGCTTAACTTTTACAGCACATTACCTCACTTTATGGAAACTGATGAAATTAAGTGAGTGCTATCTATTTCCATTAAGTGAGATAATGTGCCTTAAAATAATAGTCAACTAGTTTTTCATAGTGTGTTTTTTTAATGCCTTTTGTTTGCATTATCCTTTTAACACTTTAAATGGGATTTGATTCCTTACTCATTTTATCCTCTTCAATTGGAAAACAGTAGCTTTTCTCCACCCTGTGTTTCTAATGGAGCTTGAAATTAACATTTTGCTTTTGTTGCAATTTACATTTTATTATTGCAGTGCTGAAAATTGGAAAATGTTCATAGGGCTTTTGGAAAACATTGCTTAGTGTTAAAGTATGTCAACAAAAGGAGATACTTTTTTGAAATGCTAAGTACTGTGAACCGATTATAACTCTGATTTTATCAAATTATTTTAATTGATTTTCTCATAAATGAAATGTAAATGGCAGCCAGGAAGCCTTGAGTAGTTTGGTCACCTTAATGTTCGGGTGAATTCTCCACTAAAATGAGGAATATGGCCTCCTTGAAATTAAAAGGGGTAGGGTACCATTCCCATTTCTCTCTTCACCTATTCTCACCGTATCTGGAAAAATATGAATATTAATTTTCAGGCCTCAACACTCTGCACTTGCTGTGTGGAGGCTGCTATTTCTGGGGTTGTGACTGGTGTGTACTTAGGCCCTGCAGAGGAAAGGAGCCCAACGGCGTGCCATCACTGAGTGTCTGTGAAGGAAAGTAGTTTGGCTTACTTTGCAATTCTGGGCCCAACCTGATAAGGAAGCACCCACGGCCTTGACTAGGGTCTGGCTGTCTCCATCACCATATATGGCCACAGACTCAATACCCCCAGCTTATAGGTTCTTTCCCGTAAATAATTTTTGTTATTTCCCACCCGCCTAGCCAGGGCCTGGCCAATGGGCACAGGCCACGGTAACCCCCTTTGCTTCCGTAATTCCCTTTTTCATGTATATAAGCTCTATGCTGAAAATAAAGATTGGCACTTTCCTGGTGAACAGACTCACGGCGTCCGTCCTTTTCCTTTCAGTCTGCATCATACTAAATTTCCTCTTTCGTCTGCATCAACACCCTTGGTGCCTCAAGCTCTTCAAAGGGCTTGAAGGTAAAATAAAACACTCTCTAGTAAGGAGATTCTGGTTTTTCTTAATATTATGTAGCTACGTTCAGAATTTCAAAATGAACGGATGGACTAAAAGGCTGTGATGTCAGCCTTCTCTCAGGAAATGATTTGGGTTTCTGAGTTTAACAAAAAGCTGTTAAGTTTAGTTTGGTCAGTCTAAGTATATTCTCTGTCCTGGCTGTAGGTTAAAACCAACTTGAATTTCAGTAATTACTGTAGGTCTTACTGGCTGAAAATATAATTGAATTGACCTGGAATGGGGCAGGTGAGATATATCTACCTGTCTCCAGGTATTAGCTATTATTCAGGATGTTTTGAGAATCTCTGACATGACACACCTGCAGCATTTCTTAGCATGTAAAATCACACCACTGAATACTTAGCGCAATACTATGAATCTTTGTGGTGTAACCACAGAGCTCTTCATCGTGGCCATTTTGGAAAAATCTCGCCTAGTATTCGTACATTTGAAAGTTCGAATGCGTCCATTCATCTTGACTTAAAATAGGTGCAGAATTTCTAGAGAATGGCGTCAGATCAATTACACTCTGGGAGTTATCATTTCTCCCTAGGAAATTGGTCAACAGTTCCCATTAAATTTACAAAAATCCCAGTCAAGACTGAGAAACTGACTCTCCCATCTTGATTTATTTTGACCATTTACCCAGAGAGGACCTTTATCTAGGACACTTTGTACACTCTGAAAGACTCTGTGCCTAATGTCCTTTAAAGCATTAAGGAAGGCCAATTTTCCAAGCAGATTTTGCCTAATGGTTTTAACAGCTGTCCGTTCATTACCAACATGGCGGATGAACACATGGAGGCAATGATCAATGAGGTAATTACAGTGTCGGGGCTGTAGTTTCAAAGTTAAAGTAGGTGTTCTGGCAAGATCCATATTGTAACTAATTACTCTTACCAATCTGAGTGTGCTAAGTTAGTGAAAATTGATCAAGTGTCCTTGTTTTTCCTGCTAGCATGGGTGATCATAGAGAAGGGTCAGTGATAGTGGAAGGCAAAGAGCCCATAGGGGCTGTATAGACTCTATGTGTGTGCATTGACCAGACTCACCTGGTTCTTCTTCAATAGGAATGTCCTCCTTGGCCTTTCCCACCAACCTTGCTGACCATTTTTTCCCAAAATTATGGAAAGCATGAATGACTTCACTTCTAGGTAAATTTCATGAACTCTTCCTGGCTATATTTAATTCCAATTAGTCTGATAATTTGGGAATGTCTTCGGATAGAATACAGTTATGTAATTCAAGTCCAAATACAACATATTTTTATTTGCACAATTTCCTCTTGTCAGATGAAAGACACTTGAAAGAAATGTTGTGGCTTTGTTAGATCTGCCATTGTTGAGACACAGCATGTTGGTACATCATACAGTAAGCTAATAGGTATGTCAGGGAATAGTATAGAAGGAGCACAGACATTTAAGGTTCAAGGATTTTTAGGGGGATGCTGATCTTTATTGTAGCAACTTAATGTCCTAAGATATGAATGTTTTACTCTGTAAAGTGAAGTCTTTAGATTCATATTATTCTGTTGTATATCTGGAGCTGTTGCTCCGCTGTCAGTTCCTGGATGCTATCGACTAGATCTTATACGTTAGACATTAATGCATATATATCACTGGGAAGCCCATCAGGAAACAGGCAGACTTACTTCTGAATGTCTGTCACTCACATGGTGCTTATATCAACCTTGAAGTTCAAAAATTAACTAAAAGGTGATATTCCTTTTTTACTATTCTGTAGCTCACAGCTTTGTTGATTTTTTTTAAAGTTTCTTGAAATCACCAAATCTCTCTTACTTTGTTCTTGTGGTAGAAGTCTAGATTACATCTATTTTAAAAGAAAGTGCACACCAATTTATTGTTATATACTCAAACCTTTTTGACTTAAGTTCTCCTACATCATTTCCAAAGGACTTTCCTCAGGCACTGGGGACACCATGGCAGGTGATGCGTTAAATCTCAGCAGTCCTTGGCAACCTCTAAAACCTGTAGTTGATTTTGTCACAGTCAAGTCCATCCTGAAGGCATCCCTCAGGAATCCCACTGCCTTCAGTTCCCTGGACTCATGCTATCTAAGTGTTCTCCTGCAAGGAGGCACTGTACACTGCCTCTGAGCTTGCGCCAGGTGGGCGGTCAGTAGGAAAAGGAGCATCTAGTGTTTGCAACTATGAATGAGAGAACGAGTGGGCCACAAGAGTTTGACTATTCCCTACCCATGAGAAGAGATTAAAATCACCCAAAGTTTATTGACGTAAGGAAAATGTACGGCTTAATTGATGGGGGTCATTCTGTAAAAATGAAATGGAAATTGATGTTTGTGAATTTGTCATTACACTAACAAAATTCCACCTACGAAGTTGCTTACAACTTATGTTGATAGTGGTAAACTCTTTAGCAGAAACCATTCATCTTGAAGCAACTATTTAAAGTTAATCATCTGAGAAATTCTTTTTTTTTAAAAAAATTCTTTTTCACAGTTATGTGTTAAGTGAAATGTTTCTTGGTTTTTATTTTTAAAATTTATTTATTTATGCATACAGAACTGGGGTGCAGGCTAGAGGTGCAGAGAGGTGAGAGGATTCACCAGAGACAGAGTGGGGAGCAGGACAGGCAAACAAAGTACACTGCTGAGGGGCCGT